>NC_054838.1:48790466-49098444 GCF_018345385.1 Vulpes lagopus | reverse complement strand
ACTGAGTCTTAATATTAAAAAAAGCTCTAAGAAAGAGAATAGTACCTCCTCTGCCACATGCATGTTTGAATAAGCCTCTTTATCAACACATTTTTTTCTGCTCAGCGAAATATTTTATTGATGCAAGATGTAAGCTCCTCTCAATGTACCCTCACACTGAGGTTTTCAAACTTGAAACACTCATTCAAAACAAGTATTTAAAAATTTCCTTAGTGTTTTGAGTTAAATTTATATACCTTGTATATAAATGACCAATGAATTAGGTTTTTTTCCATGAAATTATAACGAAAGTGGTTTATTATGATCTAATTACAGAATAGCTAGGCAGGTCATTAGATTTATTTTAACATCCAAAAACGGCAGACTAGTCAAAGTGAATACTGATTAAGAAAAAATCCTCAAACCCAGATTTCCTGAACCAGGAGCCCTCTATCATCTAATCCAAAGAGTAATAAATATTTGCTGAGTCTGTTAGATCAAATCATTATTTGCTTGTATACTGCTATCCAATAAATGAGCATCACCTGAGCATGGCAAATATAAAATATGCTGGCATTTTAATAATTACATTGTATTATGTCAAAAACTTTCACAGCTAACCCAGTATCTCCAGCTTTCCCATCTTGATCCTTGTAGTTGAAAGAGTTAAAGTTTTATATTATAGTTATGTCTTACTAACCAAAACAACTTCATTAATGTATCATCTACTGATACAGAGACCTCAGAGCAGTGCTCTCTCTCCATGTGTTTTTTGTGTCCCAATATATGAGAATAGTACAGAAAGTAAAAATAAGCATTTCAAAAGTTTTACAATGATTTGGCATTACTGCAAAATCCAAGCATATGATTTTGTTTTACAAAGACATAGGTCCATCATGGACTGGAAATAAAAACAACTGTTCCTTTACCACGAACTGGATGAGACTAATACATTAGAGCATATCTGTTTTGAAATAGTTAATTTAGTCAGATTGGTTCCACTCAATGCAAGTATCATGCAGAAAGAATCCTATTTATACAAAATTTAAAGGCTTTTTATTAATTTTTGTGAAAAAAACTTTCTTAGTGTGAGGCAATTATTATAGTGCCCTATTGTGTCTGATGCTTATTTCCTGACCTCAGGAAGTCAAGAGTGCCAATTTGACATTACATAATTGCCAGTTTTATTCCTGAAAAGTGATAGAGCATAGAATTGAAAGAAATAATACTGTAGGAAGAGAGAAAAGTTTTATTATAGTCACTAGGATGATTCATACTGACAAAGGCTTTGGATTTCAATTTTCCATGAAAGTTTAAATTGAGATTAGCTATTACAATGAAATTCTAAAACTGAACTCATGTTACCGTATCATCTGTGAAGGTTGTAAGTTCCAAGTTCAATAATATGCCAACTTGGAGATCCTGATGGCGAAATGTGGATAAACTTCCTCACTTTGATGGTGGTAGTGGGAGAGCAGACTAAATATGATAAAGCTGTAAGGAATTGCAGTCTTCCTATTTGAAGGAAAAACACTAACCAAGTCAAATCTTAAAGAAACAAAATATTAATCTTAAGAGTCATTAGGGTATGTCTTTGTGACTCACGTTTCTCCTGGACATAAAGGTAGCCTTCCATTGTCCACTGGCTGGGTGGTCTGTAATCCTGGTTGGCAGATTTCATTCTTTGCATCAACCGCTCTACCTCTTGTCGAGTACTTTCAAAATTATTCCTTGTCTTAAGTAAATAGAAACAACAATTTCATTTATTGTTTCCTATCAGTTTTGAGGAACTTCCAGTCTCAAGTTTCAAAACCACAAGTGGTTCAAAGGATAACCTTGTTCTCTCAGCACTACACACCACATCCCATGACCCTATATACTGAGACCTATAGTCTGATTTTGATTTGCTTTCAACTCTTCTGAATGACCTTCTGCATGTGTATATTTTATTCCTATTTCCTATTGTAACATTATTACTTAGGGACAAATCAGAGCATTTAAAAATGTAATATTTAAGAAACAGAGTTTTATATTCACTAACATCTAAGGTTAAAAAAAAAGCAGATGAATAGGGACTTATATTTTCTTTTGGAGAATAAAGACAAAATAAATTCCATACCTTTATGTGGCACTTTGCAAAAAAAAAAAAAAAAAATTCATCACCCATATTCTTAAAACTTTTAATAAGAAATATCACTTAGCTTGTTTTCCAGAAATAGTTACATGAGGTTAGTATATAAATTAACTCATAAAAATGAATAAGTTTATTAATTCTAACTTCTATTACAAAAAATAGTTCACCCACATTACAGCAAATTTACTTAAAGTGAGATATAAAAAGCAGGGCAGCCCAGGTGGCTCAGCGGTTTAGTGCCACCTTCGGCCCTGGGCCATGTTCCTGGAGATCCGGGATCGAGTCCCACGTCAGGCTCCCTGCATGGAGCCTGCTTCTCCCTCTGCCTGTGTCTCTGCCTCTCTCTCTCTCTCTCTCTCTCTCGCTCTCGCTCTCTCTCTTTCTGTCTCTCATGAATAAATAAATAAAATATTTTAAAAAAAGATATAAAAAGCATAAGACTTTTCTTGATCTCTTTTGCATTCAGGCCATATTATCTCAATAGTTTATTTAGAAGCAAGCAATATGTTTAGAAGTATAAATATCAGCACCAGTCAACTCTAAAATTTGTTATGGCCCATAATAAAAGAACTGAATCCCAAAGTAAGTTAGGAAAATTTTCTTAACTGCCACTTTTGCTACTTCTTAAGTTTTTTTTTTTCAAATTCTTTTAAACATAAAGATCAGAAATTTTCCAATTCCTTACATTCCTCTTTTGTTCTTGAACTGTAGGAATCTTAATATAATTATAATACACATGGAAATAAGTAATAAAATATTGTGACCTTAACAATCTTTCCTTTTAATATTCACTAAAAAAGTCCAAACTCATTCCATATTGAAAAACAATGTAATGACTTACATGTGAAACCAATTCTGTTAGAAAATCTAGAAGAAATAAAAAAAGCTAAAACACCAAACACAAGTAATAAATAAATCCAATTACCTATTTCTCATGGGACACTCCAACCCCATAGTTCCATTTACTGACAAAAATTCTCAACAAATAGACCTTTCTATTTGTCAGGTTTGATAATACAGGCATTTCTTCTTTTTTGTTTTTTAAATTTAAGTGATGCTTAGCATCTGCAAATTTGAATTTGTATAACTATGAAATCAGATATTAAAAGGTTCAGACAACTTTACAACATATACCCTAACAAAAATAAATAGGATGTTTATAAATCTCAATTAAACTTTAAAGCAGTTGCTACGACTGCTTAAAAACCATTTAAATTCACTCTTAGAAAATTAAAATAGCATATATATTACATGCAATTTCAGAGAGAATAAAGATATTCCTTCAGTGCTCATGTACAACCTTTTCATTTCACAAATATAAAAATGTTACCCTTTCAGAAAAAAAGACTTGCCTAAGGTCACCCAGTAAAATAATGAGAACATTAGATAAAGGCAAGTTTCCAACCTTCCAAGTACCTATTATCTATACCTCAGTAATATTTATTTTTGTGGAAGTTCCTAAATTTTTCTAACATATGAAGAATAGTTCTTTACTGGTATACTTTCAAACCAGCAGCTAGGAAAAAAAAAACGTTTTAATATATTTATTAGATGACTTTCCTAAATTAGATAAGTTTTTTAAACACTCCAAGGTTTAGCTTGGTTATAGTTAGTTTCTCGGCAGCATCTGATTCACTAAGGAGAGGCAGTGAGAGGGCAGCCCAGGTGGCTCAGCGGTTTAGCGCCACCTTCAGCCCAGGGCATGATCCTGGAGATCCGGGATCCAGTCCCATGTCAGGCTCCCTGCATGGAGCCTGCTTCTCCCTCTGCCTGTGTCTCTGCCTCTCTCTCTCTCTCTCTCTGTGTGTCTCATGAATAAATAAAATCTTAAAAAAAAAAAAAAAGGAGAGGCAGTGAGAATAAGTATTGTCTTACATTCTGCAAGTTGAACTGAAGCTGTTGCTTATATGGTGCAAATTCCTGGGCGAGTTCATATCCCTCATGGTAAAAAGTAAATAAACCCTGAAGGAATGACAAAAGCTGCAAAAAATAGAGAAATGAAAGAAACCATGAAATGTGTTTAAAAAAAGATAATCATCAAACATAATAAAGTGGGAAATTATATTTCATTTTAAATCCTCAAGCATTTCAACTCCTTTATGTGGCAAAGCAGACACTTGAGTTATGAATGTGAAATCAACGACTAAAGTTAATTTTTACTTTCTTTTTGGTAAACAGTGACAGGGACAGTTGTTATATTAACTATTCTACTCTTTAAATGCATTGAAGAAATATTCAGAAGAGACTATTAATAGGAACAAAGACCAACATGAACATAGGTCCTACCCTAGAAGAGGTTCTAATTCAAATACAAAGATAAAACATGTACAGATGTGAGGAAGACTAACCAGTAAATTAGAGATAAGGAGTACCCAAGGGAAGAAGTAAGAATTTGACCAGACAAGAGGAATAGCACAAGGTGGCAGTACTGATCCAGGTGTTAAATAGACAAGAGTTTGGCAAGTAGTGGGAAGAACTGAAAACAGTAGAAAGAGTTGATCAAAAACTTGGAACTGGATACAGATTTTTCATATAAAGAGTTGGAACAAAATCTTCTTTAGGAAACCACAATGTCTATTAACCTTCTAATCCTAAACTCACATGTGCTTATTTATTATGGTCTTACTCATAAAGAAAGAATGGATCTCCATGGGCTTATAGGACACAGTCATTTATATAAGTTATAACTGAAAAAACAATTACATTTTTTCAACCTAATTCACTGGGATTTTTATTACAAACTTGTCCACCAATTTGATCTCTTCCTGCCATAAAGTTAGAAAATATTTTTCAGAAATGGCTAATGTTTTTCTAACTCAAATACCACATTATGTCTGTAAGCTATTATTTTAAACTAAAGAAGAAACACTTTTTGAAATTTTCCTAAGTGAATAAACATCCCACAGTTTCCTCTGTCTGGGGAAACAGGGATTTAGCTAAGCACCAACTGGTATGTGTGTTATGTTTTCCAACAGATAAATACTCATTCTATCTGAAAACAATTACCTAATGCTTTTCTTCTATAGCAAGTCTTCTTATATAAGTAAGAAATCTTCTTATATAAATAATTTCTTACAAAGTTATGCTCATGTCAGAAAGCATATACTAAATCACTGGGTTTTAAGTTGTATATTTTAAAGACTCTCCTCATTCAACAATTCCTGATATGTCAAAATATATGTTTTCCAATTTTAGAATTAGTGTACACTGTCAATTTTATATCAATTGATAATTATTATCAAAACTAAATACTCAATAGATTATTCTTTACTAAAATGATGCTATAATATATTTGTTGAATTATCCAATAATTTAAAATACATAGTCTGCATATATTGTGGCCTCATTAAAAAGAATTATAGCATTTAATTAATTGATATTTGGATATACAGATTTAGAAGTTTTCAGAGATACACTTTTGACGTATACAGACAACACTAGTCTTTGAAAGATCCAGATGATAGTTCATAAAGTTGTTTGAAGGAGTATTATTTGATGTTTTAATGTCTATAACTGGTCCCCAGTTAAATTGTCTTGTTATTAACCGGATGTCCTACAAGGAGGGTGCTATCATCCTAAGTATACAGGATTTTATTTTTAATTAAACTTATAAAGAAGATGCGGTAAGAATATCTGAAGTAAGTCTTCTTGTAAAACACCAAATCCCCCCAAGATCTGTCTAAATAAATAAATCTATTGGTATTTTCTAACAGAATTTATGTTCACTCAGTAGCAGACAATGCATGCTGAGTACCTAACTAGAGAAAGGACAATTTTGAGGAAAGTACAGAGAAGTTACCTATAAAGAACCTTCCACCTTTTCCTTTTGTTCTACATCCAGTTTGGAAGCAACTTTTGTTGTTTAAAAAGGACAGCGTGTATGAAATAGCTGCCTCTAGATGGCAGTAAAGTAAAACTTTTTTTTTTTTTTTTTTTTTTTTTTTTTTTTTTTTTAGTAAAGTAAAACTTTTTTAGGTTTGAATCTATACTAGCTCATTTTATCCTCAACAAATTCCAAGATGCTAAATTAAGGTAACTTAATAGGACAGCCTGAAAATCTTTAAGAATTGCATTTCCTAGATGTAATTTTCTTTGTTCAATCTGCATGAGTGGAGCAGTGTGGGAAAGACTACTGTCTCAGCTTAACCACAAGGTAAACCTGATCTTTAAAATAATAACAACCAACTAAAAACTACTGAAGAGACAAATTAAGTTTTTTTTTTCAAATTAAGTTTTAATATTAAATCACTTTTGGGGTACCTGGGGGGCTCATTCAGTTCAGGTCTTGATCCTGGGGTCCTGTGAAGGAGCCCCACCTCAAGCTCCCTGCTCAGCCAGGAATCTGTTTCTTCCTCTCCCCCTCCCCCTGCTCATGTGCATGCATTTTCTCTCTCAAGTAAATAAATAAAGACCCCAAGATTATGACCTGAGCCAGAGATAGACACTTAACCAACTGAGCCACCCAAGCACCCCAAAAATATTATTTCATTTTTATCATCAGTAATAGCTTATATAGCACTTTATTATTCCCAACAGTTTTAGAATCAAATTACTATTTGTCACTCCAATAACCCAACCAAATATAAACATTGATACTGCATTTATAGATAATCATTTAGCAAAACCACTACAACACAGCAAAGGAAAACCATATTCATAATTCCCCAGCCCATTAATCACTGAGTTTCAAGTCTTAAGGCCCAAAGTTTCCAGTGATACCATGAATGACAGAGAAAAGTAAGAAAAGGGGCTAGGGCCTATACCATGAATGACAGAGAAAAGTAAGAAAAGGGGCTAGGGCCTAGCATGGGGGTGAGGGAAGAACTCTGAAGCAATGACGCAGTAATTCCAGAACTGCTCCTCAAACTAAGCAGAAGAACTGGGATATAAAGGCTTTTATAATGATGTGATTCATTCCTTGTTCCCAAAGAAATTAATAACCGAAAATCTTAGGGAACCCACTATCTAGACTACTAGAACTGATAAACAAGTTCAGCAATGTTGCATGATACAAAATCAATACACAAATGCCAACTCAATTTCTATATATTTGGAATGAACAATCTGAAAATGAAATTAATTCCATTTATAGTAGTTTCAAAAGAATGAAATACTAAGGAATAATTCTTAAGTACAAAATTTGTTATCTTTGAAATGTATAAAACACTGTTTAAGGAATTAAAGAAAGTTTAAATAAAAGGAAAATACTTCATGTTCATGAATTAGAAGACTTAATACTGTAAGGATGGCAATATTTCCTCAAAATGATGTACAGATACAATGCAATCCCTGTGAGAAGCCCAGCAACTTCTTTATAATAACTGACAATGCTGATGCTAAAATTCATATGGAATTGCAAGGGATCCAGACCACCAAAACAATCTTAAAAAAGTGGAACTAAATATTTAGACTCACAGTTTTCAATTTCAAAACATGATACAAAGCAATGGTAATCAACACAGCATGATACTGGCACAAGTATAGACATTAAACCAATGTCTAAGAACTGAGAATCTAGAAATAAGCCCACACATCGATGGTCAACTTATTTTCACAAGGGCACCAAGACCATACAATGGGTAAGGAATAGTCTACTCAGCAAATGGTTCTTGGACCACTGGATAACTAAACACAAAAGAATGAAGTCAATGCTACTTCATACCATAGACAAAAATTAACTAAAGATGACTGAATTGTATGATATGAATCACATCCTCATAAGACTGCTTTTAAAAAAAATAAAATACACTTCACATACACTTCACGTACTATAATGCATAGAAAGAAGTCCAAATCTCTAAGACCTCCACATTTGGTCACTGGAAGCTTTAAGAAGATTGGAAACACAGGGCAGAGGCAAGGCATCAATGTCACCCAGGACAAGTGTCTAGCCTGTGAGTTAAACCTGTACTCTTTGCTACTCCTTACTTGGAGGAAACTTAAGGATACATTAGATGATACCCTAAAATAACTACTGAGTGCTTTAAGTTTAATATTTAGAGGAATATTCAGAGGAATTTTTTGAATGGAAATGAAAGAGTATAAAAATATTATCAAATAAATGGGAAAACTGAAGAAAAGAGGTCCAAAGATGAAAAGCAGCCAGTCAACTGAAGCCTGGGGAGAAAATTTTTAAAGAGGATGATAAAAGAAGGACAGAAGAACAAATGAAAGAATTGACTGACATGTGCATACATTCAATTAAAAAAAGGTAAAACTTTTTGAAATCATGCCTATGTATTGCATCAGCAGTCAAGAATCTATGGAGTTCCTAAAGGCAAATTTCCAAGATTTCAAGGGAATGGAATTCAAATGAAGTGGCTGGAGGTAGTAAACTGGTGTGGTCAAAAACAGAAACAACAAAGGGCTGTAGCCAACAAGGTAATTAAAAGAGACATACAAATGACCAACAGACAATTGAAAAGATGCTCAACATCACTCATCCTCAGGGAAATAAAAATCAAAACTACAATTAGCTATCACCTCACACCTGTCAGAATGGCCAACATTAACAATAAATGAAACAACCAGTGTTGGCGAGGATGAAGAGAAAGGGGACCCCCTCTTACACTGTTGGTGGGAATGTGAACTGGTACAGCCACTGTGGAAAACCGTATGGAGGTTCCTCAAAAAGTTAAAAATAGAGCTACCCTACGACCCAAAAATTGTATTTCGCAAAGTATACAAAAATACTGATTTGAAGGGATACATGCACTCTAATGTTTACAGCAGCATTATGAACAATGGCCAACTTAACAGAAAAAGCCCAAATGTCCATATGTCCACTGACTGATAAGTGCATAAAGAATCACAAACTGAAATTATATATATACATACATATGTGTGTATATTCATATATATGAGAAATATATATACATTCTATACATACATACATACATACATACATATATAGATACAGTCATCAAAAAGAATGATCTCTTGCCATTTGCAATGATGTGAATGGAGCTGGCACATGTGGATTTTGCTAAGCAAAAGAAGTTAGAGAAATATGATTTCACTCATATGTGGAATTTAAGAAACAAAACATAGGGTGAAAAAAAAGGCAAACCATTAAGCAGAGTCTTAACTACACAGAACAGAGTTGCTGGGGGTGGGGGATGGGTTGGATGGGTGATGGGTGTTGGGGGACATCTGTGGTAGTAGGCACTGGGTATTGTGTATGGGTGAGGGATCACTGGGTTCTGCACTGAGACTAGTATTACACTGTACGTTGACTAACTACAATTTAAATAAAGCCTTGAAACTACAGAAAATAAAGAAAAAAAAATTAAGCCCAGCAGAAGCTACATTTAGATAAGGTCTTTACATGGCTGATTTCTAAAACAACATATAAGTGGATGAGTCAATCAATCCAAGGCAATGCATTTTTTCTTACTTTTCCAAAATTCTATTCACTATCTTAATTGCTTTTGCAAATTTCAAAAATAACATTAGCTAGAACTAAGTCCAAGAACCAATACAGATTTTAAGATGTATGATCTGAGGACAGCTTTATTGTTTCATTTTTATAAAATGACTTTATTTAAGTTTTCAGTAGGTTAGAAATTTACCTGTAGTCCCAAAGTTTTTTGGGAAAAAAAAAAAAAGACATGTCTTGTTTGCTCACTTTAATTTATCTTAAGTTGAATTTTCTTTTTTAAAAAATACCTTATTTATTTGACAGAGAGAGAGAGAGAGAGAGAGAGCAAGTAAGGGGAGCAGCAGAGGGAGAGGGAGAAGCAGACCCCTGCTGAGCGAGGAGCCTCACACAGGCCTCCATCCCAGGACCCTTGGATTATGACCTGAGCTGAAGGCAGATGCTTTACCGCCTAAGCCACCTGAAAATTATAGTTAAATTTTCTATATTAAAGCTAATGAACCATACTGAAAAAGAACACAAAAAAGTTTAACTTTCAAGACCTGTAGGTCTATATACTATTTGACTTTAACTTAGCAAGTAGCTGTTATTGAGTCTCAAAATTATTCAAACTTTCGACAACCCCAAAAGTATTTTATAGTATACTTCATGATATAATAAATTAAAAAGCTAAAGCATATTAAGCATATTAAGTGAAATTTTCTTTAGCAAGAGATTTAAAATTAAATTAACAGACTAAAGGCAGAGTGTCAAAAACAATATGTTCTAGTTTACATTAATGGTTTATTTTCATTTTTCACATTAATTTTAAACATAATGCAAAAAGACTAAAATGAAGTCTAAAAAGAATATTAAAAACATGGTCTTACAACATTTATTTATTTATTTATTTATTTATTTATTTATTTATTTATTTATTTCTTCATTCATTCATTCATGAGAAACAGAGGAGAGGTAGAGACACAGGCAGAGGGAGAAGCAGTCTCCATGCAGGGAGGCCTGACGTTGGACTCGATCCTGGGTCTCCAGGATCATGCCCTGGGCTGAAGGCAGCGCTAAACTGCTGAGCCACCCAGGCTGCCCTCTTACAGCATTTAGGTGTATATTTTAATGCATGTTAAAATTAAAAAATGTGTTTTTGAAGCAGTTATATCTGGCTTTGAAGCCACACAAAAACAATTCATCAGTATTGTTGTCATATGTAGTGCTAACAGTGTGAGAGCTCAATACTAGCTAATACTAATGTTAATGATCCAGTTACTTGCCTTGAATTGCCTCACCACAATACTGGGAACTACAATTTTTATTCCCAATTTACAGATAAAAACCTAAGGCACACAGAGTTTGAAAAACAAGCAGATTTGCACAGCTGTTAAGACTGGAGCTAAATTCTATCTTGCTTCCTCACAGGCATTATACTTGTCTGTCATTACAGGAAGAGTTGTGTGTCCACTGCAGCCTGGGCAGGGAGGGGACCACTTTTTAAAAAGGATGAAAAAAAAAGAATGGAAGAAGGAATAAATGAATAGATATGTGCACCTTTGCCAAAGTAAAAGTCGACCCTGTATTTTCTTCTAATTTTAAGTAATTAAAATAACTTTACAATACAATTTTCTATAGTCATCCATTTTACTTGGTCAGAGCAAGTGTTAAGGAAGCAATAATCATTATAATCAGGTATCCACTGAGACAGTGAATGCTACAACATGACCTCAGCTTTACATTCTGAATTCCTGGGTCTCCCTCTCTTGAAGTTTGTGATCTCACACAACTAACAATCTTTCTGTGACTTAACTTCCTCTTCTATAATAACAACTGCCTAATAATAAAGCTGCTGTATGGGCCATGTGAGATAACACAGAGAACACACACGACACATAGTAGTTGCTTGCAAAACATTAGTTTCAGCTAAGTATGCTAAAGAATATAATCAAAACACATCAACTGCAGCTGAATGAACCATAAGGGAGTTAAGTCATAAAAAGTATCTCTGGGTTTCTGAGTCACAAACTTTCATGTACCATAATATATTTCAAATACATTAGGGTTCAAGTCTCTTAGGTAAGATGTTCATGTTCAGCATACTTCAGAAGCTTTTTCTCCTAATTTCTCAAAATTCTCATAAGCTCCAAGCAATTCAGAGAGGTAAGAAGGACTTTAGATCAAGAGTCAGGAGATCATGTTTTTCCCTCTCTAATCTTTCCCCCTCATTTTAGACTTGAACTTATATATCTTGTAGGCAAATCTGAAAGGATGAAGTTTAGCACTGTTTAACAGAAATATAATGTGAATAAACTAATGTGAAATATTAAATTTTCTAGTAGCCACATAAAAAATCTTAAATCAAGTGAAATTTAATATTTTCCTTAATATGATTTATCCAAAATATTATTTCAATAGTTAAGCAATATAAAAGAGGTTTTGAGATATTTTACATACCTTTTTGTATCAAACCTTTACAACCTAGTATGTGTTTTACATTTATAGCCCATCTCAATCTAGACTATCATTTTGAGTGCTCAATAGCCATACCTGGGTGGTTGCTACCATACTGCATAGTGTACATCTAGAGATCAGTTAACTTAAATCACTTTCTATATAAGATATGATAAACTAAACTATATATGTGATAATTAAAACTGTGTGTCTAATGGAGAACTGAGTTTAAAAGCTTATTTTGTATCCTTTAAAAAAATTACAAAGATTTATAAAAAGTATATAAATGTCCCCTATTCTTCTATGTATTAGAACTGGCCTTTCCTCGAAATAATGGCATTGTAGGAATATTTATTTCTAATATAGTAATATCCTTTTACCCAAGGTTTTGCTTTCTGTGGTTCAGTCACCTATAGTCCACCACAGTGTGAAAGCAGATAATCTTCCTTCTGACATATCATTAGGTCAACAGTAGCCTAACAATAACAATATATTAACAACACCCACATTCCTCACCTCATTTCATCTCATCATAGAGGTATTTTATCATCTTACTTCACCACGAGAAGGGTGAGTACAGTAAGATATTTTGAGAGAGAGACCACATTCACATATCTTTTATTACAGTATATTGTTATAATTGCTCTATTATTAGTTATTATTGTTCATCTTTTACTGTGCCTAATTGATAAATTAAACTTTTATCATAGTTACATATGCATGTGCAGGAAAAAAAACACAGTATATATAGGGTCGTACCACCCTTGATTTCAGGCATCCACTGGGGGTCTTGGAATATATACCTGTGGATAAGAGGTGGGTACTATGGCACCTCTTGAATATTCTGTAGAGATTTTTTTATGTCAAGTAGTAAGATTTTTTTAAATATTTTATTTATTTATTCATGAGAGACACAAAGAGAGAGAGAGGCAGAGGCACAGGCAGAAGGAGAAGCAGGCTCCATACAGGGAGCCTGATGTGGGACTCAGTCCTAGATCTCCAGGATCACACCCTGGGCCGAATGCAGCGCCAAACCGCTGGGCCACCGGGGCTGCCCCAAGTAGTAAGATCTTGACACTAATTTACACAATGTAAAATTATCTCAAATAGATCAACATTCTTACTTTATGACATTTAGTGCCAACTATCATTCCCTACTTATAGTTTCTATTCTACTCTATGTCTTATAATCTGCAGAAGACAGATCCCAACCTTGGGCATTTTCCTTTAGTCTAATGTTTACTTGTTAAATAAATATGGGCTAAAACTACAGTAGACTATTAGACTTCTGAAAATGAAACAATGATGCAACAGGAATTGAATTTTCTGTAGAACAAAAAAAATTAAAGTTTTTTTTTGTTTTTGAAATTAAAAGATAATTTCTGCAAAATTAATTTGTAAATACATAACCTAAAGAGCAGCATGCCCATGTTTTATTGCTCCCATTTCCATTGTTCTCATTATTGCAAGGGAAATTAAATAGAACTCCATGGATGAAGCTGTATGGCTAGAAATGAGAACAAAACTAAACTGATAGCACTATTTCAGTTTGGCCAGACATTCCAATAAGAAAAATATAGCAGCCAAGAAAATATTTTGGAAGAAGTACAAATTTAACATTGATTTTGATTGTGGTGTCACAAAAAAAGGCATGCAGTACAGAAGATTTAGCAGATCATTCATTCCCATTTGGGATATAGTAAAGGGAAGGAATAAAACACCTTTCTTTTTTTTTTAAGATTTTATTTATTTACTCATGAGACACACACACACACACACACAGAGAGAGAGAGAGAGAGAGAGAGAGAGAGAGAAAGAGAGAGAGGCAGAGACACAGGCAGAGGGAGAAGCAGGCTCCATGCAGGGAGCCTAATGTGGGACTGGATCCTGGGTCTCCAGCATCAGGCCCTGGACTGAAGGGGCGCTAAACCACTGAGCCACCCGGGCTGCCCAATAAAATACATTTCAACTGAAGCACAGTTTCCACCTCTCTACATGTATTACAAAAGGATTTACAAATTCTTATCATTCCATCAGTCACCTGTGAGCTAACACTTTTATAGTCTTCTTATATGTATGATGTCATCTGACGGAATGGTCTAGTTCACTGTTCCCAGATAGTATATGGTATAAAAAAGGCTTTAACAGGGTAATAGGCTACCCACATGGCCCTCTCCAGACATGTCTCTCTCCAGGGGAGAGAGAGGGGAGTTTTACAGGTGTCAAAGAGTCATTCCAGCTGCAAGGAAGAAAAACAACAAAGCAGATGAGCATAGTATCTGAAAAGAATGGGAGCAGGTAAGGAACAAGCATGAAGAAATACCATCAGAAATAATGAGCATACACTAAAAGTTTAGTGTCAAGAAGAACTAAAATTCAGAAATCCCAAGAAATAGCTTCAAAGAAGGACGTTTGTCAGCAAAGGAGAGTGGTTTCAAAGAGCCATAGTGGGATTCAGAGGCAGGGCTTCATCAATGAGAAGGAGAACAGGAATTTTAAGTATTGGTCATCTTCCTAGACCGTGAGTTGTTAGGCTGCCTCGTTCTCAATGAGCCACAGATAACTTCAGCAGACCCCCTAACTCATACAAAATTTAATGAGATTCCCCTCAACTCCCCCCAACATCTACTAAATGAAAGATTACTAACTCATTTTCAGGAATTTAAGGACTTAGCTGTTTAGCAAACAGAACTTGTAGTTAAGACTGTTATCCCAGATAAAAGGTAAAAATTAAATCCCTGAGCCTGCATTGGTCTTTAGTTCCTTAAATCTGTCTAGTTGAAGCATTAGTCTTATACACTTGTCAAATGCCCAATTTATGGGAGAGAGTCAGGTTGCTTCAGCTAAAGGAAGAAAAGTGAAGCAGAAGTGGCTGGGAGCCAGGCAGAGACTAAACTCTTCTCAGCCTCTGCTCTGCCTGTTTCCCATTATCCTTAGGGAATCAGTGATGGGTTTCCATCAAGCAGTTAATTTTATCAAATGTGTTTTATAATGTATTTTCTTTTTCCTTCTCCCCATCATCTCCACTTAAATAGGAATAGGTACTTTATTTATTATAAACAGATTTTTTTAAAAGATGTTTTATTTATTTATTGAGAGGGAGTGTATGAGCAAGAGCACAAGCAGAGGAGGAGGAGGAGGAAGAGAGAGAGGCAGACTCCCCGCTGAGGAGGAGACACGTGGGGCTCCATCCCAGGGCCCCGGGATCATGACCCGAGCCAAAGGCAGACGCTCAACTGCTGAGCCACCTGGGTGCCCCTATAAACAGATTTTTTTGACAACTGACATAGAAACAAATATATGGATTAAATAATCTTTTAGATTACCTATGTATTTAAATATTATTATCCTTTCATTTAACAGGAATTGAGCATTATATATTAACAGAAGATTATCTTGACTTCTAGAACTTATCTGGATTCATTACAGATGATGCTTTACTCAGGCAATATTGTAACATATTATGCTAGTACTTGGGGAAAAAATGCTAAGAAAATGAAGTAAGCTTAAAAAGCCCAGCCACCTGTTTTTTCCTGTAATGCAATTTACATCAGAGAATCCATTACTTTTTACACTGACTTAGGAAAATAAATGACTTCATAGGGAAGTCAGGCAGATCCTATCCTTGTGAGAAGGTGGAGTGGAACAAAGGGAGAAATATAACCTTACGTTTTCTCCTTTCACCTAAAAGTTGAGTAAATGGGTCACTTCAGTGGTGAGCTAGATTTACTCAGGTATGTATAATGTAAATCCTTTTAAATTTTTAATTTTTCCATTAATAAGTTTTTAAGAGCAGTTTTAGGTTTATATAAAAATTGAGTAGAAAATATAAAGAGCTCTCATCTATTCCTTCAACCTCCACCCCACATTGTTTCCCCATTATTAACATCTTGCATTAATGTGGTACATTTGTCACAAATGATAACCCACTAGTGATACATTATTATTAACTAAGCTCTATATTTTACATTAGGGTTTACCCTTTTCATTGCACATTTTGTAGGTTTTCACAAATGTGTAATGACATGCATCCACTATTATAGTATCATATAGGATAGTTCCACTGCCCTAACTGTGCCCTGTATTCCACCTATTGAGCCTCCTCTACATTTCCCTTCCTTTTTGTCTTTAAAAAAATCACAATTTTCAACAGAAAAACATTACAAATTTTGTTTTCATAGGATGTGTTAGAACTACTATTTTGTAGGGAAACTGAAGCTTACCGGTTCAACAAATTCAAACTTCTTTTTTTCTTGAACCTCTTGAATTTTAAAGACATATTCTAGTGATGCTTCATAAAAATTTTGATGTTCTCGGTCAACCTGTGTATCTGCCTAAAGAGTAAAAAAAAAGGCAAATCATGACACACAGTGTAAATATTCATGGTTCTATGTAGAAAATGATTCAAATTCTGTTCTCTAAAATCTTTATTAAAAATTAAGATCTACAAAAAAGTTTTAATATAGCAATTATTATTATGTTTTGAACATACTGAGACCAGAAAAACACAGTCCTTGCACACCAGAGCTTATATGATATGGAGTGTGAAGTTGGGGAAAGTAAGCATACAACAGTCACCATAAAAAATATAAAAAAGGCATATAAATATATATGGAAATCGATGGGATCATAGAAAAAGAAACTAAATTCAGGAAGATGGTGGTGGTATGAGTTGAATCTTAAGATGAACAACTGGCAGTAAATAGTGAAAAATAAAATAGTCAACTCATGAGGAAGTAAAGAGGCATTAAAGAGACTGACTTTGGCTACAGAGTAAAAAAGTAGAGGACAGAAGGTTAAAATAAGGTTGGCATCACAACTTTAAAAAATCTTGGATATTTTATAACAAATTTGGATTTTAACTGAGGGAGAATCATTTGAGAATATTCAGTAGAGTCACATCATTAGATTAACTCTTAGAATACTGGTAGCAGAACCAAAAAAATTTCAATGGTCCTAACCCAGTGAATCATGCTCTAACACTGTTTGCACATTTATTATGCATAACTACAAGAAGGTTCTATTGATAAAGAGAGGGAAATGTTATCGAGATAATTTCCTCCTCCATTTTTTATGTTGCCTCCCCTCCATGCCCATTATCATCTGATGTCCTTTTTAAAAGGCTTTTTGTTCCCAGTTTTGTGGTCTACACTGCCAGCTAAAAAGCAGATGAAAAGAAAGGAATGGGCTCTCTGGAGTACTAAGTATCCACCAACAATAATTTGGGAACAGAAAATGCTTTGGAGACATTTTACAATGGTAATTTCAGATACAAAAGTTTTTTAAAAACAATAAAAGTTAGGTTTGCTGGCTTGGGTATCATAGCATATTAGTTTCATTTGAAATACCTTTAATAATTATTTACAATAACTTTATTTATAGAAATAAAGTAACCCAGTATTATGAGCAACTTATTAGAGATTTTTAAGGTCAAGAATTCTAAGTTTCCATCTAATATACAAAAAGAACATATAAGTCAGGTGGGAAATTTGAGCTTCCTAGCCTATAAATATATATATATATATCAACAAAACTGGCATTCTATATAAATTATTATATTTTCTTCTTATCACAGTATTTACAGAATGAATGGTAAGCAGGTATAGGTGGTGGTATGCTAATCGATGTTCAACAACTGGGTCTCTGGTGGGGATGCCTGATATCTCTGTCTATGCCAGTTTCTGTGGTGTAAATATTCCCAAAACAGCCAGTTCCAAATCACAAACCTAACATCACTGAATGTGGAAGTTAGAAAGAGATAAGAACATCAGCTCTCCAAAAGAAAGCTCCAGTACAACACTGGATGTAAAGGATGTAAAAATATTTTCAATATCAGAGATAACATTCTATGCCACAAGTTACTTCCGAAGGTTTTCTTTAAGAAATAATGACATTGATTGTATAGACTAGCACATGGGAACAAACTAAAATGTTGAAACACCTTTACAGCATAAGATGGCTGTTTGCGGTCAACAAAGCTGTGAGGAAAAGAGCAAGGTGTTCCTGAGTGCTCTCGCCTGAAAGACCTGCTTATAAGGCTGGTTGCTGCTGGCTTCTGGGAATGTGGAATTCAGGAAGGCACCTTCCACCTAAGAGTAGATCACAGTTATCTAAATTGTGCCAGTAATATGATTTACTTTAAACACCTGCTTTCTTTTTGGGAGTCTGGAATTTAAGAATATGATAAATAGAGACTACTTATGTGACCAGCCCCCTACAGACTATGAACATTCAATCTATAATGAGTTTCTAATAGACAACGTTTTACATGTGCTGTCACAACTTTGGGCTGGGAGAGTTAAGCATGTTCTCCTACTGGGAGAGGACTCTTGGAAGCTTGTGCCTGCTTTCCCCCAGACTTCATTCTACATGCTTTTGCTGATTTTTCTTTGTATCTTTTCACTAATATATCAGAGCAGTGAGTCCTCTTAGCAAATCACTAAACCTAGGAGTGGTCTTGGGGGCCCCTGACCTAAGAGTATTAAGTCATTTCCTCAGAAACTTATTGGCCATGCACAATCCCATGTCATCAAAATATGGGGAGTGGGGGCACAAAGAAGGATAAAAGAAAATAACTGCTCTTACAGTTTTCCATCAACTGTAGTCAACAAATATCAATAGATATTTTCCATCAACTCCAATCTAGACAACTATATTCAATATACCAAATCTGCTTTGAAAAGTCATCCAGAATGTACAAAGGTTACAGAACACTACAGTTGAATTTCTTTCCAGATCAAGATTTAGAAAGACATTCTTTCACTTAAGGTGGCTCTCTTTAGTATTTATGCTCATAGTGTGCGGTTCACTAGAAGCCACTTGCTCATATATCCACCAGCAAGTGTTGCTATGCATTTTATTTTGTAGTGGATAGTAGGATAACCATATAATTTATTGTCCCAATTTTTAAAACTGAGAGGGAACGTTAGGAATATTTATGCCAGAAAAAATATGTATAAACTGTTCTTTACAAGACAAAGGGAACTGTAAAGTCATCCTACTAAAAAACCAAGTTAATTTCTTAAGAAAATCATATAGTTCTGCAGATACTTAAATTCCTCCCCAACCACAATAAGCTACCTACATCAACTTAAGATAAACTTAAGAAAAAGCTTCATGTGATATTTGTCAAATCACCTGCAAAGGAGAAAGATTTAAGCTGGACTCTGAAAAATGAAGAGATTTAAAGCAGGTGGAGATAAAAGGAGAGGAATTTGAGAGAGGGAATAGAGTCAAGGAAAGTTATGTTTCAGTAGAATGCACGGTTTAGAATAATAAGAACTGAGAATTATCGCATAAGATAGAATGAGCACAAACTTCATCATATAGATGGGACAGAAACTTGAGAAGACATTGATTTGTCAAAGGAGCATTTCAAGAAGATTAAAGTAGGGATAGTGTTGGATATACTGATAAAAGGCAGGGCTGGGTGATTTAATGATAAAACAGCACTTATTTGATAGGGATAAAGGTGTTTATAAATCCCAGTAAGAAAAGGAAGTTGAAAGATGTGGGTGTGAGAAGCAAGGGGTGAGAAAAAGGTAAAGATAATTTTGATCACAAGAAATAATGTCAGCATTAACAGAGAATTAAAGCAATGAGAAGTAGGAGCAAAGCTGCGAAAATCATGTTGTGAAATTTCACACATTCATTAAGAAGTGATAGTCTGAAGTCCTGGGAACCAGCAGCAGGCAGTGCAGCTGGTCAGGCGTGATGAAATCATGACCCAGGAGACATCCATTAGGATGTTACAGAGGGTACAGAAGAAGAGATTTCAGGACACAGAGACTATAATAACAGAGGCATGAAGGTAGAATTGAAGGGATTCCCTTCACTTAGGAAGTGGAGATAAGAGGAACCTGTTGAAAGACTTTAGTGATACATGGAAAACGAAAATCTGACTTTCTACAAGAAACTCTTTTTATCGTTTCTTTTCTGGATTATAGAAGAACTATTCATTATTGTAAGCTTAGTTATTATTCATTATCATAACATAAATCTAAAAATATGAATTATACTCCAAATATTAATATCTTGATATGTAACACACAAACTTAAACCTGAAAAATACTATATATTCTGCTTTAAACTCTAATTTTTTCCCCAATTTAATCTAATGAATATTGTTCAATGTCTTTACATAATTTGCAAATAAATTTTTTACAATCATGTTACATTCCATTTTCATGAAGCTATATTGGTATATTTACTCCAATCATTCATTTGTGCCACTTCTGATGTTTCTGAATTTTTACACTGTGAATAACATCAACATATTTATACAATTTGGTTTTTTGCTCATGACTGATCATTCCTCTTAAGTAAATTCTGATCAATATAAATCATTTCAATTATCTTGCTCATTTAAACTTTGTTGAAAAAGTAGCCAAATTTACCTCAGGACTGACTGAAAGAGTTTATGTTCTCATCAGAAAAGCAAAAGTATACTTAGTTTCTCATACTTTCACTCTGTATGCTATCTTCTCATAAGTCACAATACTATCCTGCTGCAATTACTAAATTGCATCATTTTCTTAGGACATATGACATTGGAACTTAAAACGCTTATACAAAAAAAGACACTTAAAATGCTTATAATGGTTTATATTTCTTCTTTGATGAAATGCCCTTTTATATTCTTTTAAAAACTTCTTAAATTTAAAAAAAAAAAAAAAAAAAAAAAAACTTCTTAGGGTAGCCCCGAGGGCTCAGCGGTTTAGCACCACCTTCAGTCCAGGGCTTGATCCTGAAGACCCAGAATCAAGTAACATGTCAGGCTCCCCGCATGGAGCCTACTTCTCCCACTGCCTGCTTCTCTGCCTCTCTCTCTCTTTCCCTCTCATGAATAAATAAATAAATAAATAAATAAAATCTATAATAAACAAAAAAAAATTTAATTTTTAATTTCAATTAACATACAGGTATACAATTCAGTGATTCAACAATTCCATACATCACCCAGGGCTCATCAAACAAGCGCACTCCTAGATTCCTATAACCTATTATCACTCACCCTCCTGCTTACTTCTCCTATGGTAGCAGTCAGTTTCTTCTCTGTAGTTAAGAGTTTGATTCCTGTGTGTGTGTCTTTTTCACCTTTGCTTTTTCTTTATTTTATTTAATTAATTTGTTGTATATATTTTTTATTAGAGTTTGATTTGCCAGCATAGAGCATAATACCCAGTGCTCATCCCGTCAAGTGCCCCCCTCGGTGCCCATCACCCAGTCACCCCATCACCCCCCACAACCCTTTCAACTACCCCTTGTTCCTTTCCCAGAGTTAGGTGTGTCTCATGCTCTGTCACCCTCACTGATATTTCCCACTCATTTTCTCTCCTTTCCCATTTAATCCTGTTCACTATTTTTTATATTCCCCAAATGTATGAGACCCTATAATGTTTGTCCTTCTCCGATTGACTTATTTCACTTAGCATAATACCCTCCAGTTCCATCCACATTGAAGCAAATGGTGGGTATTTGTCGTTTCTAATGGCTGAGGAATATTCCATTGTATACAGAGACCACATCTTCTTTACCCATTCATCTTTCCATGGACACCAAGGCTCCTTCCACAGTTTGGCTATTGTGGCCATTGCTGCTAGAAACATCGGGGTGCAGGTGTCCCGGCGTTTCATTGCATCTGAATCTTTGGGGTAAATCCCCAACAGTGCAATTGCTGGGTCGTAGGGCAGGTCTATTTTTAACTCTTTCAGGAACCTCCACACAGTTTTCCAGAGTGGCTGCACCAGTTCACATTCCCACCAACAGTGCAGGAGGGTTCCCCTTATCCACATCCTCTCCAACATTTGTGGTTTCCTGCCTTGTTAATTTTGCCAATTCTCACTGGTGTGAGGTGGTATCTCATTGTGGTTTTGATTTGTATTTCCCTGATGGCCAGTGATGCAGAACATTTTCTCATGTGCGTGTTGGCCATGTCCATGTCTTCCTCTCTGAAATTTCTGTTCATGTCTTTTGCTAATTTAATGATTGGATTGTTTCTTTGCTGTTAAGTTTAAGAAGTTCTTTATAGATCTTGGATACTGGCCCTTTATCTGATATGTCATTTGCAAATATCTTCTCCCATTCTGTAGGTTGTCTTTTAGTTTTGTTGACTGTTTCTTTTGCTGTGCAAAAGCTTTTTATCTTGATGAAGTACCAATAATTCATTTTTGCTTTTGTTTCTCTTGCCTTCATAGATGTATCTTGCAAGAAGTTACTGTGGCCAAGTTCAAAAAGGGTGTTGCCTGTGTTCTCCTCTAGGATTTTGATGGATTCTTCTCTCACATTTAGATCTTTCATCCATTTTGAGTTCATCTTTATGTATGGTATAAAAGATTGGTCTAGTTTCATTCCTTTGCACGTGGCTGTCCAATTTTCCCAGCACCATTTATTGAAGAGACTGTCCTTTATCCAGTGGATAGTCTTTCCTGCTTTGTTAGTTGACCATAGAGTTGAGGCGCCATTTCTGAATTCTCTATTCTGTTCCATTGATCTATGTGTCTGTTTTTGTGCCATTACCACACTGCCCTGATGACCACAGCTTTGTAGTACAACCTGAAATCTGGCATTGTGATGCCCCTGGCTCTAGTTTTCTCTTTCAATATTCCCCTGGCTATTCGGGGTCTTTTCTGACTCTACACAATCTTGGTCCAACTCTCTGAAGAAAGTCCATGGCATTTTGATAGGGAACTGCATTAAATGTGTAAATTGCCCTGGGTAGCATTGACATTTTCACAATATTTATTCTTCCAATCCATGAGCATGGAATGTTTTTCCATCTCTTTGTGTCTTCCTCAATTTCTTTCAGAAGTGTTCTGTAGTTTTTAGGGTATAGATCCTTTACCTCTTTGATGAGGTTGATTCCTAGGGATCTCATGCTTTTGGGTGCAATTATAAATAGCATTCACTCCTTAATTTCTCTTTCTTCACTCTCATTGTTAGTGTATGGAAATGCCACTGACTTCTGGGCATTGATTTTGTATCCTGCCACACTGCCGAATTGCTGTATGAGTTCTAGCAATCTTGGGGGTGAGTTTTTTGGGTTTTCTACGTACAGTATCATGTCATCTGCAAAGATGGAGACTTTGACTTCTTCTTTGCCAATTTGAATGCCTTTTATTTCTCTTTGTTGCCTGGTTGCTGAGGCTAGGACTTCCAGTACTATGTTGAATAGCAGTGGTGAGGGAGGACATCCCTGTCTTATTCCTGATCTTAGGGGAAAGGCTCCCAGTGCTTCTCCATTGAGAATGATATTTGCTGTGGGCTTTTCGTAGATGGCTTTTAAGATGCTGAGGAATGTTCCCTCTATCCCTACACTCTGAAGAGTTTTGATCAGGAATGGATGCTGTATTTTGTCAAATTCTTTCTCTGCGTCTATTGAGAGGGTTATATGGTTCTTATTTTTTCTTTTGGTGATATGATCTTTCATGCTGATTCCTTTACGAGTGAAGCAATCAACAAACCAGCCTTGTGTCCTGGGATAAATCCCAATTGGTCATGGTGAATAATTTTCTTAATGTACTGTTGGATCCTATTGGCTAGTATCTTGTTGAGAATTTCTGCATCTGTGTTCATCAGAGATAATGGTCTATAATTCTCCTTTTTCGTGGGGCTTTGTCTGGTTTTGGAATTAAGGTGATGCTGGCCTCACAGAATGAGTTTTGGAAGTACTCCATCCATTTCTATATTTCAGAACAGCTTTAGTAGAATACGTATTGTTTCATCTTTACATGTTTGATAGAATTTCCCTGGAAGCCAACTGGACTTTTGTGTCTTGGGAGGTTTTTGATGACTGCTTCAATTTCCTCACTGGTTATTGGCTTGTTCAGGTTTTCTATTTCTTCCTGTTCCAGTTTTGGTAGTTTGTGGTTTTCCAAAAATGCATCCATTTCTTCTAGATTGCCTAATTTATTGGAATATAGCTGCTCATAATATGTTTTTAAAATTGTTTGTATTTCCTGGGTATTGATTGTGATCTCTCCTTTTTCATTTGTGATTTTATTAATTAGAGTCTTTTCTCTTTTGTTTTTAATAAGGCTGCCTAATGGTTTATCTATCTTAATTCTTTCAAAGAACCCACTCCTGGTTTTGTTAATCTGTTCTACAGTTCTTTGGGTCTCTATTTCATGGAGTTCTGCTTGAATCTTTATTAACTCTCTACTTCTGCTTGGTGTAGGTTTTATTTGCTGTTCTTTCTCCAGTTCCTTTAGAGTTAGCTTGTATATTTGAGTTTTTTCCAATTTTTTGAGGGATGTTTGTATTGTGATGTATTTCCATTTCAGACTGCTTTTGCTGTATCCTAAAGATTTTGAACAGTTACATCTTCATTTTCATTAGTTTCCATGAATCTTTTTAATTCTTCTCTAATTTCCTGGTTGACCCTTTCATCTTTTAGAGGATGGTCTTTAGTACCCAAGTGTTTGAATATCTTCCAAATTTCTTCTCGTGATTGAGTTCAATTTTCAAAGCATTGTGTTCTGAAAATATGCAGGGGACAATCCCAATCTTTTGATATCGGTTAAGACCTGATTTTTGACCCAGTATGTGGTCTATTCTGGAGAAAGTTCCATGTGTACTTGAGAAGAATGTGTATTCAGTTACGTTTGGATGTAAAGTTCTATAAATATCTGTGAAATCCATCTGTTCCAGTGTATCATTTAAAGCTCTTGTTTCTTTGGAGATGTTGTGCTTAGAAAATCAGTCATTTGCAGAAAGTGCCATGTTGAAGTCTCCCAGTATTATGTAAAATTATCTAAGTGTGTCTTTACTTTGGTTATTAATTGTTTGATATACTTGGCAGCTCCCACATTAGGGGCCTAAATATTCATGATTGTTAGGTCCTCTTGTTGGATAGATCCTTTAAATATGATATAGTGTCCCTCTTAATCTCTTATGAGAGGCCTTGGGACAAACTTTAATTTATCTGATATGAGGATTGCTACCCCTGCTTTCTTTTGAGGACCATTTGAATGGTAAATGGTTCTCCAACCTTTCATTCTCAGGCTGGAGGTGTCCTTAGGTCTAAAATGAGTCTCTTGTAGACAGCAAGTAGATGGGTTTGCTATTTTATCCAGTCTGAACCCCTGTGTCTTTTGATGGGGTCATTAAGCCCGTTCACGTTCAGAGTTACTATTGAAAGATATGAATTTAGTGTCATCATGATACCTATTCAGTCTCTGTTTTTGTGGATTATTTCTTTGGGCTTCCTCTTTCTTCCCCTTTAATATTTCTTGCACAGCTAGCTTGGTGGTCACATATTCTTTCGGTTTCTGCCTATCTTGGAAGCTCTTTATGTCTCCTTGTATTCTGAATGAGAGCCTTGCTGGATAAAGTATTCTTGGCTGCATGTTCTTCTCATTTAGGACCCTGAATATATCCTGCCAGCCCTTTCTGGCCTGCCAGGTCTCTGTGGAGAGGTCTGCTGTTACCCTAATACTCCTCCCCATTTAAGTTAAGGATCTCTTGTCTCTTGCTGCTTTAAGGATTTTCTCTTTATCTTTGGAATTTGTAAGTATCACTATTAGATGTGAAAGTTTTGAACGGTTTTTATTGATTTTAGGGGGGATGTCTCTACCTCCTGGATCTGAATGTTTGTTGCCCTCCACAAGTTAGGGAAGATTAGATTGTTTCTTTTGTGGTGAGTTCTTCTTTCTAGTCATTTTGCTCAGTGCAGCGGGCTAAAAACGAGTTGTATTGGAAAAAGGAAGAAAAAAAAAAAAAAAAAAAAAGAAAAGAAACCTAGCCAAACCAAAACAAAAGCAAGGAGGAGTATCCTCTGGTTCTATATACTGTAAATCCCTCGACCTCCCCTGGAGCTTTCCAGCAATACTCGGCTAAGAACTTGTTCTTCCCCTTACCTTCCAGCTGGTCTTCTGGAGGGACGGACCTGCTGTGCTGATTCTCCTGTGTGTGCCCTTGGGGGAGATGCCCCTCCCCCCACCAGGTGCAGGCTCAGGGGGAGCTGTTTATCCTGTGAGGCCTTTGTTCCCTGGGGGGCCCCGCTTTGTCCCTGGCACAGGGGGACAGCAGGAGGAACAACACTGGCAGCGGCCAGCTCTCCAGCCCTGGAGTCAGCTCCCGCAGTAAGTCCCGCAGCTCCCAGTCCACAGTGGCCTGGATGCTCCGGGGGGGGAGGGGGTGCTGACCTCCATAGCTTGGGGGCGCCCGGCGCTGGCAGGAGAGTCCTCGCTGTCCTGTGCCCTCCCCACCTCTGCCAACCCCGGGGTGAGTGCAGGATCCTGCGCTGCGTCCGCTGGGCGCCCTGGGATCCCTGGCACTGCTGGCATTGCGTGCGGGGCCACGGCTCTTAAAGGCAGCAGCGCACAGACCCCTCCGGCAGGAGCCGCTGCCTGAGCTTCTCCCGAGGCCCCTCCAGGAGCGCTGCAGCCCTTTCCCGAGCTTGTCAGGTGTATGCAGGCTCTTCCCCGGCGCACCTCCCTGTTAGTGCCCCTGGGGGCCAGGAGGCCCCACCGCCCCTCCTGCAGTTCTGCCCAGTTTCCCTGCTGAGCGCCTTTCTGTCCAGGAAGGAAACAGTGCCGATTTTTAACGTTCCTGCTTCTCCAGGCCTGGGCTCTCCTGTCCTGTCCTGGAGGCTCTGGCCCCAGGGCCTTAGCCCGGCTCCTCGCCGGGCCCCTCCCCCACTGGATTCTTTTTTACTTTTCTTCCTCCTTCCTACCTTGCTAGAAGGCAAACTCTCTTCTCTGTAGCGTTCCATACAAATTTTATGATTATTTGCACTATTATTTCCTGTGAAAAATGCTGTATCTTGATGGGGATTTCATTGAATTTGTAGATTGCTTTGAGTAGTATACACATGTTAACAATATTTGTTCTTCCAATCCATGAGCACAGACTGTCTTTGCATTTCTGTCATCTTCAATTTCTTTTAGCAGTGTTTTTAGTTTTTAGAGTACAGGTTTCATCTTTGGTTAGGTTAATTCCAGGTATCTTATTTTTGGTGCAACTGTAATGAGATTTTTTAAAGATTTTATTTATTTATTTGAGAGAGAGAGAGAGCATTAGAGAGAGAGAGCATAAGCAGGGAGGAGGAGTAAAGGGAGAAGCACACTCCTTGCCAAACAGGAAGCCTGATGCAGGACTCAATCCCAGTACCCTGAGATCATGACCCGAGCTGAAGGCAGACGCTTAACCACCTGAGCCCAGGTGTACCAAGATTTTTTTCTTAATTTCTCTTTTTGCCTCTTAATTATTGTATAAAAATGCAATAGATTTCTGTGCATTATTTTTTGTATCATGCGACTTTATTGAATTTGTTTATCAGTTCTAGTAGTTTTTAATGGAGTCTTTCTGGTTTTCTATATAGAGTACTGGGTCACGTGCAAATAGTGAAAGTTTCACTTCTTCCTTACCAATTTGGATGCCTTTTATTTCTTTTTATTGTCTAATTGCTGTGACTAGGACTTCCAGATTCTGCTGAATTAAAGTGGTGAGAGTGGACATCATTGTCTTGTTCTTGATCTCAGGGAAAAAGTTCTCAGTTTTTCCCCATTAAGGATAATATTTGCTGTGGATTTTTCCTAGCTGGCCTTTATTATGTTGAGGTATGTATTCCCTCTAAACCCATTCACAAATGGGTGTTGTACTATGTCAAACGATTTTTCTGCTTCCATTAAAATGATCATATGTTTCTTACTGACATAATATATGATGTTGATTGATTTGTGAATACTGAACCAGCCTTGCATCCCAGGAATAAATCCCACTCAGTTGTGGTAATGATTTTTTAATGGATTGTTGACTTCTGTTTGCTAGTATTTTGTTGAGGATTTTTGTATCTATGTTTATCAGAGATATTGGCCTGTAGTACTCGTTTTGTGTGTGTGGTGT
Organism: Vulpes lagopus; assembly: GCF_018345385.1. Taxonomy (NCBI): domain Eukaryota; kingdom Metazoa; phylum Chordata; class Mammalia; order Carnivora; family Canidae; genus Vulpes; species Vulpes lagopus. The sequence goes on along the minus strand of NC_054838.1, from coordinate 49,070,671 downwards.
TGTTATCTGGTTTTGGTATCAGGGTAATGCCGTCCTCCTAGAATAAATCTGGACATTTTCCTTCCTTTTCTATTTTTTTTGGAATACTTTGAGAAAAATAGATATTAACTATTCGTTAATGGTTGGTAGAACTTTCCTGTGAAGCTATCTGATACTGGATTTTAGCTTTGAGAATTTTTTGATTACTGATTCAATTTGTTTTCTGGTTATAAATCTGTGCAAATTTCCCATTTCTTCGTGGTTCAGTTTTGGTAGGTTACATGTTGCTAGGAATTTATACATTTCTTCCAGGTTGTCCAATTTGTTAGCATATAGTTTTTCATAATATTATCTTATTATTGTTAGTATTTCTGTAGTGCCAGTTGTTATCTCCCCTCTCTCATTTGTGATTCTGTTTAGTACTTTCTCTTTCTTCTTGAGAAGTCTGGCTAAAGTTTTATCAATTTTATTGACGTTTTTTTAAAGAACTAGCTCCTGGTTTCAAGTATTTGTTCTATTGCTTTTTTGAAGTTTCTATATCATTTATTTCTGCTCTAATCTTTAATATTCCCTTCTTTCTGCTGGTTTTGGGTTCTGTCTCATGTTCTTTTTCTAGTTGTAATGTTAGTTGTAATGTCTAGTTGTTTGAGACTTCTTGCTTCTTCAGGTAGATCTGTATTGCTGTAAACTTTCCTCTTAGAACTGCTTTTGCTGCATCCAAAAGGTTTTGAACTATTGCGTTTTCATCTTGTTTATGTGTGCTTTTTAATTTCTTCTTTGATTTCTTGCTGGATTCATTCATTGTTTGGTAGCATGTTACTTACCCCCCATGCATGGGTGGTCTTTCCAAATATTTTCTTGTGGTTGACCTCTAGCTTCATAGTGTTGTGATCAGAAAACCTTCATGGTATGAATTAGATCTTTTTGAATTTGTTGAGGTTTGTTTTGTGGGCTAATATGTGATCTATCCTGGAGAACGTTCCATGTGCACTTGAAAAGACTGTGTATTCTGCTATTTCAGGATGGAATGTTCTGAATGTATCTGTGAAATCCATCTGGGCCAGTGTGTCATTCAAAGCCATTGTTTCCTTCCTGAATTTCTGTTTAGATGACTTGTGAATTTAGGTAAGTATTGTTGTTGCATTCTATCACCATCAATTTGTTCCTTTATGTTTGTTATTAATCATTTTGTGTATTGGGGTGCTCACATGTTGGGTGCATAAGTATTTACAATTGTTATATCTTCTTGATGGACTGTCCCTTTTATTATTATTATATAGTGTCTTTCTTTGTCTCTTGTCACACTATTTGTTTTTTAAAGTTTTGTCTGATATAAGTATTGCTACTCCACTCCTGCTACTCACTTTCAATCTGCAGGAGTCTTTCGGTCTAAAATGAGTCTCTTGTAGACAGTATATTGATGGGTCTCGCTTTTTTATCCATTCTGTCGTATTGCTTTTTGATAGTGTGCATTTCATATATTTACATTCAAAGTAATTACTTGTAAATATGTACTTCTCGCCATTCTATTACTGTTTTGTGGTTGTTTCTCAAGATTTATCTGATCCTCTGTCTCTCTTTCATGGTTTGCTGGTTTTCTTTAGTGATATATTTGGATTTCTTTCTCTTTATTCCTTGCATATGTATTAATGGTTTTTGATGTGTGGTTTTTTAAAAGATTTTATTTATTCATAAGAGACACACAGAGAGAGGCAGTGACACAGGCAGAGGTAGCGGCAGGCTCTCTGTGGGGAGGGAGCCTGATGCAGGACTTGATCTCATGACCTGAGCCAAAGGCAGAAGCTCAACTATTGAGCCATCCAGGTGCTCCATTGATTTGTGTTTACCATTAGCCTTGTATATAACATCTGCATATAGGAATCTGTATTAAGATGAATCCATTCTTACTCCCCTCCTCCCCATGTTTTAGGTACATGGTATCTCGTTTCACAGCATTAATTTTGTGGGTCCTTGACTGAGACTTTATAAAAAATATTCATGTTTACTGCTTTATTTTTTGTTCCCTTCCTTCATACTCCCACTTATTTATGGTCTTTCCTTTCCAACAAAGAGCTACCTTCAGTATTTCTTGCAGGGCTGGTTTACTGATAATAAACTCTTCTAGCTTTTATTTGTCTGAGAAACTCTTTATTCTCCTTCTAATTGAATTGAATGATAGCCTAGCTAGCTAGAGTATTCTTGGCTGCACATTTTTCCCATGCAGCACTGTGAATGTATCATGCCACTCCCTTTTGGCTTGGAAAGTTTCTGTTGAAAAATCCATTTATTTTTATCACTGTATTTGCCATTTTTATTACAATATGTCCTGGTGTGGATCTGCTTCTGTTGATTTTGTTGGTAGTTCTCTGTGCTTCTTGGGTCTGGGTATCTGTTTCCTTACCAGATTAGGGAAGTTTTTAGCTATTATTATGTTGAATTAGTTTTCTGCCCCCTTTTCTCTGTTTTCTACTGCGACTTCCATAGTAATGTTATTATGTTTAATTGAGTCACTGAGTTCCCTCAGTTTATTCTCATTTTACATAATTCTTTTTTTTTTTGTTGCTGTTGTTCAGCTTGATTACTTTCCATTACTTTGACCTCTAGGTCATTAATTTGTTCCTCTGCTTCTTCCATCATGCTATTCATTCCACCAAACATGCTTTTTACTTCATTTATTGAGTCCTTTATCTCCGCTATGTTATCCCTTATCTCTGTGTTAAGGGTCTCACTCATATCCTCCAGTCCTTTTCTCAAGTCCAATAGGTATCTTTATGTTCATTACTTTAAATTCTCTACCAGCCTTGTTACTTACATGTTTCATTTAGATCTCTGGCCATGGCCTTGTCCTGTTCTTTCATTTGGGACAAATTTTTCTGTCTTCTCATTTTAGGAAAGTCAGCTACATCTCTTGTTTTTGAGGGTAATGGCCTTATAAAGACGAGGTCCTGCAGTGCTCTATGTAGTGTCCCCTGTTCCCCAAGGCCTGGAACTTCTGGGAGTATCTCCAATGTGTGCTGCACATGCTCTGCTGTTGTGTCCTGACTGCTTTATCCTTCAGGCCAGTCATCTACAGAGGTTTCTTTGCCTGTTGTGGGCAGTGTTTGGTCCCTGTCTGAATGTGGTGTGTTTTAACTAGATGTGTTCTAGTCTGCTTGTGAAATGAGATATATTGTTACTGCTGCCAGAACCTAGCTCCAGAAAACTCCTGCCTTTGGGGATGCAGTGTTGGCAAAGATTTTGGCTAATCTTCTGCAGGTGGCGTCCTGCTGTTCTGGGACCAAGGCAAGCACAATTGGAAGGGCAGTTCCACTAGAGCATGGGGGGGCAGGGCTTGGGTAAGCAATGTAGGTAGTGTCTGCCCCACAGTGGTTCCCACAGGTGGCTCTGAGACTATGCTAAAGGGTGGGGGAGGGAAATGGTGTCTGTCAGGTCCTTTGTTCCTAGAGGGGTCTCTTTGTGAAGCTGCATCTCTGGGACATGCTCCAAGATGAGCAAACAACCTCTCCACTGGGTGCCTCAGGTGCTCTTCAGGTCACTGTATGTCCACAGGCTCTTTGCTCCACCTCTATAAGAGCAGTACCATTGCCTCCGGGCTCTCCAGGAGCCAAGCCTGCTGACCTTTAGAACTCCAAGCTGTAAGCCCCACTAGTTGCTGGAACTCACAAAATTAGAAATTTGGCTCCTCTCACTTTCCAAGTCCACTGCTACAGGAATTCATTTTCACAGTGTGTTTCCCCCAAGTGTTAGTCTGTCTCTTGCCCTTCTCCACAACCATGGCTCCCCTTGTCCTGACTGCAATGGCCACAATCCATTCTTTCCCAAACTGTGTCTCTGCACTTCCTGCCTTTCTTCATGTGGCCTCTTCTCTACTTTTAATTGTGGAGTTTGTTCCACAAGTCTTTGGATCAATTTCTGGTGTGTTTAGCATGAATTAATAGCTATCTAGTTAATTTGTGGGATGAGGCAAGCCTAAGATCCTCCTATTCTGCCACCATCTTTCCTTCCATTCTCTGCCCTTTCAAATTCTCACTTCCTTATTTTTCCACAGAAGACTTTTTCACACCGATTTGCAAATGCAACTTGTATAAAAGTGATGGTAATTCTGTGTCACACGTTGTACAAATTCCCAAGCACTTAGCCTTTTGATTTGATTTAATATTTTTTGAATTAAAATTATTTTGATACATTCTAGTCTTTCTACATTTCCTTTATGATCTCTTCCTCTTATTTCATATTTTGAAAGAAATTATCCAATTACACATCAAATTTTACTTCTTTTCATTTACTATAAAGTCTATAATTTTAATAAGTCTGTTTCTAATTATGCTTATACTCTAATGATCTATCAAATTGATGGTCTTGTAGCTTTACCAGCACAAGGTAATCCCAAATTCAGTCCTGAAAATGGGGAACCACTTATTTCCCATGAACAAATCAACAAGGAGTCAGCTGTGCAAGTGAGAAGGCACAGAGCAGTCTTTCTGAAAACAATAAGCTGGGTACTGACAGAAGTACCAGAGTTACTCTGGAAAAGGACGGAGGTTACAGAATTAAACACATGTATGGCAGCATCTCTCTACAACAGGTTTGATTCCTGGAAGGGTAGAGGGAAAAAAAACAAGGCACATTTTTTTCTTGTCTACATTATGTCTTCTGAGGAGCTGCTCTGGCACAATTTGTGTTCTCCTGTGGGCTATGAAGTCTGGAAAAGAAATATGTGCCTGTGTGCACGTGTGTAGTGGGGCAAGTAGAGGATGCTACTAATCATATTATAGTTTTTTCCAGGCTCAACTAAGTATAGAACCAGAACAGATATATTCTTTTGTACCATAGCCTAAACAATTTAGGGTCACTAACAAGCCAATACAGAATTAGATTGACAGGGAAAATTGAAGCATATCCTCTAGAGAATTTTAAAATTAAGATACAGTTAGCATGTCTTTGATGGTTTAAGCAATGTCTAAGTGTGGCCTCTCATATCACCAAGAATCTGAAGAACATATAAGCCTTTAGAGACCCTAAAAAACACTGCTGATTTAAAGGCAGTATATTTTTAAAATGGCACCTGGCCATAGCCCTTGATATGGCAGATGGTAGTGTACTGGTGATAATTAGGGGAGCCTTTCTTCACATGACTAACATCTACACAGTGCATTCTCTCCTAGGTTTCTTATAGTGTAATGCCCAAAGAGGTACATGAGCATTAAAGAAGTTTGGAACATGTGAACATAATATTAAGTTACAATACAGTATTTCATAAGAGTAGATATGTCTATGAAAATTCAAAATATGATTTTTCTTAATGACAATTTTTTTCACTCTATCAATTTAGCCAGAAAAATCTTTCCCTCAGCACAAATTGTATATTAATGTATCCTATTTTAATAATAAGTGTTAATAATAAGGTACTTGTTATGACGAACATATGTTTAAATATCATATATTCCCAATATTAAACTTTATCTTAAAAAAGTTTTTAAATGAAGAAATTCAGTTCCTTCAATGAGAATATAAGAGGACAGAAAAAAGGAAACAGAAGTAAAAGTAACCCTCCCAAGCCTTTTGACTGTAGTTCACTGTATTCAAACACCAACTGGTCAAGCGTGCCTGGTAGGTAAACATGGAGGTAAGGAAAATAAGAAAAGGAATAGGGGAGCAGAGAACCAGATTGATTTTGATAAGCAATGCAGTAAGGTAGATGGCTTTGCTAAAAAGATTAGAAGGAGGGATTGAAAGAGGTTCTTGACAATGATACCTAGAAGTAGAGACAGAAGAGAAAGAAGAGACTTATACTTTGGTAAGAGGATTACTCTGTTTTACTACAGTTAAAAATTACCAATGAGAATAAATATTTCAGAAAAAAAGAAGAAATGGGCTGCTTAAATGCAAAGATGTGAAAATATCTGTTGACTTGTTTTTTAAGAAAACTGATATAAAATAGAGATTTTAAAATGTGTAATTGTGTATATATTTTCCTCTTAATGCAAAAACAGTATCTTAAAAGGAGATATTTTTTAAAAAACTATTTCATCAGTTTGATAGGTCCTGCTGTCGAAAAATTGCCCAATAAGAAGAAAAGAAAAAAAATCTTATTTCATTCTTTCTCAACATTGTATGAAAGAACTCGTCTTTTACTGGGAACTATTAATATTAAGGGTCATAAAGCATGTGAAATGCTCAGCACAGGGTCTATCCACTGTAAGTGCTCAATTAATTCTTAATGTCATCATTTTATAAAGAGCAGCAGATTCTGAGATACTACCACCTTTGGAAATATGGACATAACTTAATGCTAATGTTGCTTTGGAAATATTCACATAACTTAATGCTAATGTTCTTTTCACATTTTGAGTGGAAAGCTTACCTCTTGCAAATGAGATTCCTTTTTCTTTGCAGACAAATTTAAATGTTTATCAAGAATAGAATAGTACTTTTCACTCTCCTTGTCGAACTTCTTCTTTCCATCCTAGGGGTAACAATAACAACAAAACATTCTAATTCAAGAATAAAACTGAATTCTTAACATTCCCATCAAATATCCAATATAAGTATTTTATAAAAACTTAGTGAGCTCCAACAATGTATAAAACTTGACAGCGTAAGAAAAAGGATGTGAAAACAAGTCATTTGAATATGTATTCAAACGTATTCAGATATTCTCAAAAAAGTTCATGAAGCTACAGCATGGAGGGAGGCAGGCTGGCTACAGTAGGATCCCTCTGAGAACTTTGGAATTCTCACCAGGAGATTCTGATCTAGTACGTCTGAGATAGGACCAAGAGAAAATGTCTCATTTTATGCTCTTTGGTGGTGTTGATGAGTTAATCTATAATTACGTTAGAGAACCACTCACACAGATTCTTTTCAGGACATTATTATTTCCCAGCTATAGAAAGATATTTCAAACAGTTTATTCTTGATGGGGGGAAAACAGGTAACATGAAATAATTAAAAGATGGTTCAAAGTCAAACCAAAAAGATTAACAACAACTTTATCATACACTCATCATAAACCTAATAGCTGATCTTTATTTATCCTAAAATTGCATTGTTTTGTAGGGAAAACTATAACCAGGCTGGCCTTTTGTGGAGGAGGAGGACAACTTTACCTTCCATCTTGTGGCACACTCTTATTCAAATACAAGTGGAATAAAATCCTAAAGGGGATAAGACACACCTGGGCATATAATTTTCTCCAACTATAAATACGTTATCCACTAGGTTATTTTTTTTTATAAGATTTATTTATCTATTTGAGAGTGAGAGAGTGAGAGAGCACAAAAGTGGGAGGGGCAGAGGGAGAGAGAATTTCAAGCAGACTCTGTTCTGAGTGTGGAGCCTGACATAGGGCTTGATCTCATGACCCCTGAGATCACGATCCCTGATATCATGATTTGAGCCAAAATCAAGAGTTGGATGCTCAAGTGACTGCACCATCCAGGCACTCCATACCAGGTAAGGTTTTTTTTTTTTTTTTTTTTTTCCATTTGAGTCCATATGAAATAAATATTAGGCAATCACACTCATAAATTTTATTGGCCAAAGAAGTACTCTTCCTTGCTTTTATTTCAGTGTTTCTGGAAGTGCAATACCTGGACCACTTTTAATGAGAATCAAGTATTTTTAAGCCTATTCAAAATGTAAATCCCTACTTCTCCTATCCAAAGATTCAGGAATTATTATTTTAAACAAGTTCTATAAATATTATACATAATGCTTTACTTCATTATTTGCTTAAGTATTCAAAAGAGTTTTATAAAAAATAATGGATATGTGCCTATTTCACAGCAGCACATACTAAAATTGGCACAATACAAAGAAGACTAGTAGGATGTTGACATGCAAATTCATGAAGTATGCTATACTTTGGGGAAGTAGGAGATAAAGGCTTCTAGTTATGGACTGAGCTAAGTCAGCAGGATGAAAGGTACAGCATAGGTATATAGCCAATGGTACTGTAACACTGTTGTATGGTGACAGATGGTAGCTAACTTGTGGCAAGCAGGGTGTAATGCATACAGCTGTCAAATCACTATGCTGCATACCTGAAACTAATGTAACACTGCTATACACCAATACAAAAATTTTAAGAAAATAGATGGATAACTGTATAGATGGGTAGGAGGAAGAGGAGGTAAGAAAAGGAGAAAGGGAAAAGACAGGCAGGCCTCCGGCCTGTCTTTCCCACTATCTGAGGTTGTCAGATTCCAATTAATAGATCCAAGTAATTCTACTTTGATCCACTGGCACCTCTAATGTTTTTAACTCACCATGATCTAGTTCCAAATATGGAACTTTAGAAAGTTAGCTGATAAAATTACACTGAATGGGAAGAGCAAGTAGGATTGTACTGTAAAAGTTCAAGTCACTTTTAGACCATTTAAGTACTATTATGTTTGTAAATTAAAGTATTAGACCTATAAATGAGAAAGGTCAAAATTTCCAAAGGATTTTTATTCCATAAGGAGAAAATGTGGTCCTACTAGGAGAAATACAATACAAAAATCAAGAGTGGCATTCACACTCAAAAAAGGTCTACTGAGAAACTCATATCACAAAATATGGAGTAGCAGACCCAAAAGCAAGCAGAGAGGTCCACGGTTCAGGACGGGAGGAGTTTATCCTCTCTACTGTTGGAACAAGATAACCTAGATGAACATTTTACCATTTGCTCAGTGGAGCTCACTTTTCAATCTGGCATTTCATGCCCACAGTTGACCTGCCCACTCCATCTTTCAAAAAACCTCTCTCACTAGCACTTTTGAGCTCCTTTTCTTTTTTCTCTCCAGGCCATTTCTCCTTTGACATAAGTGTTCATTTTTTCCCCCAATTTCCACATATTCAAATTACAACCACTTATAGCATCCAGTTCATACAGGCCTCATTCACAAGTCCCTTCCATCAACTCTCTCTCCCTTTTGGGTGCTCACAGACCTTACACTTGGGTTTCCTATGGTGTTCATGTTTCACACTGTAGCAGAGAAATTCTTATATGCTCTTTAAAAACTGAGTATTTGACAGAGTGCTCAATAAATACTTAATGAACAAGTGAAATTTTCCGTATTACACTGGGCACCCCAGTCCCTCACAGGTACTCCATTTGTTTAAAAAAAACCCCACAATATCCACGATACAGACAGAATTCTACACAATAGCTAAATTCAATCCCAACATGCAGAATCACCAGGGTGGAGGGAGGCGGTGGGCACCCAGTTGCATTATAGTATAGTACACAAGACTGACTCACTTTCATCTTATGCTACGGGACTTAAAATTTCTTGCTGTGCATAGAAGAAACTGGCGAAGAGAACACAGCTGTGGCGACAACACTAGTATCTTTGTTTTCAGTTAGCGTTTGATGGCATTTTGGGAGACATTAATTCAGTGCCAAAATATCAGCATTCCTGGCAATACAAAAATCATTCCCAGAGCACTTCTGGGACTCTTATTCAAACCCTGGTGCTTCACGTGACCAGGCCAGAAAAAAAAAGATCTACTCAAAGATTCCAGTGATGTAGACAACAGACACATACTCAGATCTAGCATAAAATTAAAGAACTGAGTAGGCCACATGAAGGACAACTATAATGTGGGGAAGTATGTTCTTGAAAATAAAGAGCGTTTTTCCTTGAAATTCACATCTGTCCTAAAAGCCATGACAGGCACTCCTAATGTAAGACAAGTCTCATTTGGACTTAGTAACTAACTTAACAGCATATAGCTACTTCTTATCTTTTGTGTTACATGTTCTGCACATCAAGCTAAGAATCTGCTCTGAAACACATGCTAGAAGGGAAAAACAACCCATGAATCTTTATTAAATGCTGTATGTGCTTCCTGTCTTATTGTCACAGGATGACTCAAAAAAAGGAGACTACGTTACAGTGTTACATTTTCTGTAAATCCAGTTAAGTGCATTTGAACTAGGTAACCATTTAAAATGAAGTCATATATATGTGTGTGTGTGTGTGTGTGTGTGTGTGTTATGTCTGTGTGTATGTATATATATATAAATATATAAATATATATGTATGTATACACATGTGATGTCTGTGTGTGTATGTATATATACATATATATATTTATTTATATATATGTGTGTGTATATATATTAAAATTTTTAAAGTAGATAATGCAAAATAGCAAATTAGTCCCCAAATCCAATTTTGGCCAGCAAAAGTATAAGACAAGTTCTGGTCTGCACTCAGTTCACTTTCCAGATGACACCACCTTTACTGAAAGCACAGTGCTCATATGATATCTTAGCTTCTAGGATATTAGCAGGTGTGGTTGTGCACACCTTCACTTTATATAGCAAAGTAATGAACGGCAGGGAAACTCCAAGTGTCAATTTTACTCCAAATTTATATATATAGCAAATAACAACAAACAAACAAAAAGAGTCAAATATTTATAAAAACTATAGGTCTACCAAGCAGATAAAAAATATGAAATCAAACATAATTGTTAAAAGAAGGCCAAATCAATCCCTTCCACTGACTATAAGAGAGTACCAAAGATGAAGAAGATGAAGAACAGATTCTACCACAACGTTTAGAAAATCACAAATAGAAATCCTCAAAAGGTTATCTAATTGTAAATTGTATGTTTTTCCATAGAACTACTGCAAAGTTTTGTTTAAACAACTGTCAGCAACCTTTATTTTAATGTTGCCATGATATAAATGATTAAAAATTTAAAAAGTGAAAAAATGCTTTCTATTTTTTTTTTTAAATGTAGCACATGGGGCACCTGGGTGGCTCCATCAGTTAAGCATCTGACTCTTGATTTCAGTTTAGGTCACGATCTCAGGGTGCTGAGATCAAGCCCTAAGTCAGCCTCTATGCTGGTCATGGAGCCTGCTTAAGATTATCTCTCTCCACTCTGCTCTTTCTCTCTCTCTCTCTCTCAAAAAAAAAAAAAAAGACATTTTGGATTTATACATCAGATTTTGAGACTATTTCAACATTATAATTACAAACCAAAATACTTTGAAATTTCCCATCCAACTATTTACATTCTTGTGTTAGTATTATAGCCATTAGCTAATAAGCAGTTTGTGTATATTTTGAAAAAAATTCTTCAAGTGAATGAATAACAGTAGAAAAAATAATATGAAGAATAATGATTAAAATGAATAGCTAATTTTTTTAAAAAAGATTTTATTTATTTATTCTTGAGAGACAGAGAGAGAAAGAGGCAGAGACATAGGCAGAGGGAGAAGCAGGCTCCCTGCGGGAAGCCCGATACAGGACTCGATTCCAGGACCCCGGGATCCTGCCTTGAGCTAAAGGCACTGAGAGGATAAGTTATAGCCTTGACTACCAATCATGGCTAGACTTCTTCTTAGGATTGGATTTACCCACTGATTAGAATGGCAGACCAGGGTGACATCACCATCTCTAAGTCCTAAGAGTGCTAGATGCTAGGAAATTCCAACTATATGCTGTGTAGGAGCTTCCTGAGGCCCATAGGATTCCTGGTATCCAGAAACCCAGGTTGTTGAGAATCTTAGTATAGCTTACACAGCAATGTCTCTCGGTGACTGTACCCAATCATTCCCAGTCTCCCCAACCACTGCCCACCCAGTCTTTTCTCCTCAATCTGCTGAAACATAGGCATTCCCAAGGGTCTCCTTTCTGGGTAGCTGTAACAGTATAATTCACCCACATCTCCCCCATTTCCAATTACCCCACCACTGCCACCACCAGGTGATCAGATTCATAAGGACCAAGGGTTTCATATTTGCGTTTATGAAGAACTTCTACAACCTGGAATGATTAAAAAAAACAAACAGAAATAGAAATGAAAAAAATGAAGGTATAAGACATAGAAGAGGAAAGTCCAAAGGGTAACAAGCATCTGAAGATGCTTTTTTTTTTAAAGATTTTATTTATTTATTTATTCATAGAAATGCAGAGAGAGAGAGAGAGAGAGGCAGAGACACAGGCAGAGGGAGAAGCAGGCATCATCATACAGGGAGCCTGACGTGGGACTCGATCCAGGGTCTCCAGGATCACGCCCTGGGCTGCAGGCGGCGCTAAACTGCTGTGCCACCAGGGCTGCCTTGAAGAGTTGTTAAAACTTATTAGGAATTAAGAAAAAAGTAAATTAAAATATTGGAACATCACATTATGTCAGATATTGGCCAAGAGTTAGAAGGCTGCATTAAGGTACTTGTTGAGGAGTGTGGAGATACAGGAACTCTTAGATATTATTGGTGAGGAGGACAGAGGTGCAGCCTCTTTAAAGAGAGATGTTGCAGTAGTAAGTGGCCCTAAGAACACAGAAATGTCCATAAGGAAACTCAAATGAAGATATGTATCTGTGGGGACAGGAAGATAGCCAGTGTATTCATTTTTTTAAAAAGATTTTATTTATTTACTCATGAGAGACACAGAGAGAGAGGCAGAGACACAGGAAGAAGCAAAAGCAGGCTCCCTATGGGGAGCCCGATGCGGGACTCGACCCTAGGACCCCATGACCATGCCCTGAGCCGAAGGCAGGTGCTCAACCACTGAGCCACCCAGGCATCCCCAGTGTATTCCTTAGTGGACATAAAACAAACTTGATGCAGACCATGGAGTGCTAGGCAGAAGGTAGAAGGAAATATTAAGTGCTGACAGATTAAAACACAACTCTGAGTTAAAAAACACAAAACAGGCAAGTAACACTAAATCATTCATGTAAATTAAAAAGCCATGCATACAAAATGGTGACAATTTTACAAGAACAAAAGAAACAAAAATATACATATTAACTCTTAAAAAAGGCTGTTGTGTAAGGAAAAAAACGAGAATGAGGTATGAGTAAATGAATATAACAAGAGAGGGCTGTGAACTAAAGGACAACAGATGAAAGAAGGAAATTTAAGATTTTATTTATTTGACACAGAGAGAATGAAAGAGCAGGAGCAGGGGGAGGCACAAAGTGAGAGGGAGAAGCAGACTCCCCAGTGAGCAGGGAGCCCGATGTGGGGCTTGAACCCAGGGTTATGAGATCATGACATGAGCAAAAGGCAGAGGCTTAAATGACTGAGCCACCCAGATGCCCCCATATTGGTGTTTTCAATCAGAGCCTAAGAGAACTGGGGGAAGGCAAATGCCTAACTCCAGCCCCATCTGGCCCTTCTGTCTCATCTAAAGGGGAGAAAAAAAGAGTGGGGAGGCAAACTGAGAGGCAAAGTACACAGTTAAGGAGCACAGGTTCACCAGATATAGGACCTCAGACACCTCACTACTAACATTACTAAGGCCTAGTTCCTTTTGCCACATATAGCATGCCCAGTTATCAAGAAAAAGTTAAAGACATACTAAGAGGCAAAATCAGTATCAGCATCAGTCAGATATAGCAGAAATGTTAAGATTCATCGGAGGAAAATATTTTTAAAATTATGATTAATATACTAAGGGCTCAAAAGGAAAAGTAGATAGATAACATGCAAGAATAGAGGAGTAATTAAGTGGAGATGGAAGTGCTAATAAGAAGGAATGACAAATGCTTGAGATAAAAAACACTTAAAGAAATGAAGAGGAGGAGACTCTCCTTTGAGAGTCTCATTAGTAAACCGGATATGGCTAAGCAAAGAAGCTTAAATGTTTATCAATAGAAACTTCCAAAACTGAAAAACAGAAAGAAAACAAAAAAGGCTAAGAATACACATACAAACAAAAACCAGAACATTTAAGAATTGTGGGAGACGTAGAAAAGGAACCAACAGAAAAAATAAGCAATAGTTGAAGCAGTAGTGACTTGAGAATTTTTCCGAATTATTATCAGACACCAAACTACAGATCTGGGACACCTGGGTGGCTCAGTGGTTAAGCATCTGCCTTCAGGCCAGGACATGCTCCTGGAGTCCTGGGATAGAGTCCCACATCAAGCTCTCTGCAGGGAGCTTGCTTCTCCCTCTGCCTGTCTCTTCCTTTCTCTCTGTCTCTCATGAATAAATAAATAAAATCTTTAAAAAAACCCAAAACAACAACAAAAAAAACCTACAGATCTAGAAAGCTTAGTACCAAGTAGGCAAAATGCCCTGAGAAACTATACCTACACATAACAGATTTAAGCTGCAGAAAATCAAAGATAAAGACAAAATTTGAAAGAAACGAGAGGAAAAACACCTTACTATAGAGGAACAGAGATGGGAATTTCAACCAGCTTCTCCATGGAAAGTACGTAAGCAAAAACCAACCAACCAACCAACCAAAATAGAATGAAATATTTAAAGTGCAGGAGGAAAACATGCCAAGCAATCTAGTTTTCTGCATTCTGTGAAATTCTCCTTCAAAAGTCCAGACAAAATAAAGACTTTCTCACCTAAACAAAAACTGAGGAAAATTTGTTGCCAGTAGTGAATACCTTGTAAGGAATGTTAAAATTTCTTAAAGGACAAAGAAAATTATATTATATAGTCAGAACTGGAATATACATAAAGAAAGAAAAGAGAATCAAGGAAGGAATAGGTGAGGGTGAAATAAAAACTTATTTTTCTTATTCTTAGCTGAGCTAACATAATAACAGTTTCTTCAAAATAATATTCATCGGGCAGCCTGGGGGTTCAGCAGTTTAGTGCTGCCTTCAGCCCAGGGCCTGATCCTGGAGACCTGGGATCGAGTCCCATGTCGGGCTCCTGCATGGAGCCTGCTTGTCCCTCTGCCTGTGTCTTTGCCTCTCTCTCCCTCTCTCTCTCTCTCTCTGTGTGTGTGTGTGTCCCTCATGAATAAATAAATAAAATCTTTAAAAAAATAATAATAGCATCAAGAATGTATTCAATTCAGTATGCTTATGTAAATCCTTGCTTGTGTGTGAAATGAAGGGCAGCAATGGTATAGGCACAGGATGGAGGAATCAGAAGAATTTTGTTATGATCAGGTATTTGCACTACCTATGAAGCAATATAGCATTATTTGAAAGTGGATTTGGAATAGTTGTAAATGTATATTGAAAATTCTAAAGCAAACGCTAAAAAAGAAAAGAAAAGGAAAGAAAATGAAATCATATAAAATACTCCATTAAAACCAGAAAAGGAAGAAAAAGAATGGAAGACAAAAATAGAAACAAAGAACAATAGCAACAAATAGAAGATAACAAATATGGTAGCTATTAATCCATATATATCAATAATCACTTGGATCATCAATGTGTTAAACACACAGATTAAAACATAGATTGTCATAGTGGATCAAAAGAAGGAGACTCAATTATAAGTTGTTTATAAGAAGCCAACTTTAAATATAAAGGCATATATATATTAAAAGTATAGGAATAGAGAAAGATATACCCTGCTAACACTAATCAGAAGATAATAGGAGTAGCTATGTTAATTTCAGACAGAGCAGAAATTTGCTTTGAAGCAAAGCAAAAAAAAAATATATATAGATAGATAAAGAGGAATATTACACAATTATAAATAAGTCCATTCTTCCAAAGGATGTAACAATTCTTAATATGTATGCACTTAATAGCAAAGCATCAAAATATGGGAGGCAGAAACGAATAGAACTTCAAGGAAAATAGGTGAATCCACCATCATATTTGGAGACTTCAACACCCATCTATTAGAAAATCAGTGAGACTGCAGTGAAACAATATGACCAATCAACTGGATATAATGGACATCTATAGACCACTTCATTCAACTACAGCAGACTCCACATTCTTTTCAAGCTCACATTCCTCAAGACAGGCTACATTCTGGGCTATAAAACACATCTTGGTAAATTTAAAAAAATAGAAATCATAAAATGTCTGTTCTCAGACCATAATGGAATTAAACTAGGAATCAATGACAAAAAGATAGTGAAAGGGAAAAAAAAATCACAAAATACTTAGAGATTAAACAACACACTCCTAAATGACATGGCTAAAAGAAATCTCAAAAGAGATTTTAAAATAATTTGAACTAAATAAAAACACAACTTACTGAGCCCTGTGGGATGCAACAATGGCAGTGATTAGAGGGAAATTTATAGCACTGAGAGATAGTAAAGGGAAAAAATGGATGAAACAGGGACAAAGAGAAGAAACAGGATGAAAGACAAGATGATGAGGAAGTGGAGGATGCACTTAAGTTACTTTAGACTTTAGAAGAGAGAGAAGTTTTTGATGGCTTTCAATTGTCGATCTTCTCTGACTGTGGGAAGACAGGGAAGATTGGAATCAAGAAGGTGGATAGTGTCTGGTATGGCAAAAAAAAAATAGAGCGTGGGGCAGAGCTTGCCTGCTATAAGCTTGCATGCAATCCTTAGTAAGGAAGAATAATGAAAAAAGTAGAGAAGAATGGAATGGAACGAAGGAAGAAAAATCCAAGTGTTTATTACTGAACTAATCACAGAAGCAGGAAGAAACAGGGGCTTAGGTAATATGGTACATCTCTATTCAGGTTTCACAAAACCAACACACCTCAGGACATTTCTAAGCAAGATTTATCTGCTAGTTCCCTCCCATACTTGGCCAAGATGTATTCCACTACAGTAGGAACTCTCCTGCACTTCAGACTATCACCTGGTCCCTCCAGCAGTTATGGGAGAGGCCAGGACCCAGGACCCACAGCCTCACTCCATCTAATCTAGATGTGGTGAGAAGAGCTATTGAGCCTGTGCACCAGAGCTGTGGCAACTCCCACTGCAGTGAGGTAATGGGCATGTGGGGCTGCAGCCAGGGTGCAGGGGTGACACTGTGTGTGACCAGGTGTGAGGGGCAGAGGTGACAATCCTAGACCAGGGTTATCAACTGAGCAAGCTCTAAGGGCCTGGGAAGGGCTCAAACTGTGCCCAAAACCAATAAACACACTCCTAGATATAGATAAAAGATAATCCCTTTATTGAGTATACTATCTTCATGATTTTTTGGTAATGAAAATACAACATTTTCAAGGCATTTGCAGACTCACTGATGACCTTGCTCTCTTGAGCCAATTTTGTATAATTACCTATCATAGAGCTTTCTCAAAATGAGCATCACAGCAACACTGCTTAGTTTTCAGATTTAAAAAAAAAACAACCCTTACTTCCTGCCCAAACCTCAAGTGCCTAGGTCATTGTCATAGATAGCTATAGGAGCCAAAGCTAAAAACTGCCCTTTAGCTGAGTATCAGTTCATGGAATTCTTAATTTCTACTGTTTTCATCAGAAGCCCCTTTTGACAGAGCCCCATTCTTTTTCTACAGTAACAGAACCTCTAAATTGTAGCAGGGCACACAGGTGCCAAGAGTGAAGAGTATATTTCCTAGTCTCTTTTGCAGTGATGTGTGTCCACATGACTAAGTTTTTGTCAATGAATGTGACCATAAGCATTCCATGGCAGCTTCCAGAACACTTCCAAAACTACCCAGTGCTTCTCTTCCTTCAACCTTTCCTCCCCCAGGGGAAGAACATGCTCAAACTTGCACTGTAAAATGACATCTCTGTTCACTTCCTCTGCTCTTCTTCCTTGACTTTTAACCTTGGGATCACTTCTTTTAAGAAAAAAAAAAAAGAGTTGTGCTTTTATTTATTTTTAAATATTTTATTTATTTTTCTGAGAGACAGAGTGAGAGAGAGCACAAGAGGGGAAGAAGGGTAAAGAGAGTGGGGCAGAGGGAGAGGGAGAGGCAAGGAGCCCCACTCAAGACTTGATCTCAGGACCCTGGGATCATGACCAGAGCCAAAGGCAGAGGCTCAGTCGGTTAACTGACCCATCCAGGTGCCCCAACAGTGTGCTTTTAAAAGAACAGTTCCAGGAGAAAACTTATTATTGCAGATATTTCTGTATAAGGTCTAATTTGCATAACTAGACTGCAGGGCTCCCCAGTATAAAGATGAGAGAGAGACAAAGACATAGAGACAGAGACAAACAGACATTGGTTTTGATTGATTGACTGATTCACTCAACATATTAACTGTGTTTTAGGCTGAAGAGTCTTAGACTAGGCTATAAAAAAAGTCCACTGTGTAAGTGCCGAATGAATGACTTATTCAATTCTGCAAACACTGTCAGTCTAGCTATCCTCCTGGTTTTATTACCAGTTGTAGTACCCTGGACACAGAATGGTTAAATTCTGAGGTCTTAGTCATCTTATCTGTCATATATAAAAGAGCTGGATTCCACAACTTCAGGTGAAGCATCCTGGAAGAAGTACAGCATAAAGAAGTAGTTTCTTACTCAAAGCACAAACATGGCTGTTTCTCTGGAGTTGCTGTACCTAAGCGTTTCCCAACACAGTCACCATGAGAAACACTTTAGAAGGCTGGTCACTATTGGTATGACCCTACCCACTAGCAAACAATCTCTGCTGCAACAATATAAATATTAATAGTTAGGAAGGTGGAGGTTGTAAAAAATATCTACTCTGGCACTTTCAGTCAATATCATTTTAGCTGCTCATCTGTCTTATTAAGTTTGGGGTTTTCAACTCCATTGGCAAAATCTCTTTCTCAAAATGTCACATTAGCTGATGAGAATAGTCAAAAGCTTAAAGGAAAGAGAGAATTCCCTGAAGGCTGTTACTTCTGAAAATTGTCATGATAGTGAGATGTGGAGGCTGGGTGGTAATGGCACCACCTGGTGACTTTCAAGTCTCATGGCTTAAACCACAAACTTAAGAAAAAAAGCACAATTTTCATTCACAAAATATACATTTGAAAAATATTTTACTGTACAATTTCAGCATTCAGTAACTGTGTCTTAAGTTTAATTACCTACATCACTGTTTCTTTATAATCAAGCATTCCTTTTGTCCTATAAAACATAATAAGAATACTTAAGAAATGCAGTCTGTGTAGTCTAGAGTCACTATCTTGTGTCATGTGAAGTTACCAACATTACCATTCCTACAGCTCACTAAAGTCTAAACTATGTTAGTAATTATGCCAAAGAGCGAGGGCTGGTCATACCTAACTCTATTAAACTGAAATATACTGAAAGACTATTTTGGTAGAATACATTTAGACATTTTTTCAAAATGTAAAAGTAGAAATGTGACTGAAAAGTCTTTATTTTCACTGAAATATGACCATTCTAAAATTCAAAAACTGTCACTTTCAAACAATGCTTAATTCTTTCTTCAATTATCAGAAAATACCAGGGGAAAAAAAACAGACTTTGGTTAATAAAAAGTATCCTTAACTCATCACAAAATGATTCCTTATTTCCCAAGAAATACTTAACAAGTGTTTTTAATGACAATCTTAATCCATTTTTAAGACTCAATCAAGTTGTGAAAATGAACAATATATATATAGAAAAGCTGAAATAAATTTTTCCATCAACTATGCATAGTGCTTGATTTAATAAACATGGTTTTTCTTTACTAGGAGATTTACCAGGCAGAATTAGTAAAGGTAATTATTGGGGGAGAGGGCAGAGAGAGAGACAGAATCTGACACAGGCTATAAATCCAGCGGGGTAGGGCTCTCTCTCACCACCCTGAGAACATGACCTGAGCTGAAATCAAGAGTCAGATGCTTAACTCACTAAAGCCACTCCAGCACTCCAGGAAAAGGAATTCTCAAAAGCTTAGTTCTGTAGTCACAAAAAATGCAAAATTAATTATTACCAATAATCTGTTTGATTCCATCTTCCAACTATTAAGAAACCAAACAATATAAATAAATACTTAGGATCTATACCCTAAAAACTATAGAACACTTCTGAAAGAAATTGAGGAAGACACAAAGAGGTGGAAAAATATTCCATGCTCATGGATTGGCAGAATTAATATTGTGAAAATGTCAATGTTACCCAGGACAATGTACACGTTTAATGCAATCCCTATCAAAATACCATGGACTTTGTTCAGAGACTTAGAACCAATTATTTTAAGATTTGTGTGGAATCAGAAAAGACCCCGAATAGCCAGGGGAATTTTAAAAAAGAAAACCATAGCTGGGGGGCTCACAATGCCAGATTTCAGGTTGTACTACAAAGCTGTGGTCATCACGACAGTGTGGTACTGGCACAAAAACAGACACATAGATCAATGGAACAGAATAGAGAATGCAGAAGTGGACCCTCAACTTTATGGTCAACTAATATTCGATAAAGGAGGAAAGACTATCCACTGGAAGAAAGACAGTCTCTTCAACAAATGCTGCTGGAAAAATTGGACATCCACATGCAGAAGAATGAAACTAGACCACTCTCTTTCACCATACACAAAGATAAACTCAAAATGGATGAAAGATCTAAATGTGAGACAAGATTCCATCAAAATGCTAGAGGAGAACACAGGCAACACCCTTTTGAATTCAGCCACAGTAACTTCTTGCAAGATACATCCACGAAGGCAAAAGAAACAAAAGCAAAGATGAACTATTGGGACTTCATCAAGATAAGAAGCTTTTGCACAGCAAAGGATACAGCCAACAAAACTCAAAGACAACCTACAGAATGGGAGAAGATATTTGCAAATGACATATCAGATAAAGGGCTAGTTTCCAAGATCTATAAAGAACTTATTAAATTCAACAGCAAAGAAACAAACAATCCAATCCTGAAATGGGCAAAAGACATGAAGAGAAATCTCACAGAGGAAGACGTAGACGTGGCCAACACTCACATGAGAAAATGCTCTGCATCACTTGCCATCAGGGAAATACAAATCAAAACCACAATGAGATACCACCTCACACCAGTGAGAATGGGGAAAATTAACAAGGCAGGAAACCACAAATGTTGGAGAGGATGTGGAGAAAGGGGAACCCTCTTACACTGTTGGTGGGAATGTGAACTAGTGCAGCCGTCTGGAAAACTGTGTGGAGGTTCCTCAAAGAGTTAAAAATAGACCTGCCCTACTACCCAGCAATTGCACTGTTGGGGATTTATCCCAAAGATTCAGATGCAATGAAACGCCGGGACACCTGCACCCCGATGTTTCTAGCAGCAATGTCCACAATAGCCAAACTGTGGAAGGAGCCTCGGTGTCCATCGAAAGATGAATGGATAAAGAAGATGTGGTCTCTGTATACAATGGAATATTCCTCAGCCATTAGAAACGACAAATACCCACCATTTGCTTCAATGTGGATGGAACTGGAGGGTACTATGCTGAGTGAAATGAGTCAATCAGAGGAGGACAAACATTATATGTTCTCATTCATTTGGGGAATATAAATAATAGTGAAAGGGGATATAAGGGAAGGGAGAAGAAATGGGTAGGAAATATAAGAAAGGGAGACAGAACATAAAGACTCCTAACTCTGGGAAATGAACTAGGGGTGGTGGAAGGGGAGGAGGGCGGGGGGTGGGGGTGACTGGGTGGCGGGCACTGAGGGGGGCACTTGACGGGATGAGCACTGGTTGTTATTCTGTATGTTGGCAAATTGAACACCAATAAAAAATAAATTTATTACTAAAATAAAAAAATACTTAGGTACTGTGATTTTCATAGATTTAAATAAATCTCCAAAGAGATTGATCTCTCCATGGAAAATAAATTTTCTATTAAAGGATATATTAGCTTTCTTTCAGTTAACTAAATTGAATAGAGCAATCATCTGTACTATCTGTGAATTATTTGTGATTCGAAGACTTTCCTTACCTTATCTATGGCCTATTGGTTATTCACTGTGGTCTATTTTCAAGTAAGTGAAAAGGAAAACTTTAGCCTAACTTAATCTACTTTGTATATCATTAACAATACTCTAAAGTTAATTGGAAAGTCCATTTTAATGCAAAGGCTAAGAATAGAAGTTATTTGTTCTTTCCTACAGTCCAAATATTGTCTCTCCATATCATGTAGCCCAACGTCAATCACAGACTAGGAACATCTGAATGAAATTAATTCACAATAATAAAAGATTAAATTTAAAACCCAAACACTCAAAGGCCTAATTCAATCCCTTAAACACAAATACACACACACACACACACACACACACACACACACACACACACAGAGAAAATGTTTCTCTAAAGAGCAGAGTTGTTGAATAAGGATTCTGTCATTTATCATAAAATGATCTCCCAACTCTCCATAGAAATCATATTATTCAAATGTTCCCGGCATTGTGGGGAACATATGATGAGCACCAGGAGGAAAACCCAAGGTGAAGGAAATAACAAAGTTCTTTGAATTGCTTTTATTTTTTTTTTATTTTTATTTTTTTTAAATTTTTATTTATTTATTTATTTGTGATAGTCACACAGAGAGAGAGAGAGAGGCAGAGACACAGGCAGAGGGAGAAGCAGGCTCCATGCAGGGAGCCCGATGTGGGACTCGATCCCGGGTCTCCAGGATCGCGCCCTGGGCCAAAGGCAGGCGCCAAACCGCTGCGCCACCCAGGGATCCCTGAATTGCTTTTAAAATACAAGCGTGCCACGTGGTGACCATCTGTTCTCCACCTCCAGTTGAGGAAGTAGAAGGAAATGGACTGAGTCTGGGACATTTAGGTTAATCATAAGGATGAATTCTCAAACTACTTAGTATTCCTGACTATGCTGGTAGACATGAGGTAATAACAAGTGAAACCAAGTAAGCCAGAGAACTTCCTGAGACCTCAGTTACAGACTATAAATGGAAACCCAGAAATAAAATGTGCTTCTAAAAGCAGACAGAAATCAATAGCCAAGCTGACAATACTTGAGAATTATGATGACTGAGTGAAACCTGACACTTTAACACTTTTCTAGAGGCTGCTGTAAGGTCGTCTTCACGAATGTCACACTCTTCATTTGGTTCTAGGCAGATATCATACATAGTTCCATTTGTAGTTACAAAGACGGCTTCTTTTTTTATTATGCTTTTTAAATATAGGCCTAAATACCAGATTCTGCAGTGGGAATTTGAGAGAAGCCTACAGCACTATTTTTTTTTTTTTAAATTGGATCAGTATAACTGATCAATTAGCAAATATAATATTCAAGAAGCAGACTGCTATTGGTTATAGTCTGATACAGACAAGGAGCTACCCTGTCAAAGCTTCTGTTTTTAGAATGTTCTACTCACAGGCATAGCTAGCCTTCCCCAACAGTGCTAGTTCCAAAATACATAAAGTAAAATGCTTATCTTTCAAGGTACTAACATGGTTGCAACTTGTCCAGTGTCTCTGTCCATATTACATAGGGCTTTCAGTTCAGGACATTTAACTATGTATTTTTCCTTTTAGGGCTTTCCCCTGGGGATCATCTAAGAAAGGCTACCCTTCCCCCCAAACATCCTGATTTATTCAATGACACTAAGTACTCAGGCTACTAAGGCCCACACTGAACAAGATATACTGCCTATTCTGGAGTCCCTCATAGTCTAGTGTAGGGAAGAACTGAAACAGAACAAAAATAATCAAACACTGGTCAGGCACTAGTGACCAGCTCACAATCAACATAAATCAAGACATGGGCTAAAACCAAAAAAGCAATTTGGGAGATAAATTATGGCTGCCCACACTTCTGTACATCCTAAAATGTTTTAGCGCCTAGACACTTTATGTTTACATTATTCAGAGATATCTTTACTGGGATGGAGGTTGAGGGACAGAGAAGAATCAGATTTATTTTAAGGGAGATTCCTCTGGTACCAAAATAAAGGAAGCATTTGAGAGGGGAAGTACAGGTAAGAAACAACTGGGGATGTACAGGAAAAAATAAAAAAGTACCAATTCAATAAATCTTTCATGACTTGGTGGCTATATGGACACGAGGAGTGATGTGAGGTATAAAAAAATGACAGAGGTTTCTAGCTACAAAAAAATCAGGACATTTTTATGGTTATTTCATGAACTGAGATCAGGAAACCCACCCTTGTCTCATACTCCTCCTTTTCCTTAAACATCTACCTCCATAGGTCCTACCTATGTTTTATGGCTCTAAAATGCAGGAGTAGAAGGTTTAGAATACATTTCCAAATTATTGCAATAATTTAGGACTTTAATGTCTCCCAGTTAAATTAATTAATACCTACCTGGTCTTCCTGCAGGTACTGGTGCTTCCTCTGTTACCTATATTTTCATTAGAATAATTAAAAGAAAACACAATTCCTTCTATAACGTGCCCCTTTGTAAATGGTTCCCCAAAGCCAAAGAACAAAGTTCAAACCTCTTAGCCAAGTAAACAGGCCTTTCAGGATGCAGCACTTCCATCTGTCTTTGGTCTTATCTCCAACACTTCCAACTTCCTATCTCATGCTCTAGTAATACCAACATTCCTGAACTTCTTCCTACATACCATTAAAATCTCTTGCCTGCTTTGCTTACACTCTTGTTCGGCCAGAAAGACACTTCTTCCTCTGGCTAACTCTCACTCATCCATCAAGACACCTCCACCATCAACTTCTCAGAGACTGGACTTCCACATTAGATCAAATGCCCTTTTGTGTTCTAAATGAACTTTGTATCTACAGATAGCTCTCAGTATTTATGATGGCATATAAATAAAAATCTCTATTTTAGCCATCAATAGTTGCTGACTTTGGATTATTTCCTATGGCTTACTCATCTTTGTACTAAATAGGTCTAAGAAAAATGTATACCTGCTATGTACAAGGTTAATAAATGTTTTTAGACCTAATGATCTGGAGACTATATATAAATAGTAGCAACTGAGAGAGGAGAGCGAGGAATGAGAAGGACAGTAAAATAAAATAAACTTGCTATGGGCTACACAGACTTTTGTTCCTGATTCATCTGTGAATAAATGCCCTATGAAATATTTTCTTGGGGGACGCCTGGGTGGCTCAGCGGTTGAGCATCTACCTTTGGCTCAGGGTGTGATCACCAGTCCAGGATCAAGTCCCACATTGGGCTCCCTGCATGGAGCCTGCTTCTCCCTCTGCCTGTGTCTCGGCCTCTCTCTCTGTGTGTCTCATGAATAAATAAATAAAATCTTTAAAAAAAAGAAACATTTTCTTGGAATTAAAATTAAGCCATGTTTTTGATAATGCTTCCTTTTGTGGGGGTTGAGAGTAGTGATACTGACTTCCATATATGGTCTCCCATCTCCCTTTCTGGCACAGAGCTCCTAAAACTATTCTGAAATTTCTTAAAAATGCTAAATATATCTTGATATTTATAATAATACCACTTCAGCCATACCTGAATTTACATTAATAAGGCAACTTTTGCAAAGCCCCTAAGGATGAGAGCTGGTTGCCAGTGGAGCCATCCATGTGATTATAGGATTGAAATTTTCAGTCCTACCCCTTGTCCTACCATAACCTACAGGGAGAAGAAAGGGCCTGGAGACTAAATTAAATCACCAATGGCCAATGATTTAATCAATTATGCTTAAGTAATGAAGCCTCCAAAAAACCACCCAAAGATGAAATTTGGAGAGCTTCCATACTGGTGAAGACATGCAGGTGCTGGAAGAGTATGGAAGCTCCACACCCCTTCCCACATTTCTTGCCAAATATCTCTCTTCCATTCAGCTCCTCCTGAGTTAAATCTTTTTATAATAGACTGGTGGTCTAGTAAGTAAACTGTTTTTCTAAGTTCTTTGACTTGCTCATTAGTCAAACCCAAAGCAGGAGTCATGAGCAGCTCCAATCTATAGCCAGTAGGTCATAAGTATAGGTGGGACTTGTGATTGGCATCTGAAAGTAGGAAGTGGGGGGATGGGTGTATAGGACTAAATGTTTAGCTTATAGGATCTCACACTATTCTCCAGGTAGTATCAGAATTAACTGCTTGGTGTTGTGTAAAAAAATACGTGTCACTAGAGTACTATCTGTTTTCATTTATCTCACATGCCTCAGAGGAATCAACTACCTGATTTCTTGTCATTAAAGATTCTGTAAGACTCTACAGGAAATCAATTCAATGTAACATAATCAAGACATTTGGTTCCCTAAAGTCTCTGGCTGCAACTGAGTTGATGCAATCAGAGGACTAAATCTCTGGACTGTTTACCTTGATTTATGCCCTGTCAAGCATGAAGGGAAAATGGTTATTTTCCTCAAGCTAGTAGCACAGGGCATAACAGAAGAGGAGGGAGTCTTTGAAGTCAATCAGGGTGAATATCCCAACTCCATTATTTAATAAATTCTACCTCATATATAGATGAGGTCACCTTTGGGGGCTGCCAGATCTAATATGGCAACGGGCATCTGCCACATACCCAAGGAAGAAGGAAGTATTTTCTAAGACAAGCCACCGTGCACTATATCTCAGGCTCATGGTCAGGAGGGCCAGACAGGGAGCTGGATTTGAACCTACAAGGACACTTACCCAAATAACATGCAATCCAAAGATTTCCAATTTTCCACTGCTGTACAGTCACCCAGGCTCTTTACCCACTTTAGCATTTCCAAGATTCACTGCTTTTAGCATTCCTACTAGGGTGTGGCCTTCTAGTAGAATTCAGCTCTCTTTGTACCCTAAGAAAACTCCACATCTCTCCTGAATCCAGAAATTCTTTTGTCTGGTTATTAGTTCTGGCCAGTGGAGTATGCCTAGGAAGGATTTACAAATATCCTGAAATATGAATGATAAATTTCCCTATAGTAAAGTCATAATAGACAAGAAACTGAGAGAGGCAGGAAGGGAGGCAGAAAATGAATTAAGTAGTGGGCAAAGTGCTATAGCTCTGTTTTGTTCCACCAATGACATTTTCATTTTTGTGACTTCATCATTAAATGATTCCATTTTGGCTTCTATGTGACATATTTGGACCAATCTGGTAGCTAGTAGCAAATGATTCCTTTCAACATCTTTTAAGTTTATTAGGCTTATAAGATTATTTACAAAAATAACTTCCTAGCTATTGAATGAAGCTGAACTTGAAAATAAATACAACAGATTCAGAGAATGCTACCCAAGACCTTGGATTGGATTTTGGGACAATAGAGCAAAAGGACTGATGTGGCTTATGTCAGACCACCACCATCAACAACATAAACTTTACTGCTTTTAAAAGAAGTTTTAATTACTACTGTAATAAATTTTGCTGAAATGACAACTTAAACAATTTACAGTAACTAAAGAAAACCAAATGATACCAATCCCAGATTGGTAGGTTTTATGTTATGATCAAGATACTAAACAACTATACATTATATCCTATAAGGATATATGGGGAAGACCACATACATGGCATGACCACATGGTACAAGTGAATGAGATCAAAGTAGGAGAAATATCCACTCTCTGAATTCTCATTCTAATTATGCTTAAGGTTAGCATTGCTCATAAAATGAACTTTAAGGGTGAGAAACTAACTGCACAGATTGTTGTCATATGTATTATTACTAGCATCAAAATTGTCCAGACATGATAAACTATCCCAGATATTATTTCTAAAAAGTATATGGCAGCCTGAGAACCATACTCATGTCTGGGGGTTATTCAAGCACCCCACAAAGACTCCTACCACAGTTCTTCTAGACCCCAATTATTAAACCTGTCCCTTTTTCTGGTCTTACTGTTTTTATTAATACTCTTCTTTATGCAGTTTCCTTTCTTTTTCTTTTTTTTTTTAATAAATTAATTTTTATCGGTGTTCAATTTACCAACATACAGAAAAACACCCAGTGCTCATCCCGTCAAGTGTCCCCCTCAGTGCCCATCACCCATTCCCCCCATCCCCCACCCTCCTCCCCTTCCACCACCCCTAGTTCGTTTCCCAGAGTTAGGAGTCTTTATGTTCTGTCTCCTTTTCTGATATTTCCCACACATTTCTTCTCCCTCCCCTTATATTCCCTTTCACTATTATTTATATTCCCCAAATGAATGAGAACATACACTGTTTGTCCTTCTCCGATTGACTTACTGCACTCAGCATAATACCCTCCAGTTCCATCCACGTTGAAGCAAATGGTGGGTATTTGTCGTTTCTAATGGCTGAGTAATATTCCATTGTACACATAAACCACAGCTTCTTTATCCATCATCTTTCGATGGACACCGAGGCTCCTTCCACAGTTTGGCTATTGTGGCCATTGCTGATAGAAATATCGGGGTGCAGGTGTCCCGGTGTTTCATTTTTATGCAGTTTCCTAAATCAAGCATCCAACTTCAGTCTTTGGAATTTTGCTATCAATGAGCAAACAGACATGATTTATCGATACCAATATTTATACTGGGTTACTCTGTGCCTGGCACTGGGGATATCAAAATGAATACAGAATCTTTCTAAGAGCTCAGTCGAGAGATGAAGATAGACATGTAGAAAGATAAATCAGAGCCAAGTTCAAAGGCTGTGTCCTGAGCAGAACAAGGGTTCATTGACTGCTAAAACCCACAGATCCCAGGCTAACAGATCTTGTAATCTGAGCCCCCCAAATTTTTGTTTTAGATTTAATCTTTCTGCCAAAGACTTTTAACCCCAAAACCCAAATGAAGACAAAAAGGAAATTGTAAATGATGAAGGAGATCTGAAGGATGTATAAAGAAGTCAGAAGAAAGGAGGGAGGGATCATTATCAACAGTTTAGAAAGGAAGGAATGAAGAGCCTATTATAGTATAGCCAGTAGGAGGAAAGGAGTTAAAACCAACCAGAATTCACTAGTTCAAAGCCTGTTACATATATGTGGCAAAGATATGAAATGAAGAATGGAAGATGGGAATCGGCCAACAAGGAATGGTAATACTAGCCTGTGATCTTGTGCCCCAAGAAGAAACCCACAGCAACGCCAATGAGCACTATCTTTACCCAAAAGGTAAAAGAAAAAAATATATCTTTCTCTGAAGAAGTTTACAATTGTAATCTAGTGAGAGTGGATGGTGGTACAGTGAGAGAAGCTCATATAATGCACAGAATTAACAGGTAAGCACGGAAGGGGGAAGTATTATTTCTTTCACATTCCTCTCCTGGGTCACTTATCTCTGAAGTCATTCAAATATTTCATACCCAGGGATAATCTCCAACATAGAGAAGGCCACACTTTAGAGCTGAAGAGCCCAATGACGTGATACAGAGCAGTGCTTTTCAAGCTTCACTGCACACTTGAATCAACTAGAGATCTTGTGAAAATGAAGACAGTAATTTAGTTAAGTCTAGAGTGGGACCAAAGATTCTGCATTTCTAATAAAAATCCTAGTTCGTGCTGCTAAATTACATTTGGAATGATAAGGATATGGAGAACACTGTTTCTCTTGCTAGCACATGGGAAATTGATGACAGGGCAGAGAATCTCAGCCAGGTTCTATAAATATTATCCAAAAGAGTTTAAAAATGAGGCTAAGGAAAAGCTGCAATTAGTCCACTGTGGAATTAGAATGAATGGGAATTCACAGTTTTTAAGCATCAATTTTGTACTAGGCACCTCCACACATATATTAACTCTTACAAACCCTGGGAAGAATAGGTATCACCTTTAACTGGCATGAAAGTTAAGTAACTGTCCTGAAGTCATCAAGTTCACACATGACATAGCCAGGAGTCGAAACCAAGGTCTCTTTGACTCAAAATTTGTGCTTTTTACTCCAAAACAAAGTACTTGCTGAAAAGCCAAACTCAGAGTACAAACAAACCTGAATGAGGAACTTTAAGGAGAAGCCATGAGAAGCTACAGTCTTTCTTTTCCAAACATTAAATGCTACTTGGTAATTAAAGAAAACGTAAGTAAGAGATTCCATCCTAAAATTCTAGTATATAGAATAGTCTTATATCAATATTAAAGCATAGTAAAGCCCCACAGTACATATGAATTTATTTCCCAAAGGAGTATTATTCTTTCAGAAATAAATTAAAACTAAAATTTCCCAAAGGCTAAGTAAACAACATAATGGATCAGAAAATACATACAGAAAATGTTCAAAGTATCAATGCACTTGAGCTTAATTTTCAAAAGGTAATACTGTTCTTTCAGATTTTAGTCCACTGTACATCAAGAAAAATTAAACAAATACTACTTAGCACTCTAATTCTAATGGATTAAAAAAAAAATCAAGAATTTGGCTTAAAGAGACAATGCCTCTCACAATGAGCTCACCAGCATTACCAGCTGGGACCAGTTAACCACATTTACCAAATAAGGCAAGTTTTTTCAATGCTTGAAATCTTTCTACAGTGAGCTCACTTCACTTCTCACTGGGTTTCTACAGTAATTGTAGAGGTCATCCCTCCAACTTGGAGTCAGTAAATCAGCAGGCTCTCAAGACAAGTGTGGGCTGCATGGTCTCTGGAGAGCATTCAGTTTGGCTTCATATTTCTACTGACTGGGTACAGTAGAGAAAGGCACAAAATCTACTCTAAAAGCAGAAGAAAAAGAAGCTGTCTGTATTAAGCAAAACCTATTGATAAAGTCAATGTAAGCTGCTTAATAGTTTGAATAAAAATGGTAGACCTTACCTTATTTCTCGCACTGTGTGTGTCCAGTTGCAAACATACTTGTTATCTAGTGCTGAGTCTTGACAAACATATTCACAATTTTCAACAATTTTGGTTACCAAGAGTCACCTTATGGTACAATCCCAAAACACCAAAATAAAATTTTTTTCCATTATTAATGGTTGCTTTTGTATAGTTGTAAAAATGGTGCACACAAACAAGAGATTTAAATCTATGATGAGATCTACCACCTTACTTAAAATAACACTGCTGGGAGGAGGACAGTCCATGTATTTAGCAGTTTCAGTTGTGATTTGAAATCTCAACAAAGCATGCAACTGTAAAATGGTTTTTACTTAGCCATCTCTTAACTAAATATATTGATTCAGAGGTAAAAAGGATTCTTCATCTTTTTCTCAATTGCTATATGCAAAAAACCATAGCTCTAAACTGGGCATATTTATTTGGCATCAAAGATAAAAGATTCCCAGGAAGATATATATGCTTGAAATAAAAAATCTTGGTGTTTATGTTTATGACTTTTAGTCACTAATCTGTTCAAAGTCACACCCAGTTTTATCTTACAATAGATTCTGTGGTTTTCTAATCTAGGAAGGCAAGTCATCAAACTCACTTTGTTAAGTCTGAAACCAGGGAAGGCCCACATCTGCAAGAAGACCTAAAAGACTAGAGAGTTAAAAGTGAAATTTGTTTTAGGACTTAGACTAGGCATTGCAAAATTTCTTCTGTAAGGGGCCAGATAGTAGTATTTTATGCTTTGTGGGCCTCATGCTACTCAATTCTGTGGCTGCAGAGTGAGAACCATCATAGAACTACAAATGGGCAATGCTGTCTTCTAATAAAACTTCATTTATGGGCACTGATATCTGATTTCACAGAATTTTCATGTCATAAAATGCTGTTCTTTTAATTTTTTTGAACTTTAAAATGTAAAAAACACCCATATTCATAGTTCAAGGGCCACACAAAAACAGGTGGCAAGCCAAATTTGGCATATAATTTGCTAATCTTGGGCCTTAAAACAGAAATTTACATTTTCAATTCAGAAAAGGAAACAAAGGACAACCTTAAACTCTTCAGAGTGGAAAACTCATCCTGAGGTAAAAGAAACTGGAGTCACCTGGGTCCCTTAATGAGACAGTTCCTCTGCACTGGTGCTGGTACACAGTAACTGCTAAAAACATCACACAGGATGGCAGGCTCACTCTCTCCTGTGCCATGATTCCTCTGGGAATTTGGTAACAGCTGAATTCACAGATGGGAACATCAGCCTCTCATACCCAAAGGAAAGGACAGAAATAAGTTTTAAAGAGGAAAAATGTGGTAGACTGAAGAAATATACTGACTGAGAAGAAAAGCATTACAATGGCAGGAGCTGCTGTATCAAAGCAGAGAATAAGAAAAAGCAGTGGCCTAGGGGCACCTGGGTGGCTCCATTGGTTAGGCATCCAACTCTAGATTTTGGCTCAGGCTCAGGTCATGAGATCCAGCCCCACTTTGGGCTCCCACTCAGCACAGAGTTTGCTTGAGATTCTTTCTCCCTCTCCCTCTGTTCCTCCCACAACTTGTGAGTGTGCTCGCTCTATCAGTCAATAAATAAAATCTTTTTTTAAAAAAAGCAGTGGCCTAAGGAAACTGCGGGGCTTAACAAAGAGTCTTATCTTTGAACTACCTGGGAAGTGAGGAAGATTATTCTAGAGGTTTGTGGTTTGCTGGAGGGAGTGGGTGGGAGTTTAGAGTAAAGGTGCTTTATACAACACAGGCCTGAAATTTGCATCCTGCTGGTGTGGTTTTCTGGTTACCAAGCCTGTGTGGTTGGCAGGTACACAGAAATGGCTGGATCTCCTGCTGGTAGAAAACATTTCAAAAAGATTCTAATGCAAATATTGATGAATTATTGGCTGATTGCTGGTTTCTCAGACTTTAGCCTTTCACAATGCTCCTAAGTGATCTTAAAATACAAAGACTCTGCACACATGAGTATTATATCTGCCATATGAGTAAAGTATCAAGGTTAGGAGCATGTGTCTTAGACACAGATGCCTGGGTTAAATCCTTGCGCTTTGTCATTACCAGCTGTCTAATTCTTAACAAATAACATTGGTAAGAAGAGGATGAAAATAGTAGCCCCAACCTCATAGAGTTGTTATAAAGATGAAATAAATATATGTGAGCTGCCAAGAATACATCTGATGTGTATGATCAATATAACCAAAAAAACCTCCCAAAAACAACAAAAAAAAACAAAACGTTTCTTAGTGGCAGCACAAGACTCTCCATTATTCTTCCTCAACTGAATATTTTCTGCCTCATTTTTCACTAATTCGCCTTCACCTTCCATTTATATTTGCATGCTAAGCTATGGCCCAATATTTATTGGTATCATGAGTTATGACACTCGTAGGTTTTACAACCAGTTTCATGAGTTACATACAACACTTGTTTGAATGAAATAGAGTAGAATACAAATGAAAATACCAGATTATATCATATGTGGTAACAGAAGTATGTTAGCACATGTATTCATTGAATCATAATGTAAAATACATTTCTTAATGTGGTTCATGTTGGGGGGAGAGTGGCTAAAAGCAACAGCTCTAATCACACTGGAATATATGAGTTTTTAAGCCACATCACAATTTTTTTACACCATTATGACTTTTTCTTTCTGAGATGCTGCTTATCCTTTGCACTAACTGGAAAGTTTCTTTTAGGCATTACACTGCACCTGCTGATGCCAGAATATCACAAAAGTTTTTGCCAACCTCTGATCGGTTAAAAGAGTGACTCATTCCTTCCACTGTGCTTGTAAATACTATATGTGTGTTTCAGATATAACATTAATTCCATTTCATCATAATTATATGTTTCTCTGTGGTTTCTTTCACTGTACTGTTAGCTCCATAAAGGCAAGTATCATATTTTATTTTTGTGTCCCTAGACTTCACACCATGCTTCACAAAGCAGATTAACACAGTCTAGTTGAATGTTTTTATATCAATGACTCAAGATGGATGATGGCATGCTAATCAACTTCCTAATGATTCAGAGACAGGCAAGGAGGATTAAGCAGTAGAGGAGAACCTGTTATTATATGATAGAATATAGACACCAAAATATCTCATTACTTTGGAATGAAGTAACTGATACATAGCAAAAGTCTCACCATCAAGCCCACAGTTTACTAAACAAGTATGGAATCATTGCTGCTGCGATTTTATTTTGATCTGAATAAACAGTGTGACGTGAACAATGAAAAGGAAAGTAATTTTATAGGTCACTACTGATATGTATGTTTTTAAATGTGGTGGTAACCAGACAGACACCCTTTGGGGCTTCAAGTTCAGTTTTCACTGCTAAATTTTAACAAGAATACTTAAAGACTGAAGCTGTTTACAGAAAACAAGAGTTTGGTAAATTGAAACAATGTTCTATTACGAATAACTATATATAACAGGAATGTTCAGCAAATGCAG
This sequence comes from Vulpes lagopus, assembly GCF_018345385.1. Classification (NCBI taxonomy): domain Eukaryota; kingdom Metazoa; phylum Chordata; class Mammalia; order Carnivora; family Canidae; genus Vulpes; species Vulpes lagopus. The sequence goes on along the minus strand of NC_054838.1, from coordinate 49,037,012 downwards.
ATGCTTCCTAATACTGAGTCTGGCAATTTTGACAATGGATACTAAGTACATGTTTTGTTGATTGTTTTGTTTTGTTTTGTTTTGCTGGACTAGATATGAAAATTTTCTGTATTTCAGATATAACAAAAGGTTTAATTAATTTTGTAGGGAAAGTAGCCTTAAGTTCATCATAATTTTAATTCTATCAAAATCTCCTAAATACCAAGTCACTGGTTTACAGTCCTTAAAAGGTTTCCAATTACTTCAATGTGTATTATAAAGTTTTAATTCCAATTTGATACACATAAAATATAGGTGAGGGCAATAAAAATAGCCCAATAAGACACCATTAAAATTCAAATGCTGACATAATTCATTTGCAACAACTCTAAAGTATAGATTATAAGGTACAAAAATGAGTATTCTATAAAAATTATTTGAAAAATCTTTCCTCTTTCTTCTTCCCTAGATCACCCCAAAAATAAGCTTTGTCACTTGGGTGTATTTTCTCAATAAGCAACTGTTATAGTATAAAATTAAACGAAGGATGGTATTACTCACAGAGGGTAGTCATTTTATCAGAGGTCCCCAGTAAACATAAAATGATGTGTACTACAAACCCATCTATTCCTGATGCTTAAAACATACTCTTGTTGGTATTTGACAACTTGCTTTGAATTCTAAAATACAAGTGTGAAATAAAATGTTTTGCAATTTGATTGTGTTGTTTTCCACAGAAATCAGTATGAAAATTCCTAAATGTTTCAGAATATTTCTGACCATTTAAATTTGGGGAAAAAAATCACTGATAATTTCCCAACCACCTCAAGGACAACTGGAATGGCAAGGATCAATAACAAAGGTGTAAGTAAAAATATCAATGTGTTAGCAATTAGAAACATAAAATCTCATGGAGCAAATTCTTCTGGAATAGGGCAGCCAATAGATGTGGTAGAGGAAAAGAATGTATCTATAGATAAAAACTCTGACTAAACTGAACCCAAGAAACCACCTTGTTTTCTGGAGAAAATGTAAAGTACACAGGGGACATTTCCTCAGGGAGATGCTCCAACTGGAGCTTCTCAACCCCACTGTTGTCTCTATTGAAAGCACGAGGCCTAGAAAACTTTTATTAGGGCAGCCCCAGTGGCTCGGTGGTTTCGCGCCTGTCTTCAGCCCAGGGCGTGAACCTGGAGACCCAGGATCGAGTCCCACATCGGGCTCCCTGCATGGAGCCTGCTTCTCCCTCTGCTTGTGTCTCTGCCTCTCTCTCTCTCTCTCTCTCATGAATGAATGAATGAATGAATAAATAAATAAATCTTTTAAAAAAAGAAAATTTTTATTATTTGGAGTTTTTTCATCTACCAGGTTAAATTTAAGTAATTGGATTTGCTACAGAGAAGACTTCATTACATAGAAACAGGCTTGATTCTTACCCAAGAAGGTTGAAAAAAGTTCTATTGAATAACAAGGTTTCACTCCCTAGAACTCTCAGTGTCAATTTTAACAATGATATTGGGAGGCTCTACTGCATTTCATCAATTACTGTTAATGTAAGGCTCTTGTAAATTGTGTTAAAATTTAATAAGCTATATATCTGACCTAAAAAATTTGCGTAAAGGCGGGGTGGGGGACGCACCTGGGTGGCTCAGTTGTTTAAGCATCTGGCTCTTGATTTCAGCTCAGGGCATGGTCTCAGGGTCCTGAGATCAAGCACTGCATTGGGCTCCACACTCACCAGGGAGTCCACTTGATATTCTTTTCCTCTCTCTTCTCCTTCTGCACCCCTCCCATGCTTGCTCACTCTCTCTCTCAAGTCAATGAAACAATCAATCTTTTAAAAATTAGGATAGGGATCTTTTGTAAAAATTCAATTAGGGAGGATGCTTAAGACGTTTCCTAGGTATCAGTCTTTAGGAATGAACATAAGGATAATCAGGAGGAAAAAAGTGATAATCTTATCTTCAATTTATTATATTTAAATTATAACATGAGAGTTTATCCTCCTGTCTGAGCATACTGACAGCTACTTAATGAAGTTATAATGATCTTTGTATGTATGTAAACACACATATACATTTAACATATAATGATGTAATAAATATATATTGATTGAGTTGTACAGCCTTTAGGTTATGTCTCTATGCACAATTCTTATTATGGGAGGCTCAGCTTTTATAGTAGACCAGCAAGCTCTGAAATGCATGATGCTGCAACAGTTTCTGAAACGTGTACAGACACTAAATGGCATCACTTGTCAAGTAAAGAGACAACTACTGACTCACCCATCTCCACAGGATGTGATCTGGTTTGTTTTTCTAGTTGGTGGCAATGGGGTCAATTAGAGCTAATACCACACAAGATGTTGTAAGGATGATGAAAACACACTATAAACTACCGAAAAAATGTATTTACATCCCCATGATAAAGGCAGATATTGTATGTTGCCCAAATTACTGAATTAGATAGCAGAAAGCTTAGACTTGAGTCCCCAGCTAAAGTCCACGCGTACCTCTGGCTTGTTGGCAATCCTACTTGATCTTTCTGGATATCAGGTTAGTCCTATGGAAAACGATACTTCCTAACTTCCTACTTTGTAGGGCTGTTGTAAGTAATAGTGCTTCACAAATTTTACAATGTTATTAATTATAAGTAATGTCCAGATAAGGCCCTCTTGCTTAGTAACCTTGTGAACCGCATTTAATAGTCAACATATCAATACTGATTTGTCTCTGCCTATAAAACAAAATAAGACAAATTAAAGTACATGAAGAATGATCTTTTTACTGCAGTACTTTAATACTAACAGAAAGTATATAACATGAATACTAATTAATAACTATAAGAAGAATTAACATCTTAGCACTTACTATGTAGAAGAAATTATGTGAAGAAATTTATGTGAAATGTCAAATTATGTTATCACATTAATCCTATGAAGATGGTCTTATGATTGTCTTTTTTTTTTTTTTTTTTCAGATGGGGAAAGGCAAAAAAGGTAATTAACTTACCCAAGTTCACAGTTCTTATGAGTATTATGTGTCAGGTTTTGATCTCAAGTTTATATGACTCTGTAGAAATTGCTGGTAAACTATAAGACACTAGCCTGCTCTCCAAAAGAGCTAACCAGCCAATTTTCCTTCCTTAAGAATAAAAGAATTAGTTTATATTTCTTGAGTACCAAATATGTAATGGTGCTACTAAAGAACTGAATAGTTTTTATATCATTTCTATTTAAAAAATGAATGTACTCCTTACTAGGTATAAGACCTCAGCCCATTTGCTTATCTTCTCTGCATCTCAGCTTATTCATTTATAAAATGTGTGTAACAGTTTTCCACTAATGTGCTGGATTTGAGGATTAAATGAGTTTCAAGTAAAGTAGTACTTGGTTACCTAGTATGAAGGGCAATTATTTTTGTCATTTAAAAAACAAGATGACCAAATAACAAAAATAAACAATTCTCAAACTCCATATAATAGATTCTAATGACAGAAAGTACAATCAAGAGAATTGCAAGTAATTTTAAAACAACTACCAAATGGTTTATAATTTGCCCTGAAAATTCAGCCCCAGAGGATATCTGTTTAGGAAACAGACTCAGCTCAGCAACCATCAGCAGCACATGAAAAACCAATCCTGACAATCCTCTGGAGAACTTGTTGATAACTGGAGGAAAAGTAAGGTAATCTATAAATCTACACTCAGATAAATCACATTTTTTTAGATTATCCCTATTATGAGTCCAAACTATTACCCATTAAGTTAGATTACTCAGTAAAGTGGAAAAAACTTTATAATTTGGAATAAGTAAAGCATCTGTAATCCTTGTAGATTCCCTATGACATTTGTATATTTTAGACACCAAATTAGATTAAAGCTATTTTTCACATGATAGAAATCCAAGACTATAACAAATTAATTACAATTCTCCAAAGATTTTAGACACTATATGCTAAAATTAATTACATGTGTAAGACAGGTTTAAAAATAATAAATGCTCAGAGACAGAACCAAACTTTACTATGGAGAAAACAAAGAAAAGAATCATCAGTTTCCATTACATTCTTCAACATGAAAACCATATAAGGAAAATCAAGTCCTATTATGAAATGACTAATATTATCTTGTTTATATTTCTATCAAAACCATAGAACTTTCTATTAAGGTCTACTGAAAAATGAAAACTAGTCTTAAAAGATATTTCCCATAGAAATGGAAATGTCTTTTATGGGCAGTATTTCTCAAGTCTCTTATCTCTATTGAACTAAGTCAGTATTAAGTGCCTACTGTGTGCTGAGGAAAATTAAAAATCAAACAAAATACATTTAACTAGGCTTGATTCAAAGTGGGCAAGTTTGAAACATAAAGTGGGCATACTTGAAACATTTTTATAATCAATATACATTTCACATGGAATCATTTGTTTGCTAAAGGTAAGGAAAATAAAATATTACACAAATGAGTATTTTAAAGAACAGTAGTGGAGGACTCAAAAAAATATTGGTCTGAGGAATTAAGTTCTAATCCTCACTGTACCAATAACTAGCTGCTCAGTCTGTTTATACGTGGAAAATGGGTACTTGGTCTCCTGAAAGTTAATTCCTTCTCTTAAAATATGTAAGAGGCTGGTATATATGTATGTTTACATTATTTCTCCTAATGTATTTGTCTTTGAGTAAGAACTCAGAGTTCTACTTATATTTTAGAGTTAGCTAGTTTGTCATAATAGGTATAGATAGGACTTAAAATGGATTCTCTCCAGGGGCAAGGAGAGATTTTGAATGCAATCAAATATAGTTGTCAATTTATACAAGAAGTGTAAAAACAAGTTATAATCCATTTTGCTCTATTATAATGCTGCTCTGGATATATTTCTAATGTGAAAATTTTAGTTTGCATTAATCATTCTGGATACCTACGCTCTGCTCATTTCTAGAATTGAAGCCAACAGTGTAACAGGATACAAATTTTTTATTTTTATTTTTTTAATTTCTTCATAAGAGATACACAGAGACAGAGACATAGGCAGAGGGAGAAGCAGGCTCCCTGTGGGAAGCCTGAATGGGGGAGTCAATCCCAGGACACTGGGATCATGACCTGAGCCAAAGACATATGCTCAACCACTGAGCCACCCAGGTGTCCCTGTAACAGGATACAAATTAAAGAAACCAAACATTCAGTTCTATACTCTGACACGTGTTATATGTCAAACCCGCAAACAATCCCATTCTGCATCTACCAGCACACTAAGAACCTCTAAATAAATAGACTTTTACAACTGTATATAGATAATTTTAGCTATTCAAAAAATAGGAACCATCTTCTCTATCCTTCAGCTCAGCAACCCACATCACTAATCTTTTCTAATGGGTCTCAATGGTGCTCGTTCCCCACAACTGTACCTCACACAGCAAAGTATCAGGTGTCTCAATGTCCATAGAGCAAACTACAAGAGAAATGTTTGTGGTCCATTGACTGTCCACTTCAGTTAAATAGGTTGTGAGGTGAAGTTATTTTCCACTGGGCCCAAGCTGAGGTGATCACTGACTGCAATCAAAGAGTCTACTGACACTCCTGCCTTCCATGGTCATCAGCCTAAACACACTTGCTGGAAACCTCAACTGTACAGATTGTAAAAAGCAGCAGAGTGTCATTTGTAGACTTAACTCTATTTACCAAGAATATACATTGGTAGAACAGGGAATAAAGCAACAGAAAAAATAAACACCTTCAACTATTTTTATTTCTAATGACATTTCTGCAATACCAAAGTAAAACTGACCTCTACATATATTTCAGAAAAAAATGCCTGGTTTTTAGAGACTACTGAACAAGGATTACTTAGCAGCTTACAAACAATTTAGTACTAAGAGCGTCAGTACACAGAATCACCCCAACTAAAAGGCAAGTGCAATGATGTTTAGGTTCAATATTTCATTTGAACTCATTTAACAGCAAGTTTAAAATACCTCTCCTAATGACTAGGCAAAAGCATAACAGTATACTGTGTGTGCTCTCAGCTGACAGGCCCAGCAACTGAGATATTTAAAAAATAAAATAATAATAATTAAATAAAAATAAAAAATAACAAAATAAAATGGGTGCAATTATTCATGTTATTTAACTATAGCTAATTTAAATCTTTAAGAAAGAATAATTCATACGCAACTGAAATCTATTATATTTTAGTTGGACCAGAAATTTGCAATATTCTGTACTAAAGAATTTTTCACAGAGCTCTTTGATTTTTTTAAAAGATTTTTATTTATTTGAGAGAGAAAGAGAAAGAGAGAGCATAAGCAGGGAGCAGGAGGAGCGGCAGATGGAAAAAGAATCCTGAAGCTGACTTCCAACTGAGCGTGGGGCCCCCAGGCAGAGGTCAATCCCAGGACCTTGAGAAAATGACATGAGCTGCAGCCAAGAGTTGGACGCTTAACCAACTGAGCCACCCAGGCGCCCTGCAAAGCTCTTTAATTTTACAAAAATATCACTGAAGTGAAACATTATAAATTAAGGCTCTAACGTGGAATGGCTTAATTTCAGATACATAGTTTGACTTCCTAGCTCTGTGATCTGTTGAGGTCACCTCATCAATACAATGAGGTGAATCACTGTTAAGAGCAGGTAAACACCTACAGTCACCTCACGTGTTGCCTGTGAGAACTTAGTTAATTCATAGATGTAGTAGTTCAGTGAAAATCCCTACAATATCCATGTCAATGAGGATTAGCTACTATTATCCTTGAAACAAACCCATCCTTGCTCTGAGCACACTAAACATTCTTATTTTCTTCCTTCTTCTGCCCTTCTCAACCTCTTTACTTGTCCTATTTTTCTCTCCCAAAACATCAAATGTTAAGTTCTCAGATTATTTAGACCTCGGTCCTCGTCTCATTCTATTCTTTCCCAGAAAGAATCTAATCTTACCCCATGATTTTAATTATCACCTAGAGTACAATAACTCCCAAATGTGTATTTCTAATTCAGATCTGATACACATGCCAACTCAGTATCTCCACTTGGATGTCTTAGAGGAACCTCAAATCCATCATGTCTAAAAGCCAAACTTTAACTGTAAAGTTGTGTATCTCAGTAAGTGGCTCCGAAACTCACCCAGTTACCCAACCTAGAATCCTAAGAGTAATCCTTGAATTGTTCTGTCCCTCACTTCACAGTACATAACCCATTTCCTACCTTTCCCATTTTACCTCTAAAATATATCACTTTGTTTCCATAGCCACTATCACTTTCTGAATCTAAAGTCATTATCCAGTAGCCCTCAAACTGCTCAAACTGGTTTTCCCACAGTAGTCTTATCCCCTGGGATTCTTGCATGGCCTGCAACTTTTAAAATGCAAATATAAAAAACAAAACAAAATAAAATAAAATGCAATTATCACTCCTCCAGCTACGACTTTTCTTTGGATTGTCAGTACCCTTAGAATAAGAAGCAAAATACTATGGACCATTAATAAAACTGTGTACATGCCCTCTGTCTCTATCATCCTCTTTACTCCTAACATCGTGGACCTTCTACTTCTAAAATGCTAGGCTCTTTCCTCCTTTATGGCCTTTATTCATACCCCTCTGTTCCCTCTTTGGGAATACGAAAAGTTCTTCCCTTCCTGCCCTTAAAGTCCCATTTCTAGCCATTTATCATTTAGTTCTCTGTTTAACCAATACTTCTTCCAGAATGCATTTCCTGGGTCTCTGGACAAAGTCAATTTTATTAATTATACTCTCACAAAGCACTCTTTACTCGTGCATCACAATCCTCAGTGCATTTGTAATTACTCTGGTGTCTGCTTTCCACAAAAGATAATAAGGGACACAATGGCAGCAGGCAAGTCTGTCTTGTTTACAATTGTATCCCTTTATCTTATCGAACACTATGGTTACCAAAAGTGGGCCAACTATGATATTGATAAATGTTTGCTTAAATAATTAACATAAAAATGGTTCTGGTTTACTCTCTAACTTGGTAATAGCTTATAATTTGTAGAGATATGTACATAAAACTAATTCAAGACAGACTGTGGTAGCTTTTTATAGGAAATAAGCAAAAAAAATTACTTGATTCTGTAAGAAAGATAATCAATTCTGGAAGGGGAACACATAAGATGAGGAAAAGCCCATATAAAGAAAGCTTCTTTCTGATGCTGGGATATGAATGAAGCCATGGAGGGTTAATAGGACTTCAACAAAGCAAAGGGTAAAAAATATTCTAGGGAGAGACAAATTTGGGCAAAGCCACAGACACAGTCAGGGTATATAGAGATTGGTAGACAATTGTGCCTGAGGAGGGAGAGATATTGAAATACAGCAAATGGGCACACTGTGGAAAGCTTTCATTACTAGAATTAAACTGTCTCTCAAGGAGAACCGCTGAAAATTTCATCACTGAAGAATGATGAAGACAGCAAAAATATGTTAACAAATTAGGATGAGGTGTGGAAACTAACTAGTAAGCTATTTCATTATTTCAGGGGAAGGGAAGGAGGAAAGGAGAAAAAATAATTGTGCAGTAGAACAGACAACATTGCTCCAATGGGGAAGGGGTATGTCATGGACTAAATGGAAAACCAAAACCAAAAAATGATGGAGGAAGGATGGGAGATGGTGATTTCTGTTTTGGAAACCCTAAATTTTATGTCCTTATATAATGTTGAGCAGGTAAAGTATAGACCCAAGAGAGAAGATGCAAGTAAATTTCAGAAATTGTTAGGCTCAGGGAAATTTTAACTGGTCTGTAATCAATTCAGCATTAATGCAAAGGCTTGAGAAACATGTCAAAAGTTTTTTCGCGAACACATTTTTTTTTAAAGATTTATTTATTTATTTGAAAGAGAGGGAGCATGAGTGGGAGGCGCAAAGGGAGAGGGAGAGAGATTCCCAAACAGACTCCATGCTGAACACGGAGCCCAATCCACAGTTTGATCTCAGGACTCTGAAATCACAACCTGAGCTGAAACCAAGAGTGGAATGCTTAACCAACAGCACCACCCAGGTGCCCCTCACAAACACATTTTTATGAATAATGAAAAACTACAAAAAATAATAAAAGTTCTTTTAAAATTACTGCCTGAGTTTTAAGTATACCCTATACCTAATTTTTATTTTATATGGTTAGGAACAAAGCTCCTCAATTTTACCTTAATTTCATTCTGTTTAAAATAGTTAAATTCCTACAACTGTTGGTATGGAAGGAACTCACTTATAAATGCTGACTTTCTCTATGCAGTAGAAGAATATCCTTTGTGTTTATAAAAGAATTCCAGTCTTTATAACAGGCTTTGTACAAAAGTTAAGAATGATGTAAAAAAATTTTTAAAAGGTCACTCTAATTTCAAAAATGTAACATCTGAAAGTATGTCATCTTTAATTATCAGAAGAATATCAGAATAATAAAATGTAACACTTACTTTTGCTGCACCTATCTGTTCTTTGCGAAATTTCTCAAGTGGAGCAATTAATACATCATTTGCGTTTTGAATCTGAAATTAAAAATGCAAATACATTAACTTCTGTATAATTTCATGCAATATTAAAAAAAACAGCTCCTTTATTCAACTTACTTAAACAGTTTTTGCTCTCTTTTTTTTTTTTTTAGTTTTTGCTCTCTTGATAGCTTCTATAAATGAAATAAAAATATCTTATATGTTGTATAGTATTTTCTACGTTGCAAAGTTGTTTTCACAAATTATTTCACTTATTCCCAACAATAATGTGAATAATTAAAAACAAATACATATGTTGAGATCCTCATCTGAATATTTACTTTCATATTCTAAGGCTCAACTAAGACATAGCACAGATATTAAATTTACAAATACCTTTAATTATATTGGTTTAATGCAGTCAGTTTAAGCATCGGTTTAAAATTGAACGATATAAAGGTCTTCTTCTTCTTTTTTAATAATTTTTTAAAATTAATTAATTAATTTATTTATGATAGTCACACAGAGAGAGAGAGAGAGAGAGAGGCAGAGACACAGGCAGAGGGAGAAGCAGGCTCCATGCACCGGGAGCCCGACGTGGGATTTGATCCCAGGTCTCCAAGATCACACGCCGGGCCAAAGGCAGGCGCCAAACCGCTGCGCCACCCAGGGATCCCATATAAAGGTCTTCTATTTGCCACTAGAATGTTACTCTACAGCTGCAAAATACAATAAGGCTCATTTTTTCTATTTAATTAGATTTCTTACACTTGGAATTTGCCTGAATGTTCATGTATTTCCAAACCTACTAAAATAGTACCTGATTTCATTTCAGTGAACAGCATATTAGCTCCAAACTCCAAACTGGGATTTACTTACACTTTAAAACAGATAAATATTTTTCTCTGGATCTGTAAGAATATTGTGAAGAAGGAGTTTTCGGTGTGGGAGCCAGAGACTAAATGCAAGAAACAGACATTTCTAAGAAAAACAATATGGTGGGAGGTAATCTTCAACAGAAGAAACCTTTAGAAAGCATTCAAATTAAACACAGACTCTTAATATTCTCACACAAAAAAATAGTAATTATGTGACAGGATGGAAGTGTTAGCTAAGGCCATGATGGTAATCATTTGAAAATACATACGTGTATCAAGTCAACCCACACACTTTAAACTTAACACAGTATTATATGTCCATGATATCTCAATAAAGATGAATGGATATTTATAGTTAACAAACAAAATTTATAATTTACTCCTGTGATAATATGATCCATTATATAATTAGCAAATGCTAAGATGAAGAGAAAACTCTATTTTTAAAATATATAACTACTTTATAATAGGTTAAAGAATATACGAGTTTCTTATATCATCTTCTGACTTTGCCATAAGTCTAAAATTATATCAAAATTCTAAAATTTCAATGAAAATGTTTTACTTTCACTTAGTTTCACTGAACTTATTGTTCTCTAGTTAAGTTTTTTTTAATAATAAATTTTTTATTGGTGTTCAATTTGCCAACATACAGAATAACACCCAGTGCTCATCCCGTCAAGTGTCCCCCTCAGTGCCCGTCACCCATTCACCCCCACCCCCACCCTCCTCCCCTTCCACCACCCCTAGTTCGTTTCCCAGAGTTAGGAGTCTTTATGTTCTGTCTCCCTTTCTGATATTTCCTACCCATTTCTTCTCCCGTCCCTTCTATTCCATTTCACTATTATTTATATTCCCCAAATTAATGAGAACATATAATGTTTGTCCTTCTCCGATTGACTTACTTCACTCAGCATAATACCTTCCAGTTCCATCCACGTTGAAGCAAATGGTGGGTATTTGTCGTTTCTAATGGCTAGTTAAGTTTTATTTCTCAAATTCCATATGTAAGTGTACAAAGATAGTAAACCCAAAATTGAAAACTAGAGTGTTAGTGCCTTCCACGATTATCATTCTCTAATTCCCAGAAAAATATGACGGATCTTGGAAAGAAAACTTAAAATCTTTGTATAAAGACATATAAAGTAGATCAATACTCAAAATCTCTTCTAAGACATCAACAACCAACTTTAGATACCTCTGACATCCATCACTGATTCCCTTTGTGAGCTCAGACAGGCATCTCTCCTGATGTACTATGTAGGCATCTTTCTAGACAGAGATGACTGGAAAGTAGCAAAGTAGTTCACTTTTAATTCTCACACACTAAATCTTTGCTCTCATAAAATTCCAAATACATAAACACACTCACATCCAGATTTTACAGAGGTAATAAATACCTGATTCTGCCTTTACACTTAAGTTTACCCAAGGAGGAAGACAGTGTCATGAACACTTATGTGTAATTTGGAAAAATGGTAACAATAAAGGCTAACATTTATTGAATGTTTATGTTATGCTGGAAATAAGCACAATCTAATATATTTAAATTTAGTGAATTTAAAAAGGAAGATAGGGATCCCTGGGTGGCGCAGTGGTTTAGCGCCTGCCTTTGGCCCAGGGCGCGATCCTGGAGACCCGGGATTGAATTCCACGTCGGGCTCCTGGTGCATGGAGCCTGCTTCTCCCTCTGCCTATGTCTCTGCCTCTCTCTCTTACTGTGTGCCTATCATAAATAAATAAAAATTAAAAAAATTTAAAAAAAAAGGAAGATATTTCTCAAGTGGAAAACTCCAACAATGACGCTAAGATGATATGCAATATACAACACAAGTACATATATTTAAAACCAAGAATACCTGGGTTTAAACTGGAGCCTTTTGCTACAAGCTGCTGTTTAATCATTCTGAGTGCCAGCTGTACCACTGCCCCCCAACTTAACTTGTTCTAAGGACTAAGATAATGAATGCAAAACACTTAGTTCAGTGCCTTACATATAGTTAAGCGCTCAAAATTTATACCTTTTAATATCTCCAAACTGACATAGATCATCTCATTCTGTATTTACCTACCGATACATTTCTGTATCTGAATCTACAGTATTACCCTTCAGTTAAAGTGTATCTATATGCACATTATGAGAAGGTATTTTCCCATAAAAGTCCTGAAAGAAAGACAGCCTGGACTCTCCCATGTCCAATCAATCACTAGGTATTTATGTATATGTCAAGCACATTGTGGAAATCTATGAGAAAAGGAAAAAACTAAGACATGAACTAAACCTTCCAGAAATATAATGTCTACTTGAGAAGAGAGGAAAATTTTATTCATTCAACAAATATTTGATGCTCTTAAAACACTGCTAAAATTTTTCGAAAAACTGAAAGACAAAATCAATTAGTTTTACATGATATTGAGAACTGCTCATAAATAAATACATCAGAATTTTAGCAACAGTAAAGATCCTTGAGAACTAAATGAGTCAAGGAAGTATTTGTTTTTTTTTTTAATTTTTTTATTTATTTATGATAGTCACAGAGAGAGAGAGAGAGAGAGGCAGAGACATAGGCAGAGGGAGAAGGAGGCTCCATGTAAGGGAGCCTGACATGGGACTCGATCCAGGATCACGCCCTGGGCCAAAGGCAGGCGCTAAACCTCTGTGCCACCCAGGGATCCCTCAAGGAAGTATTTGGAGGGTGAATGTGAACTGGATACACTGAAGAGACAAAAATATTCTAGAAACAAGGAACACCATAAATAAAGGCAAGGGGGTAGGACTAAGTCTGATATGTAGGAAAAGCGTGCAGTGCAGAAAAAAGATATATATATATATATGTTCTTGATTTTATGATGAATTTAACATAGTACTTTCCACATAGTAAACACTCAACAAATCGTATCTATTGTTGTTTCTATTAGATGTTTTTCTCCTGGGATCCCTGGGTGGCGCAGCGGTTTGGCGCCTGCCTTTGGCCCAGGGCGCGATCCTGGAGACCCGGGATCGAATCCCACGTCAGGCTCCCAGTGCATGGAGCCTGCTTCTCCCTCTGCCTGTGTCTCTGCCTCTCTCTCTCTCTCTCTGTGACTATCATAAAAAAAAAAAAAAAAAAAAAAAAAAAAAAAAAACTATAGATGTTTTTCTCCCTTTTCTCATTTTTTCTGTTTAGTACGTCTGAAATTTATTTATTCTTTCAGTTTCACATTAATAGAATGGGTAGGAGAAAGAAAAAGAAAATGAGCAAATCCAAAAACAAAAAAAAAAGGAGAAATATAGGAGATATAGAAGACATGATATTTATTAAAAATCAAGATTAAAACTGATTTTATATGAGTAATGAAGTTCAAAATCTAAAAATCATCTGTAATGTTTTAAGCACATGAATATTAAAACTAGACCCAGTTCCATTTTAACTTCAGCATCAAAACGGCTAAGTCTCAGTGTCATCACTCCCATACCTCTCAAGGTTTTTATAAAAATGAAAGGAGAAATATACATATTTTTGAAAAACAAGCATAGGTTTGAGATATGGCAGCCTTTCGAAAAATGGTTCCTTCTTCACAGAATTTACAATGTCTACTATGTGTTCAGTCTTAGAATTTCCCATGAATTAAAGTGTAGTTATTCAAAGGTAGGAACTGAATTGAAATTAATTTAACAAAACAACACTAATCTATAGTAGATAGCCAAGAACCCATTTTTTTCTTAAGCCAGTATAACATATGTGTGGTTTTATATTTGAAATACTATGTTTTTTTGGTGTACAATGAACCGCTGTTCACCACAGCTGATTCTAAACTCAAGACATCAAAATGGAAATGCCAACATCATTTTCCAAAGGACACAAAGTGGATTTACAACCCAATTTGGCTTCTTCTGACCCTTATCTTTGTACATCACCCAGGCACCCAGCATGCCTTTCATCCGCACAAACTGGTCAATCACATGGACAAAATTCTTCAATTCTGAAATCATCCAAGTACATATTAAAGAAGTTGCTGGTACCTACCAAGTTTTTGGTAGGTTTACAACAGCTATTTTTGCTACTGCATAATAAAGGAAAATGAGATATAAAAGTGTAGAAAACTATAATTAAAAATGTGAATCAGGATACAATTCTGGTGACTTCACTTTCATAAGGTCTAAAAAAAACATCTAGATAAATGAAATTCTGGCTCACTTCAACTCTTTCTCCCCAGATTTTTCATCAAGAGTCTTGATGAAACGTCTTCCAGAAGGTAATTCCAGGCTGGGGGGGGGGGGGGGGGGGGGCAGTGTGAAGTCACAGAGTTCAGGAGATTCAAGATCCCATAATATTTGTGGAATGTGTTACTGTGCATGAACTTACTAAGAGGCTTTAGGAAAAATACAAAACCAATTTTAATATTCTCCCTAGATATTGATAATATAAAATCTTAAAAAGGTCTTAGTAGGTTGATTGTATTTTATTTATTGAAGTAAGACCTTTTTAAGATTTTACATTATCTTACAATTTAAATATCTTACAATTCTTAACCATTTATAATTCTAAACTTTGGATAAAAGTAATTTATTTTTATAGATATTGGTCCACTTAAAAAATCAAATTATCTGCTATTTCACTTATTTTCTGTAGCAGAGAAGCAAATCTGATATTGGATAATACTTTATGATACTGCATTTACTGATTAAACACACTTGAACTGTGGGTGCAGTGTGTTACTTATATAAAGCCAGGCAATTAAGTTTTTACTTACCTTTTCTTTTGCTGTTTCAAGTGGTTCTAATATGTAGCCACCAGGAAGTGCTCATAAATCACCCACAAAAAGAAAGTTCTTATGTGATTAGATGAACAATTCTCCAAACACATTTGCGTTGTGTGTGTGTGTGTGTCTAACTACACACAAATTATAATTTTCTACAGACCACAGATTTTCAAGTGCTATCCTATTTCTATTAACAATTCTTATTTTGGGGGCACCTGGGTGTCTCAGTTGGTTAAGCATCAGACTCTTGATTTCAACAGGGGTCATGATCTCAGGATGCTGGGATCAAGCCCCACATCAGGCTCTGCGCTGAATGGGAAGTCTGCTTCTCTCTCCTTCTGCCTCTTTCCCTGCTTGCATGGGTGCATGTTTTCCCTCTCTCTCAAATAACTAACTAAATCTTTTTTTTTAATTCGTTTTTGAGGCTTCACTGTTGAAAACCTTACAACTCGTGTGTCAAAAGAAATGAACAGCAATGGAATAAAACAAATCTAAAAGGTAATTCTTTGACTTTTACTTATTTTCCCCTTTACAGGTTTTTGTTAAAATCCGGCTTTGTTGATACCCATCACAGCCCACCACTAATCTGTGATTATAGTGTTCCATTATCCTCAACCTACTCAATAATACCAGGATAGAAGACTGCAATTTTCTACCACAAACTTTCAAAGTACTAAAAGACTCAAAGTTTTGAAAAAAATTTTTTAATAATATTCTGTGGTACTAGCTAAAGCAACTGCTTGAGAAGGCTACAACAGACGATGCTATTTACAGAAATAAAACCTAGATGATATAGCTCATTGCAAAAATAATTTTCTGTCGAGATACCTACAGAGTCAATCCATACACAGTGGAAAGACCATAAAGATATTTCATGAGCAGACTGAACACAGTTAATTCAGAAGATACCTATAAGCAGTCTGAGATAAAAATGGATTATTTTCCCATTAGTGTTTGGAACTGGGAAAATTAGATCACTTGGGATTACAGGCAAATGATCTGCCTTCTTCCAACTTCTGTCCTGTTCCCTTCTCCCAAACAGCTTCTCAGGATGAAGTTCTGGTTACTGGTCCAGAGCTAGCCTAAGGCTCAGTCCTCCATCCTGGTCAAGTTCCTCTTCATAGCTACACAATAGGCAGTCCTTCTCTTGGGTCAAAAAGCCCAAGCTCTTCTAAACTAGAACTCAAAAGCTAAACTCACATAAAGTATGGATATATGAACAAGACCTTCATATAATAAGCAATACAAAGTCAAAGACCAAAACCTTTTTACTTTATATCCTTTAATGTAAGCATGTAAGCAAATTACTCTTGAAAAACCAAGTCTTCAGCTAAAAAGAAAAAAGTGCTATGTAAGTTTAGCTGAATACCACTGTAATACATTTAATTTCAACTTGAATGTCACTTACTATTTCAATATTGAATGTTGTTTATTGTACTTATTAAGCCAGTGTCTCATTATGAACTCCACCCCACTGGACATCACCTAGTTAGATCCAACACTCACTTAAATTTAATATTACTTTCATATTTTCTTTACTTTTACCAGTAATGATACTTTTCTTACTGAAACATGCTAGGTAAAGAAATTTAGGTTTTTGGAGAATGATGCTTTAGGAATCCTCCCTTATTTCTCCCTCTTCAGGAGAGTGAACTGGTTGGTATTTCATTCTTGGTTTATAACCCTGACAACTGTGTAATCTTGGTCAAGTTATTCAAACTCTTCAGTTTTGTTTCCCTTTGTTTAAGGATGATAATATGCTGGGCACCTGGATGGCTCAGTCAGTTAAGCATCTGCTTTCAGCTCAGGTCATGGCCCTGGGGTGCTGGGATTGAGCCCCTCATTGGTCTCCCTGCTCAGCAGAGAGCCTGCTTCTTTCTCTCCTCTACCACTCTCCTTGCTTGTGCTCTCTTTCTCTCTCCTCTCAAATAAAATCCTTTTTAAAAAGGATGATAATATGCTTATTTACAAAAATTAAATTTTATATTATATATATAATGGTTTTAAGTTGATTAGTATAAAGTTCTACTTGCTCCCTCTTAAATTCATTCTTTCATGTAAGCCAATTAAAAGGTGTATGTGTGTATATATATATACATAGCTATATATATATTTTTTTTAATAAGATTGGAAGTTGCTACTGGAGGTCTAGTATAAGAGTGAAATCTCATCAGCATATACTGAATGTCAAGACTTCTTAAATGGAACAGTGTTTATTAGGGCAAATGGCAAAGAATCCTCTCTGCTTCTAGAATTTATAACTATTCCAATGAACTCAAATTAAAGTTTGTTATTTTTTAATAAAGCCATCTACACTCATGGAAGGAGAAAAGCATTCATTCAAGAAGGAATTGGCCATTTTCATAGAATCTAGTTAAGATAGTGAAAGAGAGGGGTACATTGCAAAATTTCGTATAATCCACTGTGATCTAATAATATCATCTCTAGGTTGTACAAAATGAAATTCTCTGAATATTGAGTTATTTGAACAAGAAATGGAAGTTATTTATCTTGGGTTTTTGTTGCTTTTAAACTACTTTTGCTTTATTCCCTCTTTCGCAGCAATCTCTTAACAGGAGGTTATGCTAAGAATATTTTAAAGCATTCAAGCATTGTGGAAAATCTCTTTAAATACCAGATATAACCATAACATATTGCCTCCTCAACACCTGTATCTACATATTATCATCCTAATTACTACTTGAACATATATAATTCTAAAATAAAGGTGGCTAAAAAAAAAAACAGCAAAAAAATTAGGTCAAACTACTTTTCGGCTATAAAAAAGTAGTTATGTGAAAGTCAAAGTAGAACTGACATCTTACAAGCTACTTAAATACTCCAAACATCCTACACATACATTCATACATTCATCATAACAAACACTTTTCTTTTGATTTTGACCAGAAAAAATGCATTTAGGAAAACACTTTTTTTTGGGAATATATGGCTGCATGACCTTTAGTCAGATACTGAAGTTTAATCTACCTATAAGAACACAGGTAATGTAAGAAATGCTGCAACCTCAGTTTTTCAAGGGGTTAAATAATCACTCCTGAATTTCACTGGGTAAAAACATTCTCCAAAATTACTGGTAGGTTACTCCAGACAGTTCTGCCTTTGGAATTCTCAGGAAATCCTGGGATCTACTGAACTTGTATATGTCTATGGTACTGCCAATAGCATCCAGTGATGTATCCAAGTTTGTTAACATTGCAGGAGATGGCCAATGATTTTCCTGTAACACATTAATGTCCTCATGCCGATAAAAATATACCTTCTCCTAGAACTCATACAGGCATTCAGTAAAGTGGCAGGAGATAAAATCAATGCACAGAAATCAGATGCATTTCTATACATTAACAATGAGACAGAAGAAAGAGAAATTAAAGAGTCAATGCCATTTACAATAACACCAAAAACCATAAAATACCTAGGAATAAACCTAACCAAGGTAAAGGATCTGTACTCAGAAAACTACAGAATACTCATGAAAGAAATTGAAGACGACACAAAGAAATGTTAAAATGTTCCATGCTCTTGGATTGGAAGAATAAATACTGTTAAAAATGTCTATGCTACACAGAGCAATCTACACATTCCATGCAATCCCTATCAAACTACCATCAACCTATTTCACAAAGTTGGAACAAATAACCCTAAAACTTGTATGGAATCAAAAAGACCCTGAATAGACAGAGGAATGTTGAAAAAGAAAACCAAAGCTGGGGCATCACAAGGCCTGACTTTAAGTTCTCTTACAAAGCTGTAATCATCAAGACAGTATGGTACTGGCACAAAAACAGATACGTAGATCAATGGAACAGAATAGAGAACCTAGAAATGGGCCCTCAACTCTATGGTCAACTAACACTCAACAAACAGGAAAGAATATCCACTGGAAAAAGGACGTCTCTTCAACAAATGGTGTTGGGAAAACTGGACAACTACGTGCATTAGAATGAAACTGGACCATTCTCTTATACCAGATAAACTCAAAATGGTGGAAAGATCTAAATGTGAGACATGAATCCATCAAAATCCTAAAGGAGTACACAGGCATCAACCTCTGTGACCTCAGCCATGCAACTTCTTGCTAGACACATCTCCAAAGGCAAGGGGGAAAAAAAGGCAAAAATGAATTGTTGGGACTTCATCAAGATAAAAAATTTCTGCACAGTGAAGGAAACTGTCAACAGAACCAAAGACAGCCTACAGAATGGGAGAAGATATTTGCACATGACATATCAGATAAAGGGCTCGTATCCAAAATCTATAAAGAACTTCACAAACACAACATCCAAAAACCAAATAATCCAGTCAAGAAGTGGGTTATTGCACTGTCATGAACAGAAGACATGAACAGAAAATTCACCAAACAAGACATACATATGGCCAGCAGACACATGAAGAAAATGCTACAAATCACTCAGCATCAGGGAAATACAAATCAAACCACAAGCCAGAATGGCTAAAATGAACAAGGCAGGAAATGACAGATGTTGACAAGGATGTGGAGAAAGGGGAACCTGTTACACTGTTGGTGGGAATGCAAGCTGGTATATCCACTCTGGAAAACAGTGTGGAGGTTCCTCAAAAAGTTGGAAATTGAGCTACCCTATGACCCAGCAATTGCACTACTGGGTATTTACCCCAAAGACACAAATGTGATTTGAAGGGGCACCTGCACCCCAATGTTCATAGCAGCAATGTCCACAAGAGTCAAACTATGGAAAGAGCCCAGATGTCCACTGACAGATGAATGGATAAAGAAGATATGATATATATACAATGGAATACTACTCAGCCATCAGAAAGAAAATGGGATCTTGCCATTTGCAATGACGTGGATAGAACTAGAGGATACTATGCTGGGTAAAATAAGTCAATCAGAAAAGGACAGTTATCATATGGTCTCACTCATATGTGGAATTTAAGAAACAAAACACAGGATCATAGGGGAAGGAAGGAAAAAATAAAACAAGATGAAATCAGAGAAGGAGACAAACCATAAATGACTCCTAATTATAGGAAACAAAGTGAGGGTTCCTAGAGAGGAGGGGATTGGGGGGATGAGGTAACTGGGTGATGGGCATGAAGGAGGGCAAATGATGTGATGAGCACTGGGTGTTATACAAGACCAATGAATCACTGAACTCTACCTCTGAAACCAATAATACATTATATATGTTAATTAATTTAATTTAAACAAAATTTTTTAGAAGTTAAAAAAAAAGAAGAAAACGTACCTTCCCTGTTCTCCCCAAGTCAAATATCAGAAACACTGTATATCTTGAACTGAATCAATTGTGGCTTCAGGACTTTATTTTTCCCCATGTCTTATCCCTAGTCAATGTGGCTTTATGTGGGGGTGGGGAGCTTCAACAAATTGATAATTTATATAATCCAATGATTACCTCCTCTGCATCTGCATTTAATGCTACTGCTTCTCTTAACATTTTGCTACCCTTCTCAGTATTTACCAGTAAAAATACCTTTGGAGAGAGAATTAAAATCATTCATTTGTTTTAAATTCTTAATTTGTGAATTACGCAAACTTCTAATAGTCCTCGTGATTTGTAAAAAAAAAAAGTGAAAATTCATTAAATAAATTCCCAGAGTCACAGTTTACATCTTAGTAGCTAAATGTTAATGTATTTTAATCACAATTGCTCAGTATTTCCATAATGGCAGACTGTTAAAACCTTAAGAAAGAATTAAGATATCCCAGTGTATATATGTAATTTCTTAAATTGCTTATTCCAATTTTGCAATAATGGGGAGAGAATGGAAGGGAAGAAGAGGACAAGAGAGGAAGGCATTAGGCAAGATAGAAAAGCATATAAGCAAAGCAGAGAGTAACCTAATTAATACAGGGGTGACAGAGAAAGTAGAGGAAGAGAGATTGGGGGCTCACGGTGGGCAGGGGAAGGCTCACAGTGGCTCTAGGGAAGCCACTGTACATTGCTTCTCAGTCTATATTAATTCAATGGTCTTGCGTTGAAGTTAGCTAAGGTGGGAATATTTACACCATGGAAATCAGCAAGCATTACAAATCAGGGTTACATGCATGTACACATGCATACACATACACAAATACCTAAGTGCCGGCAGTCGATCTTTTCCAGCACATCAATGCTTAGAACTAAATACCTATTTGGAAGACATCAATATTACACACAATGGGAAAGAGTGGTAACTATACCAGACTCCTTTCATTTACCTTTTAAAGCATCTCTTTCAAACATGTACCTGTGGGCTTATAACATTTCCAGTTCAGTATGTCTTTCCCAACACCCAAAAAGATTAAAAGCATTTGTACTTCTTCAACTTAAAACTGTTTTACACAGAGCAAGATTTTTGAATCTCTGGGCTTCCATAGTAATACCTTGAGCAAACTTCTACAAGAGCACTGAACGATATACAGTCTTAGCTTCACAAGTCAATCTCAGTGATAGCAGGTTTCTGTGGTGCCAGGTGCAGGAGGATGCTGAGGCTGAGGCTCTACACTGAAGGAATGATCACAGATGTCAGTTATAAACATCTCTTACTAACACGAGTGACAGTATTCACACTGTCTATATTATCACAGCTATCTTTCCATTCCTATAAAGGTGGAGATAACGTCTTACTGGTTCTTTAACAATCACTGTCTAGGAAAATCTCTTGCCACAGTGGAAACTCAACACAACCATTGTTAAATTGATAAAGTTATTTCTGACAGCCATAATAGGTACTTGCAATAAGCTACTATAGGAAATACTGTTCCTCATAGTACTATTGAGGATGGCAACAAACTAAATATTTTTGATCATTAGTATTTCTATAATATGTAGTGATATATGGTGTATAACATAAATAGCAATCAATATCTACGTAGGTAGCAATGGGAAACTAAACTCATTTATATCTTTAGAAAAAGACTCAGTCACACACACAAAAAACAATTAGTAATTTATGATGATTTTTTTCACACAAGGTTCTTTACATAGAAATTGGTTTTGCAGGGGAAAAGAAAGTATGCACTATTGTACTTCAAGTCAAAACTCTGGAGGGCAGACTGCTATACAAATGGCCATAGTGGGCTAAAAGAGAAAGAGCAGTAACTCTTCAAAAACAAGAGATGCAAAGCACCCTCCCAATTCTCCATACTCCTTCCTCCTTTTTTTTTTTTTTTAAATTTTTATTTATTTATTTATTTATGATAGTCACAGAGAGAGAGAGAGGCAGAGACACAGGCGGAGGGAGAAGCAGGCTCCATGCACCGGGAGCCTGATGTGGGATTCGATCCCGGGTCTCCAGGATCGCGCCCTGGGCCAAAGGCAGGCGCCAAACCGCTGCGCCACCCAGGGATCCCTACTCCTTCCTCCTTAAGGTTGATTTCACTGCTGTGCTGAGCTGAAAACTAAAAAAAGAAAAACATGGCTCTACTAGATAGTAGCTGGGAACCAGGAAAGGCATCTGAGGTAGGGGAGTATGTTGTAGGATGGATAACAAGCCTAACAGCATGAAGAGAATAGTGAACAGGTCACTCCCATCAGATAAATGCAGTAATGGATTCTAGAGCATACATATAACAATAATTACTGAACACTTACTGTGGGCTGAGAATTCTCCTTCAATTCTTAAAATAGGTATATGAAAAAGGTGCTATTATTATTCCCATTTCATAGATAAGGAAATTGAGACCCAAAGAGGCTAAGTAATGTGTCCAAGGTCACACACAAATAGCTGGCAGCAGAGCTACAGCATGAACCCAGCATTCTGACTCTACAGTCCGTATTCCTAACTATTCTGTCAAACCTCATATACCAATCTTACATAATAAAAAATACACTGCAGGACCAAAAATAAGACTTATCCCATAAACCATACTTGTGAGTATGGCTATCATAAGGTAAAGCCCAATGAAAAAAAAATAAGCTGCAGAGTTAGTGACGAGATTATTTTCCTATTTCCTAATTTCTAAACCCATATATGTAGATATATTATTTTCTCTATTATTCATCTTCTTTGAAAAATGATATGGACTTTTTATTGCACCCCCAATTTCACTATTGTGCTAGTGCCATATTTATGTGTGTGATAAAAAGAAGCTGAGTTGAGTAATAATGATCTTTCTTGGCTTATGAAATGCTTAGTTGTAATAACGTAATGGTGATGTGAGAAGCAGGATGGACGCAGTGGAGATTAGGAACAATTAATGTAAAATAGAAACATTTCTTCAACATAATTCCACCAATAAAAATTTGGGAAATGAGAAAAATGGGTATTTCTTTCAGAAATATAACCATAGTAGTATTGCCTTTTCCTACATCACTTTCCGTGGTACAACACTTACTTGGGATGTTTATGTCATGTACTATCTTGATATAAACAAACACAGTAAACATTGTAATTTAACTTGTACAATTAAGAAAAAAACAACACCAGAAGCTAATACACACACATGCAGGGTATCTTTCTTATAAACTAACCCTGGAGTGACTGTTTGAATGTGAATGTTTTCAGGATCTCTGGGGGTAAAGGAGAAGAGAAAACCTTTTGAAATAAATTCCTTAATTGAATAAACTCATAAATTGAATCACAGCATTAAAATAAAACCAAGAGGAAAAAATTTTTAAGGATTTTTTAAGGCAGAGACACAGGCAGAGAGACAAGCAGGCTCCTCGCAGGGAGCCTGATGCAGGACTCGATCCCAGAACCCTGGGATCACAACCTGAGCCGAAGGCAGATGCTCAACTGCTGAGCCACCCAGGTGTCCCAAAACCAAGAGAAAATAATTAAAAGAGAAAACTTCAAAACTTTAGTACGTAATTACAAAGGTCTGTGAGTACCTTATTTAAGTCCTACAATTTAGCAAACAAGTTGTATGATTTATTTTGCAAACATTTTCTTTTAAACTTACCCAGGCATTTGAGCACAGGCTCTTAGTCATAGCTGAGAATTACTTCTCAAATAAATTCCATATGTTCTAAATCTTGCCCCTGCTTTTTTCCAAAACCAGATCTGATCATAAACCATGGTCCAGTTTATACAGTTTCTACACTGTATAGCTGTCAAAAATTTTTCTTCCCCAATGAACTAAAGAACCTCTTTCAGCCCTTTATGTGTAGTCTTCTATCATGTGCTGTAAGAGTGATGTGTCAATACTAGAGAAATTCTCTTTGCAACACATGATGAAAAGCATTACAAAATACAGACTTTTCCTTATCTGTGAAAAGTATGTCCCAACAGAAAACACAATCATTTAATAAATCATTAACATCTGACCTCTTTTGGTCTTACCCTCAGGCCATGTATTACTTTCAATTCATAGAACTAGCTAAAAAAGTGTTTATGATTCTTCTCCAGAAAATAAAGCTTAGAAGCTTGGAAATGATTTTCCTTCCTGATAGCAGTAGACCGTCAGAGACATTCAGACTCCAGTGCATTCATGATGATGTGCACAACCTGATAGAATGCAAAACAGCAATGCTATGCTAAGGGACACCTAAGTCATCCTACATGAAATTATGAAAAGTTCTGGAGAAACAATCCCTCTCCTCTCTCTTATTTTGCTTCCTCTTTAAAAACTGAAAGATAATGTATTTAGCGGAGAAGGAAACTTAGCTCCTGTGATGCCCAGTTTACATAAGCAATAAGAGTGTTAATGCTAGTAAAACCCTAGTTCTTATTTCAACATTACCCAGGTCCCTAAACAGAACCGTGACAAGCAACTCCCATCACTTTGGCTGCCAACAATCACATCTTATTCCCAACTTCGGGCTTTTAGGAACTCCTAAGGTAATCTAGAATATGACCAAAGCTAAAACATTTTAATTAATCTAAATTAATCTAAAAATTAATTAATCTGAAAACAATAGATGAGAAAATTCACCTTTTCAGATAATTCAAGGATATAATAAAGCTGGACTGTATGCTACAATAACGAAAGAAAAAAAAAACTTTGCACATAACATAAAGACGGAAAGCTCATGAAGCTTCTACCTCACTCCTGCTAAGCATACTGTCCTGAGACCATTCAGGTGTATCGTATGCTGTCTTCTTCAATGGCCTTTTGACCTGATTGAGTCTGTCTTTGTCTCCAAGAGAATTCTTGCAGAGTAAGGGGGCAAAGACAAGCTCAATCAACTTACCTTTATCCTACATTTCAAGATAAAAGTCTACACCTAATCTATCCATGGACAACATAATGTAGTTCCATGCTTCAAACATCACACAGAGTGATCAATGGCTTACAAATCTTATCTGCAGCCCAGATATTTCTGCTGTCTGTAAACCATATGTTTGTCCCATCCCCAGAAGCCCCTAAAAAATACACCCTCAAAGTACGTCCCAGCCTTCTCCAATTTCTCACAACCCACCCAAATCTAATTTTCTACATGGCTGCCAGAATGGTCTTTAAGAGTATGTTACTTCCCAACTTTTAGCATCTCTCTACAACTTTCAATATAAAAGACCTTTCCTTAGCCCAGTTTCCCATTATTCCTATGAAGAGGCCCCTCACTAGCTCCTCACAACTCTTCTGCTGCCTCTTCCATATGGCAAGTCTCCTCTTCCAACATGTAACACAATTTATAAAGCCTAGCTCACATGGTGACCTTTTCCATAGTTTTCCTTCCCTGGTTCACTTATTCATCCCTATCCAAACAAATGTCTCTTATCCCTTATGTCTCAGCCCAAGTGTCACATCCTTGGTGAGCTTTCCTTAATATTCCCAGTGTAAGTTAGCCACAGGATTGTGATTATATCACTGTGACGATTGATCACAGAATTCTGTAAGCCACATTGTGCCAGTATGACTTCTCAATGAAATTAGGACTATTTCTAAGGAAATTTCTATGCCTTCAGCTTTCTTCTCATTTTTTATTTTTGTATCCCCAAGGGCCTGGAGCAGTATCTGAGGCATACAGACATGGGCCAAAAAACATTTTTTGATACAAGCGTATTAGCTGAAACAAGGGTGGGGAACGACATGGGGGAAAAAGTTGAAGAAAAGTTAGAGAACAGAAAATGCCAAAGTTAAACTAAAAGAAGATGCATAATGCTGGACTTTGTATTTATACAAACTAAATGTCATTTTTCTATTCATATACTGGCCTCAGTCTCAAACAATATTCCATACACTCATATATTATTGACTGTGAAAATATTTTGAAACCACTGAGAAAGAGAAAAACTGAAGTATATAGATTTCAGAATTAAGACACACACACACACACACACACACACACACACACACACACAGACACACACCCTGGTTTCTTTTAGGAAAACTGAGAATTTTAACAGATAATGGATATAGATTACCTTCTGCTAGGGCACGCCAGGTTATGGATTTTCACTATACATGCAAACAAAAGCTTAAACCCAATATTAAATTTTCATCTCTACTTTTAAAAGGAGAATGAATGAGATTAAATTCTCCAACTGTTTAACCAATGCTAGTTACCAATTTGGAAATGAAACTTGACTAGGCACTGGGGGACAGGGAGGAAAAAATAGGAAAGCTAAAAGCTATTTGGCAAAACAGCATATCCTTCAATATTTATTAGGGATGAATAAGCCTGCTATCTTATCAGTGGAAGCTGGCTTGCTACCCTGTGCCAAAACTTCAATGAGGCTCATCAACATCCTTGATGAAAAGAATGAGTAATGAAAAGCATAGCTTCTACTGGTCTATGAGCTTAAGAGCCAGACAGCATACTATCTACATTACTCAGGGGCTAAATCACTTTACTGTAATTGTACTGTTACAATAAGAGCTTTTAGGGCAAATGGCAAAGCAAGGGCAAGCCTAGGTCAAATTGTGAAGGTAAAATTTGTTTTCAGAAAACGTCTACCTCTTCAGTTGACACTAATTCAGCTTTGTTCAGCCTTTATTCTAGGGTGTTTATGCAGTCTATTCACCATCATCCCTTTTCTCTTCCATGGGAGCCCCTTACCCTTACTTTGTTCCCAGGAAACCTGAA
Organism: Vulpes lagopus; assembly: GCF_018345385.1. NCBI lineage: Eukaryota > Metazoa > Chordata > Mammalia > Carnivora > Canidae > Vulpes > Vulpes lagopus. Next base: position 49,009,996 of record NC_054838.1, on the reverse strand, counting down.
TTCTAAATTACCACTAGCATTATCATATTCAATAAAATCTTAATGACTTCTATGGCTTCTTTCATCAAGACCTTTCTCCATGCTTCCCAATAATTAGTAAATCTGATTTACTTACAAATGCTAATCTGCTTTTTGTACACTGAGAGCTATTTGCCCTGGGGACACTTAATACAGTAAGGTGATCCAGTGGTGGGGATTTTGGTACCATGTATGGTCCAATAAGAGCGATAATCAAGTTGGTGCAAAAACAGTTGCCTGCTATAGCTACACGTGTGGCAAAATGTGAATAAGTTCTCCTCATAAATGACAACGTTATTGGAGACCAGGCTCATATCAAAATAACATGGTAAAAATGCTACCTTTTTTTTGGTTTATATATACAGATGATAGTGAATGAAGAATTGATAGGTATATACCCCATATTTATATATTGTTCAGCCAGAAACAACATATAAATAGTGTTGTCTATAACTTCATAATGTCTATGTCTTCATAACTTTTCAGTTGAGAATTTAAAATCAATCTCAAATCAATTGCTTATAAACCAAAATTAGATGTTTCCAATGATTTAGTTGGAAATGGTTCAGCCATTAAGGTGTTATTCTTGAGTTGATACCTATAGCTCAAATGGTTTTCAAGCAAATATTTACTGTGGAATACAAAGGATGTACTATTTTATAATTCATAAAGTTGAATAAGCACAAAATAAAAATAAATTAAAAAGGTAATACCAGATGACAGAAGTCACAAAGAAAACAAAACAAGTTGATGTGAGAGAAAATAATGGCAATGGGGATACTAATTTAAACTCGTGGTAAACAAAGAGCTCAATGAAGAGAAGTACCTTGAAATGAAACATGAATTATGGTAACTCCTCACCCCCTGATCCCTACTCAAAGATCTAGAAGAGTTTCAGGCAGAAAGAACATAAAGTATAAACATCCTAAGACAGAAGTATGCTTGACATGCTGATGGACAGAAGAGAAACCTGGCATGAGTAAAGCACATGGAATGGTTTGAGATCCAAGCAGAGGCAGGTAGGCCTTCAAAACCACAGTATGAAATTTAGATTTTTTTTTTTTTGAAATTTAGATTTTATTCTACGTTCGCTATCACAGAAATACAGAATATGGTTGTAATGACAGAAGAATGAAAATTTTATTCTAAATAGACTTCACATTTGTACTATTTGCCATTACTAATTATAAAAGTGTTGTACCTCCTGAGGTTTTTAAAGAGCTACTGCCACTACAAAGAATGAAATCCACAGAGTTGAAGGAAGTTCTGCCCCTAAATTGAACTCAACTCCTGCACAAACCAAAAATCAACAATAAAAAGAACTATGGAAAAACCCTTTAGTATTAACTGCCAAGAACTTCCCATCAAATATATCCAAATACTCATAGCTTTTATCTATGACTCTACATGGATAAGTTTACAAAGTTAAAGCAACTGCTTTCTAGGGTGGGGGAAATAAAGGATTTCTATAATCAGAATTAACCTGAATGATGACACCCATTTATCATATTCAGTGTCATCTAATTAGAAAGCAAATGTATACACAAAAATGTATATGTCTTGATTTGTCAAGAGACTATACTTCATGGTATGTCTACAAATTGAATCTATTTTTTCAAATATCAGGGTTAAGCTAGATAGAAAATAATGTAAAGCTACTGGGAAGCTGTGAGTAATCATACCTAATATTGTCCCTTGTAGAATTAAAAGATAGAAGCCCAAAGAGGTTAAAATTGCACAGTTAATAGCAGACCCAACATTAACACAGTGCCTTATTGAATTGAAATGAGCTCATGTTTCTCCTTACTCCATGACTATTAACAATTTAACACAAATTTTGTTTTAGCACTCTTCTACAATACCAGGAAGTATTGTATTTAGGTACGTCAGAGATAGCTCTACACAAATTCTACCATAAAAATAACAGAATCCTAAAAGATGAACTCCTCAGTCACCTTGCTTTAAAACAAATCCCCCCTTCCTTTTTAAAACCTTCCAAGTGGAAGCACGAAGAGAGAGAGAGAGAGAGAGAGGGAGAGAGAGAGAGAGAAAGAGAGAGAGATTGTCCTGGTCATATTTTTCTTCTTGACATGTTCTAAATTCAAGTTTAAAAGTTAAAAAAATAGTATTAAATACTCAATGTTTATTATTAGCATTATGAAGATAAATAACTCCTATTTATATACTTTCTTTAGTGAATATCAAGGCTCTTAGGTTATTAGTGCTCAAAAGTGGGAAGTCTTAAGGAGTGTCTTGAGCCCCTCATGGACGAAAATGCTCAAGAATAGAAGAAACTTTTCCAACTTGACCCTCTTTAAAAATGCCTGCAATAGAAAGATATTGACAGAAGTAAAGCAGGGACCTCAGATAAGCTGAGACAAAGAATAGAGGGACAACTACTTTGTGATACTCCCTTGCAAAGGATGCATGTCTACTTTGTAAGAAATGCAAGAAACACTTAACTATTTTGAGAGATTACAGAGAGCATTAAAATGAGCATACTGCTCATTATATACCTGCTTTCAGTAGTTTTTCCCTCCCTCCTGACATTGTTACTTCATAACTTAATATAATTTAAAGGCTAGTTCATATTTTTACTTTTGACTTAGCTTGTAGTCTACAGAGTAAAAAGTAAGGCCACATCACAAATATAAAAGTTGACAAGATGTCTGGCATATTACCTTTATAGTTAAAATCTAGAAAATCATTCTAGCCCTTGGTTTCTCTTTATAGCTTAAGAATCACCAATCGTTTGACATAAAACTGAACACATTGCCTAATTACAGTCACTCTTTACTAGTAGTGGTCAGCATGGTGTCAACTTTGTTCTTGGGCAAAGGTACTTCTGCTCTGCACTACCTCCAGATCTTATTCCAAAGATCTTCAAGTTACTCCTTTCCATTTTCTTCATTGTAGATCCTGTCAAGAGTGTTTCTGATTAGCTGGCAAGTGGAAGTTACAGCATGCTTAGTTCAATTAACCAGAGAATGAGAACTTCAAAACCACTGTGTTCAGTCATTATAATCCTCTTTACTGACTACAGAGAAAGTTCAAGTCACTCTGACTTGTTAAGAAAAAGGAAACTTATCTAACATTAATGATTTATCTGAATGATCATCAAATCTCAATGACTTAGGATCTGCTGAGATGCTACCCTGCAGGAACACAAGTGTGACTGTGGCCAGCCTAGAGTTTACTCTCCATTTAATCTGGCAAGAACTGAGTAAGCACTTACTACATGCTTACACACCCTACATGAGACTTAGGATGTAAGGCTACTATATTGTGCTCTACAGATTTTATACACACACACACACACACACACACACACACACACACAATACCTGGAAGTAGTATACAACACGTGGAAGGGCCTTGTCCTAAACAAGATTATAATTTTATGGGGACACTAGGAAAACCACAAAAAAGTTTCAAAACAATAAATATTAGTGCAAGACTAAATAAAAAGGAGGTGGAAATTGGGATGGTTTCCCAGGAATTGAGCTGGGCCATTATTTAACATATTTCATTTCTGTGCCTCATCAGTTGATCCTCAAGAACAAAGGCTTATATGCCCTATAAAAAGGCTAAATGTAAAGTTTTCTCTTTTTTTCTCTATCATGTTCTAAAAACGATCTTCAAACTTCTTATAAAGATACTATATAGCACAATAAGGTAAAATAAATTTAAAATGAGGTTAAAAATAAAGCAAAGGAGAATAAAGATAGGGAGAGAGAAAGGGACATGTAAAATGAGTGTGCAAAATGTGTGCTCGAGGTCATGTAAGAGAACTTGAGAAGGTCAAGAACCCTGGCTCTGAACAAGGCAGCAGTCAGTGTATAGCAGAGTATCAAAGTCTAACCTTTGATTTTGTGTGGCATAAGCTAATGTTCAATGTTTACCACCTTTGTATTACCCAAAAAGATGACCTGAAAAATCATTAAATGTTTCTTCCATTGAGCATATCTCTTCAATATTTCTTTTTGTAAATTAACTGAGAGTCATGAAAAACATTGCTTGTTAGAATCACTAACATTCAATCGGCAGGTGAAAGTTAGATAACAGGATGTCTACTATGTAGTCTTCCCTCACACAGAACTTAACTTACTAATTCCAGCAATAGAAAAGGTAACTTCATAATAGAGTAGAATGTGGCAGACACCATGATAATCAAAACATCAACATTTACAGCAACAGTAATGAGACAAAGTGACATGAGGTGCCTTAATTCCTGCAAATGCACAACCTGAATTTATAAGGAAACATCAGACTTGTGATAGGTAGTGTTATCACAAGTTTCTCACTCAAGTCTTTGTTGTGCTTGAAAATCTCATTAATCAGTTCAAGTCTTCTATGAAATAAGCCTTGCTACAGAGAAAAGTGAATTTAAGGCAACAGTCCTCATCATCACCCAAAATTCATGGAAAAGTACAATACTGCATAAAGTGAAGATCACCTCTGATCTCAGTAAGGTATTATAATCAAGAATACAGGTGGCCAACAGGCACATCCAAAAGTGCACAACATCACTCATCATCAGAGAAATGCAAATCAAAACTACAATGAGATATTACCTCACACTTGTCAGAATGGCTAGTATCAAAAAGACAAGAAATAACAAGTGTTGACAAGGATGTGGGGAAAAGGCAACCCTTGTGCAGTATTGGTGGGAATGTAAATTGATAAAGCCATTATGGATAACAGTATGGAGGCTTCTCTCAAAAAATTAAAAATAGAAATACCATAAGATCAGGCCATCTCACATCTGGGTAATTATCTAAAGCACTAATATCAAAAGATATCTGTACTCTCATATTCACTGGAGCATTATTTACAATAGCCAACATATGGAAACAACTTAAGTATCCACTGACCAGTGAATGGACAAAGAGAAATGTGGTATGGATAGAGAAAAAACATATAACACACAAATACATACACCATATACACAAATATAGGCATAATGGAATATTACTCGGCCATTAGAAAAGAAGGAAATCCTGCCATTTGTGACACAGTAGATAAACCCAGAAGGCATTATGCTAAATGAATGAAGTCAGGCAGAAAAACAAATAGTAGATGATCTCACTTAAGTGGAATCTCTATATCAGTTCTTTTTCTTTTCTTTTTAAAAAAAGAGAAGAGATGGATGGTTGCCAGAGGAAGGGAATGGGTGAAATGCACGATGGAGGTCAAAGGTACAAACTTTCAGTTATAAAGGAAGTCGTGGGGATATAAAGTACAGCATGGCAACTATAGTTCATAATGCTATATGTATATTTGAAGGTTGCTAAGGGAGTAGATCTTAAAAGTTCTTATTATAAGAAAAAAATGTAAATGTGAGGGGAAGGATGTTAACTAGATTTACTGTGGTGATCATTTCACAATGTATACAAATTGTAAAGTCAATATCAATATGTGTGGCTGCTTTCATAAGACTGATGAACGTGAAAGGAAAAGAAAATAAAGTGGAAGGAAAGAGAGACAACTCCATTCTCCGACAGTATGTCCACACAATGAAATACTATTCAGTAATAAAAAGGAATGAAGTACTGATATGATACAACATGAGCTTCAAAAACATTATGCTATGTGAAAAAAGCCCAAAACAAAACAACACATAATACATAATTCCATTTATAATAAATAGTCAAAATTTAAAAAAAAAGCAAATCTAGAAAAACAGAAACTAGATTATTAGTTGCCTGGGGTTGGAGATTAAGTATAAATAGGCATGAGAAATTTTACTGTGGTGATGAAAATGTTCTAAATCTGGACTGTGCTGATGCCAGCACAACTGTGTAAATTCACTAAAAACAGTTGTTTAGTTAAAATGAGTGAATTTTATGGTATATAAATTAAACATTAGTAAAGTTGTAAGGGAAAAAAAAGCCTACAGTGCATAGGCCATCAAAAAACAAGGCTTATTCTACTCCTACTGCATTCAGAGCCCAGCTAAAATACTGTGACATAGTCCCATACTCAACAAACGTAAAGTATAATGGAATCTTAACATTTCAAATTAAAAAAAAAAAAAAAAAGCTTAAAAAAAAAAAAGACGCTAAGCCCAATTCCCGACCTTTTGAATATGAGCTATTCTAAGTGACTAGCTTCTACTGTGTTTAAAATAGTAGTGGTGCCATATGTGACCTAGGGACTAAGGTTAAGACAACTGCTTCTGCCTGGTTCTCTTCACTTGGGACGTGAACTTTGAAAGCACTGATTCTGCCTGAAAAGAACTCTACCCCTAAAGCAACATGCTGAAGAGATCACACAGAGAAAGAAGTAGCCAAGGAACCCAATGCCAGCCTCCTATTGTTTCACTCTTTTCCAGCATCAACTAGAAGACACATGAAGGGGCCTTCATGATTGCGGTCCCTAGCCTTCAAGGCACCCCAGATTACACCAAGTGGAAAAGTGATAAACTGTCCCAGAGGAACCCCGCTGATATTGCAGATTCACAAGCAAAATAAATGGCTTTATTTCAAGCTCCTAATATTTGGGTTGGTTTGTTAAAAAAAAAACATTGAAATTCAGATTATCTTATCTTACCTTCTTAAAATACTGGATAGCACAATTACAATACACTTAATAGAACAAAGTAACATTCTGTAAAATATTGAGACTCAAAGCTGAGAACTTTTAGCAATAGGCTAGTCATCTTTGTTTCAATGAAAATGTACAAACCTCGATTTCCTTTCTGGATAATAACTTTATTTTAATGTTGAATTTTACAGCAGAGATAAAAACATTAAGACTGAAGAAAGAGAAATTAAGGAGTAATTCCCATTTACAATTGCACCAAAAGCATAAGATACCTAGGAATGAACCTAACCAAAGAGGTGAAGGATCTATACCCTAAAAACTATAGAACACTTCTGAAAGAAATTGAGGAAGACACAAAGAGATGGAAAAATATTCCATGCTCATAGATTGGCAGAATTAATATTGTGAAAATGTCAATGTTACCCAGGGCAATTTACACGTTTAATGCAATCCCTATCAAGATATCATGGACTTTCTTCAGAGAGTTAGAACAAATTATTTTAAGATTTGTGTGAAATCAGAAAAGACCCGGAATAGCCAGGGGAATTTTAAAAAAGAAAACCATAGCTGGGGGCATCACAATGCCAGATTTCAACTACAAAGCTGTGGTCATCAAGACAGTGTGGTACTGGCACAAAAACAGACACATAGATCAATGGAAGAGAATAGAGAACCCAGAAGTGGACCCTGAACTTTATGGTCAACTAATATTTGATAAAGGAGGAAAGACTATCCACTGGAAGAAAGACAGTCTCTTCAATAAATGGTGCTGGAAAAGTTGGACATCCACATGCAGAAGAATGAAACTGGACCACTCTCTTTCACCATACACAAAGATAAACTCAAAATGGATGAAAGATCTAAATGTGAGACAAGAGTCCATCAAAATCCTAGAGGAGAACACAGGCAACACCCTTTTTGAACTTGGCCACAGTAACTTCTTGCAAGATACATCCACAAAGGCAAAAGAAACAAAAGCAAAAATGAACTATTGGGACTTCATCAAGATAAGAAGCTTTTGCACAGCAAAGGATACAGTCAACAAAACTCAAAGACAACCTACAGAATGGGAGAAGATATTTGCAAGTGACGTATCAGATAAAGGGCTAGTTTCCAAGATCTATAAAGAACTTATTAAACTCAACAGCAAAGAAACAAACAATCCAATCATGAAATGGGCAAAAGACATGAACAGAAATCTCACAGAGGAAGACATGGACATGGCCAACATGCACATGAGAAAATGCTCCGCATCACTTGCCATCAGGGAAATACAAATCAAAACCACAATGAGATCCCACCTCACACCAGTGAGAATGGGGAAAATTAACAAGGCAGGAAACCACAAATGTTGGAGAGGAGGCGGAGAAAAGGGAACCCTCCTGCACTGTTGGTGGGAATGTGAACTGGTGCAGCCACTCTGGAAAACTGTGTGGAGGTTCCTCAAAGAGTTAAAAATAGACCTGCCCTACGACCCAGCAATTGCACTGTTGGGGATTTAACCCAAAGATACAGATGCAGTGAAACGCCGGGACACCTGCACCCCGATGTTTCTAGCAGCAATGTCCACAATAGCCAAACTGTGGAAGGAGCCTCGGTGTCCATCGAAAGATGAATGGATAAAGAAGATGTGGTCACTGTATACAATGGAATATTCCTCAGCCATTAGAAACGACAAATACCCACCATTTGCTTCAACATGGATGGAACTGGAGAGTATTATGCTGAGTGAAGTACATCAATCGGAGAAGGACAAACATTATATGTTCTCATTCATTTGGGGAATATAAATAATAGTTGAAAGGGAATAGAAGGGAAGGGAAAAGAAATGTTGGGACATATCAGGAAGGGAGACAGACATAAAGTCATTTACATAAAAATATTTTATCTGATATTTTCTTGACTCAAAATAAAAGATCCTATTAACCAGTTTTTCTAGTACAATAATACCTTAAAACAATTTGTTTGAAATTTAGTTCTGTGTTTAATGTTCTTATGTACATTCTTCTTGAACAGCTGTGCTACTTTCAGGAACTCAGAAATCCACACTGTAATTAAAACTTCTCTTAGAGATGCCTGGGTGGATCAGGGGTTAAGCGTCTGCCTTTGACTCATCAAGTGAACCTGGGGTCCTGGGATCGAGTCCCACATCAGGCTCCCTGCATGGAGCCTGCTTCTCCCTCTGCCTGTGTCTCTGCCTCTCTCTGTGTCTCTCATGAATAAATAAATAAAATCTTAAAAAAATTTTCTCTTAATAACCTAATGATTTTCTTGAGAACACTGATGATAGTAAACAGAGTACTTTTATGGAGTACATTCCTCCACTGACTCCTCATGACTACCTTGTAAGACAGGTATTACTGACCTCAGTTCACACACATGAAAACGCAGGCTTTGTTCACTGTGGTAATGTGCCCACGTTCATATGATTAGAATATAGTAGAAAAAGGATTCCACCATAGCAGGTATGATTCCAAAACGCAAACACACAAAATTCCAGGTAATAGATTTTGCAAACACTTTATATTCAGTTAGGTCAAATTATCTCTTAAAAAAACTTAAAATTGAGACTTATCACCCATATATCTCTTGTCCCATATAATACTTGAGGAATTTTGAAACAGGAAAATAAAATTCTATTCAAAGAAAAATATTTCCAAACCTCTACTTTTTTTCCTTTGGTTCTGAAATAGTAATCTGTGGTGCCCACTGAGGTTGCTCTAAGCATGGTATTGACCTTGCCAGAGCTAACAAACTGTCCACCTGGACTCTCCTTCCCAATATTGCCAGAGAACAGTTCACTGAATGACATTATTATAGTTAGCTAAGTAGATAATTGGCTCATTCTCTGTTCACCAAAAGCTAAAATTCTATCCATTTAACAATTTGAGAAAAATGTTAGTATCAGAGATGATATGTCATTCTCCAGATCAAGGTTTCTCAGACTTTAAAATACACAAGGAACACCTGGGGTACTTGCTGGTTCTCATTTGGCAGATTTGTCTAAGACGGAGATTGATTATTTCTAACAAGTGATCTGTTGACTCAGATACTACTGCTTCACACTTTTAGAGAGCAATCATTCCATTCATAGAAAACTGTGTGCTCTTCAAATTACAGCAGCAAATGAAACACTCAAATTACAGCTGCAGTTGCCAATATTAATGTTAAATGTCATGGTGGCTTTTTTAAAGATTTTATTTATTTATTCATGAGAGACACACAGAGAGAGGCAGAGGGAGAATAGGCAGAGGGAGAAGCAGGCTCCTCATGAGGAGCTGGATGTGGGACTCGATCCCAGGACCCTGGGATCATGACCTGGGCCAAAGGCCGACGCTCAGCCACTGAGCCACTCAGGTGCCTGGCATGGTATCTTCTTCTAAACTGCTGTTATCAAATTGGTATTTTATATACTGCCTCCCTGAATTTGTTGCTGCCTGATGGACTGTGTTTTCCAAAGTGCATTCACTATAATGCTGGTCAAGCCTGGGAAATGTTGTATACTATTCACTATAATGCTGGTCAAGCCTGGGAAATGTTGTATACTATGTGTGTATGCATATGTATGTATACACTATATGTGTATATGTGTATGTGTATGTATATGTGTGTATATACATATATATTATATGCATGTATGTGTGTGTATATGTGTGTGTACATACACATACATACATATAATTGGCAGTATCAAATACAACAAGTATTTGGTAAGCAGGACTCCTGGAATGTCATGATGAGGCAGTTTACTTTGACCTCCCATTGTTCCTCTAAATGTGCTTAAGAGGAACAGTCCTTCACCAGCTCACAATAGGAGACTGCAGGCCGTCCCACGACTTTTCTGGACATTCAGGAAATGTATCTCCTGCTCACCCACTCCCAGATGATGTAGGAAGAATCTGAGTCCTATAAAGGACACATTCTACCTGGCTTCTTTTCTTTGCCATACACCTTGTTTCTAATTTATTTCTGTTACTGAGCACTTCCAGGATGATTGTGGAGTACTGGGAAGGGAAGTTCTTACTTGACACTAAACAACAAAGGATCCTTCTTCTCTGGCCATGGGAACGGCTAACACCAACTCTCTCTTGAGCATGTTCTCTCAGGTTCTTAGACACAGTCCCCAAATATTGGAGGCCCCTCTCCCTGTGGCTTCACTCATGCAGCCTTCATCTACCCACTCCTCCTCACCCCTCCTCAGCTTCCAGACTCCACAGCCTCTTACTGATGGATGTACCCTACCTTCTTGGCATCATCTTCTTTTAGGATGACCCCAGGTAAACATTTCCCTCAAGTTCCTCAGTAGGTCCTTGGTATACATGCCTTTGACATGCCATCACTTAGAAATGTAGTCATTCACTTCCCTAGAGGCTCAGCCATTCATTGGTGCCATGTTTTGCAGGCCACAGCAAACTCCTGGAGTATGAGTTGGGCATCTGGCCACTATTCTCCCCAAAACTGCTCTAAAATCATACTGCTCCCACTGACAGCTCCATCACTCCATTTAAATATGTAAGACTCACAGTGTAACTCAAAGAATCCTTCTCACAAAATCTTCTTTCCACAGCCACCCTTTTTTTATTCATGTAGAATATAAGAATTATATAATTCAGTTCTCCAAATTTCCTTTGAAAATCCATAGCTTGAAAAAAACCCCACAATCTGTAGCTTGGTCTTTTGTCTTCCTTCTGGATAGGGCAGCAATGGCAAAATAATTAACTCAGCTGAGCAGCAGAAAGAACTACATGCCCCAAAGAGGTAGTGGTAGCAGAAGGGATTTCCCTATGAATGTATGAAGTAGTCCCTAAGGATTCCTGAAAATTACCAGGTATGAACAGTGACTTTAGGGCTCTGGATATCATATAATCTGAGGATTGGGATAGTCAGCCAGTAAAAGATGAACTATTACTGTTGATACAATTTCATTAATGCTCAAAGTCTGGGAAGAGCTATATAAATTCAATTTGTTGAAACAGAACAATAATAAATTCTCAATTATGCAAATCAATGAAGGCCACAAATTACCCTAAGTTTTATCTATTGGATATTGAAACTAAGTAATTCAAATAATTATCAACCATTTTCTAATGACATTGTCCCTAAGACAACATTAAAGTTAATTTAGATATCCAGAGTATATCTGTCCAAGTTGGGAGGTAGATGAGTAGGGAGGGAGTAAATATACTCAGAAGTACTCTGAGTTGCAGGATGATCAGTCTATGATTTCAAAATCAAATTACACAAAGGCCACGAAATGCATGACATACCTATTCACTAACCACCTGATTCATGTGTTTCCCTAACAGGAACTTATATGATGTATCCCACACCATGCCACAAAGATATTGCCTTAAAATTCTTTGCACAGAATCATTGAGACCCTGGCATAAAGGTTAGATGAATTCCTTAATATCACACTCTCAAGAATACATACAAAGAGAGACAGACAGTAAGAGACAGAGACAGAGGAAGGAAGAGAGGGGGAGACAGAGTAGGGGGGACACCAGCGTTTTGCCAGCTAGAATGTATAATGACTCCATCACTTAGACTTGGGAATCCTAAGCCTCTAAGGTAGAGTTAAAATACTAGCAAAGTAAAATATTTGACCACAACCCAAGCCCACCACATGGTTTCCCTCATCCTATTATGCACAGAGCTCTCTAGCAATGTTGAGCATTTCAAAACAAACAAATAAATAAATAAATGAAGACTAGGTTTTCAAAAATAGCTGCCTAAATTGAAGCCATAAACACACACACACTGAATGTGTACATATGCCCACACACGCTGGACTTAGACCACAACAAAAGAAAGAAAAAAACTGGGAGTGGCATTTCCAAACAGATTTAAGGACCATGCTGCATAATAGATACACATCTTCCTTTCACCCAAGTAGAAAGATCTGCACATGCAGCAAATACAATATGAGAGAAGTAGCAGCACCCATTCATATTTTTTCCTGTCCTTAGATTTTTTCCTTTCCTACAAGCCAGATGCCAAGATCCAAACATTTTTACATACAAATTAAGTATTAATGGAATAGGAAATGTGCTTTTCCTGAATAAAAATTCTGTTGTTTTTATTTGAATAGCTGACCTAAGCAAAAGACTTTAATACCATTACATCTAATGGTTTTAGCTTACATTTTCCAAATACTAAATAGGAAATTTTCAATTACCATATTAAGTTAAATTACAGTTGTGTCAACCCCTTATATTATTAAAGGTTAAGAGAATTAACATCCAACTGGTTAGAAACAAAGTATCATATGAGAAATAAACACAAAACCTAATATGAACACAAAATATCATTTGAAACCAGTTCTACAACATTTAACAATTATTTAAAGTGAGGAGCTAGTCTATACCAGTTGATTAATTATGAAGTATTTCAACTTTCTCAGAGCTACTCATTCTTAATTTTATGAAAACAATGCTCCAAAGTTTATCCAAAAGCACTTCCGTTACTAATATCCTTTCTCATGATTACTGTGCAATACTCCCAACCCTATTAACTGTTTTCCTTTGTTTCTCTATTAGTTCCTTATACACACATCCACTCATAATAGTGATTAAGCCCAGCTGTGCTCTGTGCTAAGGCTTCGGAAACAGGTAATACAGCCTCAAGCAGCCTATAGCTTAGAATGGGAAACAAATAAGAACAAGGCAAATGTGCAATAGGGGTACAAATTATTCAAAACTTCTCATATTTCAAAAGGTTTTCACAGACATTTGAGGTTATACATAACTTATGGAGTAGGGAGAAAAAATCTGAATATTAGAGCCTGGACTCCAAAGTTAAATCTGCCACTGACAGTTATATCATTGATCAGTGGCACAATCTCAGCTACAATAATGTATGTCCATAGTCTTTTCTCTACAGTAAGATGGATTTCACAGTTCATGAAGATCTGACAAAGAATTACTATCAGACACTAGTTACTGAATTCATGTGCTTTCTAGATTTGTATTCAGGATTCCAGTATAGCAGCCAGTGCAATATTCTCTATGCTCCAATCCTCTGAAATTTTAATGACTCTGTCCTTTCCTTCTCATTTCTTTTTTTTTTTTTTTTTAAGATTTTATTTATTCATGAGAGACACAGAGAGAGAGGCAGAGACACAGGCAGAGGGTGAAGCAGGCTCCATGCTGGGAGCCCGATGTGGGACTCGATCCCAGGACCCTGGGATCATGCTCTGAGCCAAAGGTAGATGCTCAACCGCTGAGCCACCCAGGTGTCCCTCCTTCTCATTTCTAAGCTATGGCCTTTAATCTTTCTTATCATCCCCTTCTAGTGAAAAGGACTTAAGTCATTATTAGCCTATGAATGAAAAAATATGAGGGCAAACCTCAAGTAAGCACTATTAAACTTTAACTTGGAAAAAACGGCCAGGGGTAGAGACACAATCTATGAAAGCCCATGCAGAAATGATACTATGAAATACAAAGTAAATAAAAACTATGTATCCTGCGAAATTTCTCACCATTTCTATGGCTTTTCTTCCAAAGGCTGCAACAGCGACAACACTCCCTGTCCGTCTTCAGATATACTTAGTGTGTTAAAAAGCACAAATATTGTCTTAATTACAACCAGCTCTAATGAACCAGTGGTTAAATTCTTGGCCAAATTATACTCTATTGTTTCCCAGCAATGCTTGACTTCTTGAAAATCTTTGTTTTAGAATTTTGCTTTTGAAGTTGTCATCAGAATAGCACATTCATTTCCAATACCCTCAAAAATGACATTTATAACTTTAAATGTGGGTGTGGTTCGGGAAAAAATATTGCTAGAAGCGATTCCTTGTTTTGACCAATGACATCATCATAGAAGGAAATGTAGAGCTTCCCAAAGGAAAACAGTACTTATGAAGATACATAATTGTGTATATTCTATAATGCAATAATCAATATTTTATATTGACAGTCTGCAAGATTAAGAAATTAAGAGTTAATAAAACAGAGGTTTTTCCTGTTAGGAAAATGCCTCAGACTTCACTGGCTGTTGCTTAGTTCAAGGGCTTGCAGCACTCCAAAGAAAATATTCTCTCTAGTAATACTTGGATTAAAATAGTGATTTGGGGGTTTGGGCCAATTAAGAGACTAGAGAATTGCAAGCCTTAACCAGACACAGCCTCTGTGATATAAAGCTGAACCATATGTAGTGTTAAGTTTCTCAATCACATAAATTTGGTGAAGGGAAGCCAGCTAAGGAAGAAAATCTATTGTCATACTGTCTACACTAACTCTAGTTACTAAGAGAGCTCCAAAAAGTCCTTTTCCAGAAAAGCCCCTGGAGAAAGAGGTTGTTCACCATCAACTCAGAGAAGCCTGAGGAAAAGGTAGAACAAAAAAAACAACTCTGCAAATTGTCTTTCAGGGTTTACGTAAAAATGAAATGAAATGAGCAAACTGCAGTCCTTGACGTAAAAGAAATATGTTGGTTTCTAATTCTTTCTTCATCAAAAAGATTTTGGTGTGAACCTACTTATTGTCTGGGCTTCCAAGCTTAGGATTTAAATTTAATTTGCTATCGTTTGCTGGGAAGAAAAGAGAGCTTTGAAACAGTATGGTACTGTGGGGAGATAACCAGACTAAGCATCAGAGTTGGAAAACTGGTGGCTCCAGTCATGGCTATAACTCCCACCAGCTGTGTGCCTGTCACCTATCTGGATGCCAGACTGCTCCTCTATCAAATGAGAGGACTAGCAAGCGTTCCACTTCTGAAATCATCTTTCACCTTCACTCACTTTTGGCTAACCAAAAAGATTCATAGTTTTTGTATCATAGACTGGTATGCACAGATAAAGGTGTTAATTCATTCTTGGAGGTTAGTTTCTGTTGCTACTAAATTGTCTGAAGATGTCCCACCCTTTGGTCATAAATAATCCCATTTGTGAATTGCAAAATTTTCTACTCTGTTTGAAAAAAGAAAACTGTACACAACATAGAATGAGACCACACAATCCACATGGGCACAGAGCAAAGCATTTCATAATGATAGAAGATGATTCTTCTGAAAACATCTGGAAGTCTTCAGATTAAATCACCACAGTTCACAGCGTAGATATAATTTAATCATTTCCACCATGGCTGAGGAAATTGAAGGATGAAGAGTTTTCAGAAGGAAATTTGAAAGATTCAATTAACTAATGTTTTGTTCTGTTTTAACATGAAAAACATCTTGTGGAAAATGACACCAAAATTAATAGTAATCAGTTTTATTTATTACCATTATAAAAGGTGACTAAAAACGTGATGTACTTACCCCACCACCCGCCCCTACAATCCACCAGTGATTCAACAGAAATGTATCTAGGCACTGATATTAGAAATATAAATGTGAAAAAATACGGAGAAATATTCAACCATCAGAAATTCCTAAGTCTAAAGATACACCCTAAACTTTACAAATGAACTCAAACTGAATTAAGGTTGTACTTTAAGGAAATTCCAAGTTTTTATTGCAGAGCCAAATTACTGAAAGCATTTGTGTTCTGTGTAAGTAGTGAATCGTGTCCTCAACTCCAAGAAGATCAAATGCCACACTCTAGACAGGGTTTTTGACCCTGAGTCCTGTGGAAGGATTACCTCTGGGAAAATGGTAAGGCAACTTCACACTAATGACTGTTTTACTCATACATTTCTCTGCCTCAAGGATAGTCACTGGATATTCACATGGGTAGCATCTCCTATCTAGATTAATAAATCAGGAGAAAAATACAATTTTGCTCTGAAAGTGATTTAAATCTAGAGTCACTAGAAATAAAACCATCATTTACCACTCATGAATTTGGTTTTGATTACAGTAAAATTAGAATGAATACACATACACACTGCTCAAGATGTTCAGTTATAATAAACTATTGCTTCAAGTACACTGAAAGGAAACGTAAATATGTAGGAAGAGACTATCAAGGAGAAACATAAGTTAATGAAAAAGAACTAAGTTGAATTTTTTTTTAAAGGCAATAAAAGGAGAAAAGATGTCTGCTGTTTCTTTGGTTTTCTTTTTTTTTCTTTTATTTTTTTTTAAATTTATTTATGATAGTCACACAGAGAGAGGCAGAGACACAGGCAGAGGGAGAAGCAGGCTCCATGCACCGGGAGCCCGACGTGGGATTCAATCCTGGGTCTCCAGGATCGTGCCCCGGGCCAAAGGCAGGCGCCAAACCGCTGCGCCACCCAGGGATCCTTCTTCGGTTTTCTTTTACTTGATTTTTTTTTTTTTTTGAGGGGGTAGGGAAGGAATATAACTTGCCTAGACACACAAACGCTAATTTAAAGCCACATTTTACTCCTACTGATAGAAAAATGGGAAGATTCTTCCTCATTTTGAACAGGCTGCCAAAAGTCATGCTACTTCTCCCTTCCCTCAACAGCTCACCAGCACTTGAAATTTGATTTTCTGGAAACTAAGAGATAGCATTTCCAAACTACAAAACAAAGCCTTGCTCTAGTCATATTTCCCATTGCTTTCCCTTGCCTACACTTTGCTCCATGAGACAAACCTCTTTACTATTTATATATATCAACAGGTTCCCTGCTTACTCAGGGCCTTAGCTCCTCCAACCTGAAAGAGCCTCGAATCTACCTGTTTTCTCCAAACCAAAATCCACCCAGTCTTGGTTACCACAAGGTCTGAGTATTTCATTCTATACCCATCTCTTTCAACCTCTAAGATTCCCCTTTGTACTTAACATCACAGTTCAACAAATCAGTGTTTTCTAAATGCTTCATGTTTACACTGGGCTTTTCTATATAAGTTGACAGTAAGCCTTACCCCAAGGCTAAGTCAGATCCTTTTCTCACATCTCTCCAGAGAGCTGGAAAAAAAAAACCATTTAATTTAAAACAAACAAAAACCTAATGACTGAATACTTCTGTTCCAGAACAGACTTGGGTACATTTGTGACAAACATATTCCTGGATCATAAAGTGAACCTTTATGCACTAAACCAATACTGAAATTAACAACTACATTGATATTTCAAGATGAAGATGCACCCCTCAAAATAATATATTATTTTGTAATAATATATTACTAAAGTAAAAAAGTAACCACTCCATGCCTCTACCTACTAAAAAGATGTGAAACTGTGCTCATGGTTCCAGTCTACTATTATGGAACTCTTCTTTTTCTTTTCTTTCTTTCGTTCTTTCATTCTTTCTTTTTTTTAAATAAAACCAAAATATT
Source organism: Vulpes lagopus (assembly GCF_018345385.1). Taxonomy (NCBI): domain Eukaryota; kingdom Metazoa; phylum Chordata; class Mammalia; order Carnivora; family Canidae; genus Vulpes; species Vulpes lagopus. The sequence goes on along the minus strand of NC_054838.1, from coordinate 48,992,239 downwards.
ACTATGCAATATCATAAATATAACAGCATAAACTGATTCATTAGCTATAATAATGATTTAACAATTTGCCTTCTTAAAATGGAGAGTCTTCTTAAAGAATGATTTGATTCAAGTTTTATCTTTTTAAAGTTTACTTATTTTTATCATTTTTTAGATGGGGGGAGGGACAAATGGAGAGAGAGAAGAGAAAATCTTCAGCAGGCTCCACAGCCCATTGTGGAGTGTGACTCCAGGCTCAATCTGAGGACCCTGAGATCATGACCTGGGCCGAAATCAAGAGTTGGACTCGACCAACTGAGCCATCCAGGCAACCATTAAAGTCTCTTTAAAATATCAGAAAGGGAGACAGAACATAAAGACTCCTAACTCTGGGAAATGAACTAGGGGTGGTGGAAGGGGAGCAGGGCGGGGGGTGACTGTGAATGGGTGACGGGCACTGAGGGGGACACTTGATGGGATGAGCACTGGGTGTTATTCTGTATGTTGGTAAATTGAACACCAATAAAAATTAATTTATTAAAAAAAAACTTTCCAAAGAAATGTAAATAGATGCTTTCTTATTCTCTTGGTAACATTACAAATGGTGGCAAAGCACATTCAAGAGACCCTCTGCAGATGAGAACACCAAGTGACATCATTTAACAACTGGGCAAATACTGGCCTTTGCAGCCTTGAAACATATCAAGGACATCACATAGTGACTTTGGTCTTCATCTGTTTCTGGCTTACCCTGTTCTAACTCTACCTTGGAATACCTAATAACCCAGAAGTAGGAGTCAATATGGGGTCTGTATTCAAAAAATGGCAAATGCCAGGGATGGAAAAGCAGTACTAAAACTCAAGAGGAATACTCTTAATATTCTTAAATCAAGAATTCCTGAATATCAAGAGGGGATAAAGTAGTTCCTGGGCTTAAAAATCAAGCTATTCATGTTCTAACCTTAAACCCCTTCATTATTCTGCATTTGGATATAGATTTGAAAAGCTCCATAGTAATCTGATTTTATTTAAAAAATAATTATACGGACTTAATGTAGCCTGTACTGTTCTAAGAGTTTTATTAATACTAATTCAGTTAATTCCCATAAATATTCTACAGTGGGAAGGTTGTTATTCTATTATTAACGAGGAAACTGAAACATACACATGTTACAGTCATGTGCCCAAGGTCATACACAGCTAATGACAGGCAGATACACTGATTTCATATTCTATGTTTTTAACCATTATGTTATGCTGCCTCTCCTAAAATATCCCAAGCAAAACTCAACACATTTCCCCACTCTCCCCCATTCAGCCTTACCTCCACTAACACTGCCATTCTCAGAGTAACTCACTGCCACATCCATCTCTTTTGTCTCTGATGCCCTTCACTCCCACACAATCCGGTGCCTCTTCCATTCTATTTCCACGCATTCTTTGCTTCCACCTCTCACTCTCTCCAACTATAATAATAGTAGACCTATCATTTAGGACCTCATTTCCTCTCAGCATTAATACAAAAGCCCTATATCACTACCAATAAAATAGGTTTATTCAGTATGCATTTATTAATCCAGGTCCCTTGCTAATGTTATTAATGCAAAAATGAATCAAAGCCCTGCTTTTGAGGGAGTAACATACCAAGTCCTCCACCTCTAATGACGTAACTTACAAACACTCACTGAAGTTCTACTACTGTCTTCTGAACTATGTCCAAACTCTTTACCTAACTTCTAGGTTTTCTATAACATGGATTTTTTTTTTAAATTCTACCCTTATCACTCAAACCAAGTTTTTCCCTCTAAAGCAACTCATGTTGTCACATCCCCTAATATGTGCTCATGTTCGCTTTCCTATTGCAGTGCTTTTTCTGCCACCTGTATGTGGTCATGTGGCTGAAATTTTAACCAACTGTCAAGGATCAGCTTTCTCAGATAGTTCCAACCAGACAAAACTTTCCACAAACCAAAGAACCATACCACCTTGAGCTTGAACCAGGACACACAGGACTTATCGGTCTGCCTTGCATTTTCCTGTTTACAAACAAGTTCTAATTTACAAAAGCACAATTAAATTTTATCCTTTTGAGGAATACATTCTCCAATACTCACTCCAGGAACAGGTAGCCCAGCTGAACAGTCCTTTTCTCTCTATACTTCACATCTGTCACTTGACATTAGCTTTCCTCCTCTCCTCTTCTTCTCCACCTGCTGTTGCTGGCATATGTCATTTTAGATCTGGTACAAATGCTAGTCTCTTCCACAAAGCCTTTCTAAATCCTTTCAATTAAAAGTAATTTCTCCCTCCTCTGAGTTCCCTAACACTTTACCTGTGCAGCGTTTCTTGCTTTCATCAGTTGGTGCATCACTGATGCTACTTACATACATCTCCACCAATAACAGTACCTGGGGAGAGGACACTTCTCTTACTCATTCCCTACAATATTCATTATAGCACAGAGGCCATCAGATGACAAGGATAATGGGTGAGTAATGGGTTAATAGGTGACTGCATTTACACAAGCTAGTCCTGGCTTGGCCAAGAAGCTAACAAAATTAAAGGGAACCAGATAACTCTAGAAGAAGGAGGGTGGCAGAAACAGGCAGACATGCAGTCGGGGGTAAATCAGCAGACATACCTAGCCTTTTTCAGGCAATATAATTCTCTTTGCTTATGGTCTCCCCATGTTAGACCCATTCTTAGTCTAGTGAAGCCAGTATGAATGGTTTGTAACTTATGAAATTACTTCATGAAAGCAATAAATGATATGCCAAGCTGGAATTCTGATGACATTCCTATAGACAGATGATTATAATACTGCTTTGGTTCTATGAACTATATCAGTACTCACTAACCAAAGACCTCATTCAAGGCCCTGCAAATTGTTGAGGATGAAAACAGCTAGAGAAGCAAGCAGTCTGTTGTGTGCTTAAGAGCTGCACTTCTGCATACAGGTTGGTTTTTCAGTTCTGCTACTTATAAACATCAATACACAGGCCTCAATTTTTCATTTATAAAAGTAGGATAATAGAACTTAGCTCAAACAGTGGATGCAAGGATTAAATAAGAATGTGCAAGAGTGACATCAGAAGAGGTTAAGCAACATTAATTATACAAATATACTTCATCTGAATTCAATTCAGCAACAATTTCCTGAGCTTCAACTTACTACCAAAAAATAACATTTAGGCATTAAAGAGAATAAAGACAAGAAACCACCCCTATCTTGAGAGCTTATTACATCTAGAAGACCAGTAAGCACCCTGAATTAACTATAAATCAGATAACATCAAGGGACATCCTACAAAATACACTAGAAATGGGTCCCCAGTAAACACACTAATCCAGGGGTTCTCAACTGGGGATGTCTGGCAATGTCTGGAGACATTTTGGCTTATCCGAGCTGGGGGCATTGGGTCAGAAGTCTCTTATCAGTATTTAGTGCGTAGAGGACAGAGATGCTGAACTTTATCTTTCTTTTGTTCTAGGCCTAGCTCTCTGCATGCTATCAGATTGCTTAACAAGGCAATGATGAAACTCTATGAAGCTACCTAAACTCTCAGTTTTATCATCCATCCACTGTGGCTCATCTCACCTCCTTTCAAGCTCCAGTTATAAAATAAAGAGAAGTCTACATGAAAATATTAAACTATTCTCATTTTCTGGATCTGGCAGTAAAACCTTTGTTTTAAACATTTGCCTGAAAAAGAACAAAAGGTAAAGAAGATTACTGTTACCTAACTGTTACCAATTAAAATAACGAACCTTCAAATGACTGAACTATCCAGTGTATAAACATACCTTAGATTATACACTTGTTGCCAAAACAATCATCATTCTTGATCATTTAACAACTTAAAACATGTAGAGAAAAAAAAAAAAAGGTGATGTCTGGCATTTTCTGCCCTACCATAATGTATGTTCTTCATCAGTGTCTTCTGAAATACGGTTTCCTGTTACTTTAAAACATTCATTGACCTTTTAAATTCATGGATATAAAGCATACATACTTGCCCGCCCCAAACCCCAAAGTTGTCACACCCATTAGGATGGCTTCTATCAACAAATCAGGAAACAGCCAAGTGTTAGGGGAGATGTTAAGTAGGATATAGAAAAATTGGAAGCTTGTGCAAAGGTGGTTGGATTGTAAAATGGGCCGGCTTCTGTGGGTAACATGTGATGGCTCCTCAAAAAATTAACAGGGACTGAAAGAAGGGTCTCGAAAAGATATTTTACACACCCACATGCATACCATCATTATTCACCATAGGCAGTAGGTGCAAACAATCCAAGTATCCACCAACAGATGGATAAACAAAATGTGAAATATACACACACAGGATTATTCTTCAGTCTTAAAAAGGAAATAAATTCCAACACATACTACAACATGGACAAACCTTCAGCGTGTTACGTGAAGTGAAAGAAGCCAGTCACAAAAAGCAAATATTGTATGATTCCACTTACATGCAGTATCTAAAGTAGTTGAACTCATAGAAATAGAAAAGTAGAATGATGGCAGTTGGGAGTTGAGGGAAGGGGAACTGGGGAGTTGTTTAATGGGCACAGAGTTTCAGGTTTGCAAGATGATAAAGTTCTGCAGACTGGCTACACAATAATGAATATACTTACTACTAAACTGCACACTTAAAAAATGGGTAAGATGGTAAACTAAATAACGTATATTTTACCATAATTTTTGAAAAACACAAAGTTATTAATATATTTTTTCAAAGTTGTTAATATTAATGTCACTCTTAGGTATTCTCTTCATGGAACCACTATATTCATTATATATTTACAATTTTGTCAATTAAACTTCACCCCTTTACTTAATACTCTCATTCTCAGTATAATCTCATCCAACCTCCAGTGAATTTAAATACCACTTATATATTGATGATTGCCAAATTTCTTTTATAGCCCTGACTTCTCCTGACTCCTTACTCAACAGGTCCAGCTGACTGGCTAATACTTAAATATGTCTGAAATGAAATTCTGGAGAATACCCACTATACATACCTGTCCCCCACCATGACCATTCCACCTAAGGATCCCTATCAGGATAAAAATCTGAGTAAGTGGTTTTCAGCAGGTTGGCTTTGCCCCCTAAGGGACAAAATGTCTGAAGACATTTTTGGTTGCTGTAACTTGGCAGTGGGGGCGGTGGTATGGGGTTAGGAATACATGAAGAGTGTAGAGGCCAGAGAAGTCTCTAAACATGAGATACAATGCACAGGACAGAAGTCCCTCAGAAAAATTTATCTGGTCCAAAATGTCAATAGTACTGAGGTAGAGAAACCACTCCTATGAAACATAGTGGCCTCATCTCTCCCACAATCCATAGTTGATCAATCACCAAATCCTACTGGTATTATCTACACATAAGCCAGAATCTGATCACTTCTACCACTTTCATCCGGATGCAAGTCACCATAGTCTTTTACCTAATGAAATAACCCAAGTAGCTTCCTGAGTGGTATCCCCAGTTAAGAGGTAAGTATTCAGTCTTATTCTCTATCATCTGTAGTCAACGTAACAGTCAGGGTAATCCTTTAAAATTCTTGGTCAGTTCCTGCCATTCTTCTGCTGAAAGACCCTTCCATAGAACAAAAGTCCAGCTCCTTGCAGGACCCTCCATACTCTTCACATCCCCCCATCACTCCACTCCATCCCACTTCATCTCTTCTCATTTTCACATTTGCTCCTTTGCTTTAACTGTATTGGCTTCTTCTAAGCTGTTCCTTAAATACCCCAAATACTCTCCAGCCTCAGGGTCTTTGCACTTGATACTGAGTTCTGTGACCTCTTCTAAAAGCACTCCCTTCAGAGACTTGCAGGACTAACTGCTCTTTCTTTTGTCTGGTCTCTGCTTCAGTGACCATAATCACTGAAGTCTTCTCTGACTACCCTACATTAAAACACACTTATAACCCTCCAATTACACACCAACACCATTAAAACAGGCCTCACCTCCTATCCTCGTTCACCTTTATTTTTCCAGAGTACCTATTACTAACTGGTAATACACACTGACTTACTTATTTGGTATGTCTATCTCTGCCAACTAGAAGACAGAAACTTTTTGCCCACAGCTCTGTACTCAGCTCCTGGAGATCAAAATATATTTGAATAAATTGTTGAAATAGTTGGGAAAGATAGTAATGTAGAAGGTTATAGAATTATTGTTTTGTAAATAAAAATTAAACTATGCTATGCATACTGGTCTACAGCTGCTTTCCTATAAAGGTACCCAAATTCTACAATTTAGAGCTTCGATCTTTCAGCATAAGATATAAGTAGTATCTGAATTAACCTATCATTAATGTGTTCACTATATGAATGCTTATTCTTTCAGAAGAAACTAAAAAGAAATGAGATAGTTCTGGGTTTTGGTGAGGTTGTTGTTTTGATATAAGCTCCACAAATGAGGTAGTAAACTTGGAGGTAGTTGTTGACAATGTTCTGTATATAGTCACAGAAGACAATCAAAATGAAAGGCACTTAAAGCATATATATCCCATCTACTCCATGGATTCCCAGATGTCACTCATTCACATGCCATATCCATGATTTTGGCCATATCCATGTCCCACATTTTATAAACTGATTCACTTCTACTAAGTTTCCTCCAAAGCAATATTTGTATTAAATCCACATTAAAATAAATATGGAACTACTAAAATATAAGATGTCCATTCATATAATACTTAATATCTAACATATTGCTGGTGGTTTCTGTTCTACACTTTGGGAAAAGCAGAACAGTCTTTATAAAAGAAAGAAAAAAGAAAAAATCCTAAGGATCTTAGGGTTTTACTTGATGTCATCAATTCATCAATTGAGACTGGAATTGAGACTTTCTCAACTTTGCATTCTGGTTTCATGTTGACAACAAAAATGCATTTTGTTTGCATCACTTCAGTAGTATTCTATGTGGTGCACAGAAATTACACTGTGGATGGAATATACAGTGAACAGAATGAAAAATCCCAGATCAGTGGGGATATTTTATTTTGCCATGAGAGACTTTAACAGAAACACAGCAATTACTATGCAGAGCACTTTTCTGCCATATAGCTAGATATGGTTATAGAAATGAAGAGTACACCCGTTTTTCAGGGTTTCTACTGTTGAAATTGTCTGAAAGATCCAAAAGTTTGGCAGATGTCTGGAAATATGGTTAAAGTGAGGTCCTCATAGAGTAACCACACTCCCAAATGAAAAAAGTTAATATACTATCTTTAGGAGCAGCCTGTGGTTTACCACTACACTAGTGACAAGTTAATCAAATTTCTGTAAGTTAGATTGTTACAGTAAATTCTCTTGTCTCTTTTAGTACAGCTGGCTAAAATCATTCCTTTTCTGATTCACTATGAACTTTTTCTATTTAGTTTTCCTTTAATATCTTAAAATAAAGGTTTATGATTTCACACACAAAAGTCCTACACATCCTTTGCTGAGTTATTCCTAAGTCATTCTTTTGCTGCAAGTTGAAGTTGTGTACCACAATGTAATTTATGACTATCAACCTGGCTAGACTCTTATTTCTAACAAATTCTGTATAGATTTAGAATTTTCTATGTGAGATAATCATATCAAGAAATGACACAATGAAATAAACTAAATTAAGTCTTACACCTTTTCTGCCATTGGTTTTATTTTACTCCACAGACTTGGGCCTTCCAAAACAATATAGAATTTAAGGAGGAATAGTGTACATCCTTGTCTGTTTCCTGATTTTTAAGTGAATGTTTCTACTGTTTGGATGAATGGACATAGTGTTTTCCGAGTCCTGTAAAATTTCAGACACAATGCACTATCATACTATTCTGTTCACATGACAATGTTAACTGGAAACTTTTTAAGGCCATTACTATGCTGTAATATCCAAGAGTTGGGTAATTTCCAAATCACAATAATTCCCTTGTGTCTGAAAATAGTCCTAATATTCAAAGGAACACATGCAACACACTCTGTCCCCTTGGTCCTGAGTGATTGGTCAAGGGTCTTTAAGTGACCTGGACTGAGCCAATCAGAAGAGTTCATTTTAAAGTTGGTTTTTGTTTTTGTTTTTTGAATTTACCAAGGGGAACTAGACAGGCCCCTCCAGAAAGAACTTCTGCAAGGTACAGTGGCAGTGTTTATGACTCATCTTGTGGAGGAAGCCATCTAAGAATGAAGCTGACAAACAAATGAAAGAGACAAAAAGCCTCTTAGAGGCATCCGAGTCTATGATTCTAGTTGCTCCAGAATCTCACATGCAACATGGTGTTTCCCATGGATAAATGAAATACCCAGAGTGTCTTTACCACCAATTTTCTATTTGCCTTACAAATGAGTAGCCTGGTTGACACACAAATAACAAATCTCAATGTGAAATAACACAAGGCATCTTGATAAGAATCCACTAACAGATTTTGTATTTCAATTATGAATTCTAAGACAAATGGCAAGTTTCTGAATAATCTGTTACTTTTAATTAATATTATAATTTATGTAAAATATAATAAGCTATTATACTTTGATTTTACAAAATGTTAACATTAAGAGAAATTGGATAAACAATACACCCAATTTCTGTATTATTCTTTATAATCGTGTGTGAATTTATGATTATCTCAGTTTTTTTAAAAAAGCCTTCATTCTCTTTTATCCTGATGGTAATTAAACTTGCGACCTCTTTGGTACTACATAAACACTGTGACTATGGTTTAATTCTACAAATAAAGACAAAATGAAGAATGAAGAATGAAGAATACTTGAAGAATGAATAGAAAGAATACAATGAAGAATACTTCAACCTCTTATTTTTGAGTATCTGGTTAGTCTGTCAGCTGATATTTCCCAACCATTCATAACTTTGTTACATGATTTAAGATTTCCCTTCATGATCTCTTTTATCAATGTTTTTCTAGTCTACTTTACTTGTACTTAGGTTTATTTTCTCTGCCTTATAAAATTAAATGCACCATCCAGGTCTTAAAAAACTTTTGTGGGGCTATTACACAATGACATTCTATATACTCATCCTTTATAATATTAAAGTATCTTTGTACATCCTGTCAAAAAAATCAGAACATGGTTTATAAATGTAGGAAAAACTAGCATATCTCCAAGTATATCAATGAGAAATGATGGCCAACATCAGAGTAAAGGTATTTTTGAAAGTACAAAGTGAAGATAGAAAGATTTCAACATGATATGATATTAGAAGATAACAAAGTAAAGCAGCCTATACAGCTGAGATAAATGACAGAGACAGGAAGATGCAAGAACTAGAGATGGGAGGAAAGAGATGGGCAGCACAGGCGCTGTGTCCAGCAGCAGGCTATTGTAGCTTATATGAATAGTGACAGCCCTAAGCAACAGAAAACTTCACATCTAAAGAATCATGCCATAGTAGCCAGACAAAAAAGGAAATCTTCAATTCCAGTTTGTATCTTGGCTGAAAAACCATGTAAAAGTTTGTTTGTTTTTTTTTAATCCAAGTATCCTATTTTAAATTAATTGCTTTTCAAATAGAACTCTCTGATAGAAAAGTTCCCTTTAATTCCTTCCATACAGTCAAGGTTGATCTTAAAAAAAAAAAAAAATAGAGGGATCTTGTGTAACACAAAAAAACAAAGACTGTATGCCTACTATCAGATATTCATTTATAAATCTTTAAATCTAGGAATTTGACATATACCCAAGAAATGCCAGCTGTGAGAATGGCACCAATCACACACACGTACACAAAAATCATACCCAGATATTTGTGAAACTGATATTCCAAAATACACATAGATTTTTAAATTTGCACCAGCTAATTTCCCTTGGCTGACAGCTAGCCATGACAGCAGTACTTCTAAAAGCAGGTAAACCTTAATTTTACTAAGGAAAACACAACCTTCTTAAAAAAAAAAAAAAAAAGGTTTTATTTATTTATTCATGAGAGACAGAGAGAGAGAGAGAGAGGCAGAGACAAAGTCAGAGGGAGAAGCAGGCCCCATGCAAGGAGCCCAACGTGGGACCCGATTCCGGGTCTCCAGGATCACACCCCAGGCTGCAGGCGGCGCTAAACCGCTGCACCACCCGGGCTTGCCCCACAACCTTCTTTCTAAGTATTCTTTTTCAAGAGCTAATAAGGAACAAGATCATCGAGTCTCAGATTTATCTATTTTATCCCTCTTTCTTATACTCTGGGATAGAAAGATCAATGAGCAACAAAATAACTAAAAAGCAGCCTGCCAGGGTAGGTTTCACTGTCTGACTACTATATCATGCCTATTAAAAGAAAATTTTAGAATTTTGACAGGGATGCCTGCATGGCTCAGTGTGAGCATCTGCCTTTGGCTCAGGTCATGACCTGGGGTCCTGGGTTCAAGTCTCGCATCAGGTTCCATGGAGGGAGCCTGCTTCTCCCTCTGCCTGTGTCTCTGCCTCTCTCTCTGTGTCTCTCATGAATAAATAAAAGAAAAATCTCTAAAATGATTTAAGAAAAACTTTGACAAACATTTCCCTCTAAGTGTCCTAAGTCTTTTTCAATTTAAAATCAAAAGACATAATTCCTAAGTATGAACACTTTGAAGTATTTTCTGAAATCCTAGGAATTACCCTATTCAAGCCCTTCATACTGAATTAATGAATTTTACTCAAAGAAAGTTTCTCTTATACTAGTCCATAATGAACTTGATCTGAAAAATGATAAATAAGAAGCTGTGATAACTCTCAACAACCAACTTTTCTTTTTCTGTATGTGTTAAACACTACTAAATTTTGGTCAATCAATATCTTCAGCTCTGTCCTTTACTACTGGTATGTACTATCTAGAATAACTCATTTACAGTCTGAGCTCAGTTTCAGGTTGCGGTAAAGATAAAATAAAAGTGTATAAAAAAGTACTTTGGGGATCCCTGAGTGGCCCAGTGGTTTAGCGCCTGCCTTCGGCCCAGGGGGTGATCCTGGAATCCTGGGATCAAGTCCCACGTTGGGCTCCCTGCATGGAGCCTGCTTCTCCTTCTGTCTACGTCTCTGCCTCTCTCTTCTCTTCTCTCTCTCTCTCTCTCTCCCTTTCTCTCCCTCTGTGTCTCTCATGAATAAATAAACAAAATCTTAAAAAAAAAGGACTTTGCACACTTTAAAAAATACAAATGAGTACTAGAACTGTTGATCAACAAAAAATTAAATCTACTAGTGTTGCAGCCATGCTGAATTGTGTGTTATCTGCCACTTCTCAAGTCTACCTTAGTATTTCACCAAATAATGGAAATCACAGGGAATGTCTGCAATTCAATAAATGTGAAAATCAGAACTTTGTACATGGAGAACATTGAAATGGCTTTTTTTTTATTTCAAGTGAAATCACAGTATAAAAATATTGGTGTATAGCCCAGAACACCCAAAGTTTGTTTCCAATAAAAGTTAACCTACAATATACCAGAAATATAATCAATAGTCATGCATGTAGAATGTTAGCATACTATGCTTCATTTATCTGAGATAATAAAAGTAACTGGGTTACTTCACAGACCATTGGATTTAGTATATAACAGTACCAATGACAGAAACTCAAGGATTAATTGACCTTACCTACTGATGGGTTATGAGCAATGCAAACATTTATGGCAAAAGGAAATCACATTTAATCAAGAAAAATATGACATGAAATTTTTGACATTTAAAACATTCTCCAATTCTGTGAATCCTTGATTTGAAGATTGTGATGGGAGTAGGGGAGCAGGTAAAGGGTGGGGGAGGGAACTTAAATAGGTTTAGTGCATATTTTGGGGTCCCACATGCCAAAATTTGATGTGGAAAATATCAATTGGGTGATGGATTGAGTTTTTGATGAAATATATGCCTGTTTAAATATGATGAAAAATTTGAAAATTAATCTAATTTCAAAATGCATAATGCCTGTGCTCGTCCCTAATTTTTGTAAGATATTAAAATAATATACCTAAAACACTCACCAGAGCATCTCACATACTATATTAACAACACATGTTTGCTATTGTTATTATCCAATTTTTAATTAAAACAGAGCCTTAGTTTGTAATATTGTGGATTATGCGAAGGCTCTATAACCGAACAGCCTGGTTTTAAACCCTCGCAATACTACTTATTAGCTATGCGTCTTTGAGCTTGCTCTTCTTTAAATTGGGCATATTAATAGCATACACCTCAGAGGGTTGCTGAAAACAGATTAGTTAAAAATATGAAGCAACCATAGCAGTGCCTGGTACCTTGAAAAGGCCCCAGGTCAGTTACCACCTACAGCCTCCCAACAGAAATATGATACAAACTACATAAAAACTAACACACTTCAGGTGCTCAGTAGTCACATATGACAAGTGTCTAACATATTAGGTATCACATATTTTTTAAATATCTGAGACTCATAACAACTCAAAATCTTGTGTCAATAACCACCAAGTAATTCACATTTCTAGCATATTTTTTCTTTTTTAAATAAAGATCTAATTTTGTTGGAACCTAAAGAAAGAAAGGACACGTTTGACTTTATCCTTTATTAATCCTTATGTTGGATTGCTTGTACTTTAGAAAAATGTAAGAAAAGAAAAATAAAGATTTTAATATTCTTATAAAAGAAACAACTGCTAAGGTTGTAAATTTCCCCTCCCAGTCCCTCAAGAATGTTTTTGTTCCAAAGTAATACCCAGACACCTAGCCCAGTGGAGGAAAGTATTACCACTACATGAGTATAAAAAAGACTGATCTGAGCAGTGAATAGAAAGAATATAAATCCTGGGAAACCTAAAGCAAAATTTATAATTGACAGAGGTCAAATGTGAATGTTGTGGGTAGTAATGGTTAAAATAAGTAATTAGTTTCTTATATTAATCAAAATGGAAACTATAAGAAATAAGTTCATCTGTACAAATTCTTCAAGATAAACAAGAGCTAAAATATTCTGAAACGGAGGCTTCCTCAAATGGTGACAAAGATACAACTAAGAAAAAAATGTCTATACTGCTATACACATAGTCCACATGTGTCAAGAGGCGGGGGAAGGGAGAGAGGAGCAGTATAGGACAGGTTAGATCTGGACCCTCCGATCTGAAGAACCCTGCAGTCTCTGGGTCTACATGCTATACCTTTCCCTTCAATATCATCCTACATCTCAGTATAGCCAAGTGAAAATATGAGACTTTGAGCAAGCAGTCCAAAAGCTTTCTCCTGGTTCTCCTATTGATCTAAATCTCCTTGTTGATTCTATCTCATCTGACCAAAGTCTGGACTCACGGCACCCCAGGACTCAATCCTCCCACCTCTTCTCTTCTGTCTACACACTCAAAGACTGGATAATCTCATACATTCCCATAGCTTTAAATCCCCTGTATGTCAGCAACTGCAAAATGTATGTGTTCCCCTGAACTCCAGATTCATATATCCAGCTGCTCCCTAGACAAGGTGACTTAGATAGCCAAGAGGCACCTAAATAGATTCAAAATCATAACTATTTTTCCCTATCTCTTCCTTCACCTCAGTAAGTGTCAGGATCCTCTACCAGCTGCATTATTTTTCTTTTTAGCACTCAACACCAACAGAAATCATTTGTTTAATGTTTGCCCAGTAGAATGCAAGCTGCATGAGAGCAGGTATTTCTGTCACAATGCACAAGGATTAAAGGGCACTAATTTAGGCTATATGGAAAATGCAGACCCCCAGTGGAGTATATGAGCTCAAGTCTGAATGACAAGATGGAACCAGTCTTGAGAGGATATGGATCAGGACAAGGCAGAGAAAGGACAAGTGCAAAGGTTTAAGTCCAAAAGAAGCTTGTAGCAACACATTTAGGGGAGTAGAAAGAAAGCCAGTGGGGAAAAAGAACAAGGGAACGAGAGGGTGAGTATTGAGAAGGAAAGATGATGGGTAGAGTGTGGTTCCAGGGTCTCAGAGAGAGGGAATGTCAAATCCAAAGGCCTGAAGAGTCAAATTCAGTGCTTCAATACAAATAACAAAAAAGAGGTTACCACGAGCTCTTTCGGAAGGCCTCAAATGAGGATTCCATGGCTCCCTAGGATGCTCTCTTTGTATGTTAGTATTTATTCAAATTAATTTTGAATACCCTGAACTAAAATGGTAGTGTGTGCACAGCTAAGTTACTGTTGATGCAAAGTACAGAGCAGTTCCTTTAACGGTCTAGAAACTGAAACTTGTATGGCTCAGATGCCCCTCCTTGCACTGGGGACAGACTGAGTCTTTATAACAGGACATCTGACCTAGGGCATCTCTAATCATTTAAGTGCTGTATTCTATGGGGAAAAATTCTAACATTTCAAATAAAGATGCACTTAAAATAAAAAAAGAGCCCATGCTACTCATCAATACCAATATCCTCACTGTAAGTAATCAGTATTATACTAAGGCCATCATAAAAGACTACTAAATTACTTCTTATATTTGAGGTAGATGTCAGTCAACATCTTGAAAAACTGCATCCTGGAAGATGTTTTTTCCAGCAAGAAGTGAGAGGATAAACATACCCTCAAAAGTTTCTGAAATGGATATTTCCTATTACTATCTCTGAGTCACTTTGTTGTCACATTAAAACTATGCATTTTTAGTTGGCAAAAGTGGAATTTTTTTTAAGATTTTATTTATTTGAGACAGAGAGAGAGAGAGAGAGGGGGGGGGGGCAGAGACACAGGCAGAGGGAGAAGCAGTCTCCATGCAGGGAGCCCGACGTGGGACTCAATCCCGGGACTCCAGGATCATGCCCTGGGCCGAAGGCAGGTACTAAACCACTGAGCCACCCAGGGATCCCCAGAATTTTTTAACTCAATACTTCAAGTTAGTAAGAAGCTATAAAGAGGTACCATTTCTTCAAAAAAACAATATTTCTTTGGGCTTTTTTTTTTCTGCAAACAACTTTTAGGTTATCTATATGATGTATTCATCTTACTAAGTATGGTAAATCACTGGGAACAAGAGAATTTGATTAAACTGTTAGGTGTCTATGTAGTCGCTGTTCTAACATACTTATATTTTGGTCAACTTCAAATAATATATAATAAATCAGGACTTATCACTGAAAAAAACATAATTAAATAACTATCAATTACAGAACTCCTTTATACTCTTAGTACACTTAAAATATTCTACTTTCTAAATGAAATACTAACTTTTAAAAGAAAAATTCTTCAGCACATCTTTGCACAAAATCTGCTACTGGCTATACCTTCAGTTGTAGTGACATCATGTGACTAGAAAAGATTTCTCACGCCAGTACTTAGTGTGTTTAATAATTACTTTTACATAATCTTTGTGGATATGCAATCCATTAAGCTTTTATCTATAGGTTTTTCTTCATTATTTTGCATTCTTTATTTCAGACCATCTTTGAAACAACAGGTAAAGCAATCAAAACCTACAACATGACTTCACTCGTGAATGCAGAATTTCCTCCTTGCTCTAACATAAGAAACATGGCTGAAGACAGAAAAGAAGATCTCTGAAAGACTAAGGGCTAGCATTTCAATCTCCATTTCCACTGCCTATAAGACACTCTGCCACATTCCCCGGCCATTTCTTCTCATTGGTCTTTGTCTTTTGTTCAGTCATCATCTGGGATGACCTCAAAATTCTCATAACTTCTCGATTCCTAAGCCTGTTTTCCTGCTTAGCCACATCTTAACTTTATCACTAACTGGACCAACTCCACTGCCAAATTCAGCATGTTTCAACTATCACTCCTGATCACAACTTCCCTGTCCCAGAATGTCTTTTATTGCTTGCCTGTGAACCGTCAACATAGCATAGTAGCTGTGCTTGCCCTCTCTGCTTTCTAAGGGCATCTCCTGCCTCAGCTATCACTATAATCAATCAAGACCCATTTTCATATTACACAAACCCATGTGCCTATAATCAAGCATATCCTCCATGCCCACCACTTAAATCTGGCCTCTCAGCTCTTTTTACTGCTCAGTCCATGGCTCTGGGTACTGCTTGAAATATCCAGGAAAGCATGGTAATTAGTCTTCCCTTGACATATTTATGATGTTCACCTTAATGGCTCATTATCATGAACCCATCGTCCCTTTTCTCTTATATAACCTGCTCCTTCTTGGCCTTCTAAACTATTTCTATGAACTCCTCTTACAGCAGATGAGCACGCCTTCCTGACACTATTGCCCCCTGTCCAAACAACTGACTACCCAAAGTTCCACATTTCACCTGATGCTCTTTCTTCCCTCCCATCTCAGAGGAAGGGCCTTTCCCCTGCTATCTAACAGGTTTCTTCAATGCTATAAGAACATTTCTTTAGCTCTTTTTACTCTTGTAAACTACAACATACTTTCCCATATTCTTTAAATACATTTTCTAAAATTATAGCCCATGCTAGTTGGCCTATCATTCTCCTGAACTACGTGCATAGGATTTGAAAAACCACCTCACTCAACCTGATTATATATTCCTCTGGCCTCCACACCATCAACAACTTTATTTTTACATCTTCCTAACCACTTTTTCCCATTCTCATTACCAGCTCCTCTCTGGGCCATTAAGACACCTCCTACTTACATATCCCCATCAAACTTGGACTTCTATTGCATAGTTCATAGAACTGGAGTGAGGATTATGCATAAAGTACTTGAAAGAGTGTACTGTTTAGTCTTAAGACTCGAATCAAATTTACCTCCATTAAAAAAGCTTTCTGTGACTTCCCCAGAATGGGTCTGTCTCCCACAATGGCTTATATGTATCTAACCACTACAAATGCTTTATGACGATCCTACTGGATATGTACCACTATTTTTCCCATATACAAATGGAAATCACAGAGGCCTTCAAAGATACTTAAACAAAATGGTACAAATTATATTGGTAAATGAATAAATGTATTATGAACAACTATGCTCTGATGCTGTCACATAAATTAATACATCAACCTACAATGCTTTCCCCATTCTTCCAAACCAAGCAAAATTCTCTCAGCCCTTAAAACCCAACTGAAATATACCTTTTGAAGAAAGTTTCCTCAACACTTAAGGAAAAAAAGAAAAGAAAGAAAAGAAAAAAGAAAAGAAAAGAAAAGAAAAGAGAAGAGAAGAGAAGAGAGAAAAGAAAAGAAAGAAAAGAAAAGAAAAGAAAAGAAAGAAAAGAAAAGAAAAGAAAAGAAAAAAAGAAAAGAAAAAAGAAAAGAAAAGAAAGAAAAGAAAAGAAAAAAGAAAAGAAAAGAAAGAAAAGAAAAGAAAAGAAAAGAAAAGAAAAGAAAAGAAAAGAAAAGAAAAGAAAAGAAAAGAAAAGAAAGAGAGTCTCCTGCCAACATGCTGGCAAAATTATTTGCTCCTTCCATGAATTGTCTTTAATACTTAGAAGGTCTGTCTGGGTGATGGGCAATAAGGAGGGCACTTGATAGGATGCACTAGGTGTTATACTATATGTTGGCAAATCGAACTTCAATAAAAAAATAATAATACTTAAAATGTATCTTTATTATAACACTGAAGCTTTTTAGAAGTTTACTCAATTAGAGTAAATTAAAAATTCAGTATCTCTGAAGGAAATGGAAAGCAAAGTGAAGATGATTTACATCTGATGAACAAATGAGATAAACAGAAATAGCGTATCTCATTAGCAGTAACTGATAATCATATTCAGAAATATCTTCTGTACATTTAGTACACGTATCAGATTATAAGGTCTGGTATAGATCAGTCTAATTGAGAAGGTCTCATCTTTCTTCTAGTATGTCCAAAGAAAGCTTTATTCTTAAAAAAATGGGGAAAGGACTTACCAGTCTCCTCCTTTCTTCTTCTACTGCAATGAGTAATCTTGCAAATTCTTTTAGTGACTGAGCTATTTAGATTAAAAAAAAAAAAAAGCATTAACCTCCTTTCATTGCTAATAACTAACTGCACAGGAATAAATACAATGAAGCTAGTTATAAATATGTATATATTCTGTGGTTTGAGGTTTCTATAAGCATAGAACAGTATACACAATAGGATCTCAATGACTAATAACTATAGATAATAGATATTTGTGCACTGCAGATAAAAGTTTTCTTCAAAGACACAAGGGAAATACATTATGCTTGTAATGTCTAAAACTTAAATAAATAAAAGTTTATTATTGAAATTGCACATTCTAAACAGAATACTACAAATAATGAATATATCAAATCTCTAAGAAGCAATAAATCCAATACTATTCTGGTATACTTAGTAGCTGAGTAATGCAACATCTCCCGCTGACTTCTTTCTAGAAGCTCAACAGCTATAGATATATTAAGCCAGATTATATATTCTGTGTTACTGTAATATCAAGGTAGTACTTGGGTCATGGCCAGAAGGACTCTTAGCATTAGTATTTGGGGAGTTTGTTAGAAATGTAGATTCAGGCCTCACCTTAGAATCTGTACTTTAATAAGATCTTCAGTTAATCCATTTGTATATTAAAGTTGAGAAACACTGCTTTATTTTTTTTAAGTTTTTATTTAAATTCCAATTAACATACGGTGCATTATTAGTTTCAGGTGAACAATTTAGTGATTCAACACTTACATACAACCTTTGGTGCTCATTACAAGTTCAGAAAGCTTTAGCTTTCTAAAGCTATCTGAACTCAAATCTCTCCGGCTTGGGAAAAGTATCGAATAAAATATTGAATACTCAGAGACGCTGGGAGAATAAATCAAGAAACAAACAGGAAGTTATGATAGCGTATTCTTTAAACATGCCCAGTCCCAAATGGCAGTTGTAAAACCATAATTCATCCACATCAATTTCTATATCTTATAATTACTATAACTAAAGTTAGAATGTTTTGATTATAAAACAAAACAAACATGAATGCAAAAATTATTTCTATTTAGGCTTTGAACTTTCACATCTATGTCTTTATTCTTTAGGCTCCCTACCATTTCTTTCACCCATACTAATATTGAAAACATTCTGTAAGACCAAAAGTCTAATAAGTCTGGAATAAATCCTACAATAAAAGCAAGTAAGTGAGGAAAATAAATCAAGAGTCTTATAACAGAACTTACTAAGAAAAAGAATGTTTTCTATTAGAGAATTTAAAAATCACAATCTATGGTTTTTCCTTCCACTCTTTTTAAAATTACTAGGCTTACACTAACTAACCTGGTTTAAAATGCTATCTCTATGATTACTTCATGTTGGATTTTATTCACAGCTGCCAAGAGAAATCAAAGGGTTACCTGGGAGACTAAGATTAATCTGATAAACACATTAATGGTCTTAGAGTTAACAGAACATTTTTTAATTTAGAAAAATGAGATATTAATTCCCATTAAAATAACAGTATCAGTGCTACAATACAACACAGTTGTGACAACAGTTAAGTTGAACAGAAAAACATTTTACAAACATATAAAGACTTTTATCAGGAGCATATAATAGGATACTCTATTTTTGTACTTTGGATAAAGAAAGCATTCTACCATCCTGGCAACTGTCTATTGCCACTAAAGAGCTCTACTGGCAAGCCTGAAAAAAAAAAAAAATGAATGAACTTCTGAATGACAGAAGACATTATGTTGACATGCCTACAGAGAAAGAAACCAAGGAGCCAATCAGTTTGGGCTACAGGAATTGGAGACAGCAGGTACTCCTGAAGCTGAGAAAATAAGAAGTGAAAAAAGTTGATAGTAAGCTGAAAGTCTGTATAAGAAGCACTATAACCCCAGATTTCAAACTCAACACCCCCCAAGCTTTTTAATTAACAACAAAACAGGCAAAAAAATCCCCAACTACCCTCATATGTTTCTTTTATGGAAAGTTATTGGATAAGGCATTCTCACAAAACACGGGAATAAGCCAAGAAAAAAGGAGATGGGATCTAGAAGTAGGAGATCCAATATAGGATAGAAGCAAATTAAATTCTTACTTCAACAGAGAGATATTCGAGACAACTGTTGTTCAAAATGTTCAGAGAGAATTTTATCTAGCCTGGAGCCATAGGTTACAGCCTCCAGGAAATGTCTCCAGAGGGGAAAAAAAAAATGGAACTGATCAATATCCTGAGGTATCTGAATGTAATGAAAGGGAATTTATACTCTTTTAAAAGAAAATTCAAAGGCAATTATTAACTCCTGGGAAAGGGGTTTTTTAAGTAACACCATCAAAATAAATGAAATAACTCAGTTGTAATATGTACAGTCACTATGATATAAACAAAACAGTTGAAAAGAGGGTATCTAAAACTGGGGGGAGGGCAGCCTGGGTGGCTCAGGGGTTTAGCGCCGCCTTCTGCCCGGGGTCTGATCCTGGAGACCTGAGATCAAGTCCCACATCGGGCTCCTTGCATGGAGCCTGCTTCTCCCTCTGCCTGTTGTCTCCGCTTCTCTTTCTCTGTGTATCTCATGAATAAATAAATAAAATCTTTAAAAATAAATAAATAAAACTGGGGGGAAATCAAGTCTTAGCAAGATAATTATGGTCTTGAAAGAAATACAAGAAATGGTTAAAAGTTCAAAGGGGTCTTTGTGAGTAGTAAGTAAGGACTTGTAAGATGTGAGGTTGTTAGTTTTTATTAAGCCTAATAAAAATATTTACCTTTTTTAAATAATGAAAAATAAAACATAATATAAATGCTATATTTTCCTACTGGCCTTAATTTTAGGAGGCTAAATTCATGTAATAACTTTCCCAGAGTTAAGTAAGTATCTAGCACATAGAAGCCTAACAACAAGGTTTTTATTTTGTTTTGTTTTGCTTTTTTGACAACAGGGATTTTTGGAGTAAATGAATTCATAGCTTGGTTTAGACTGTCAGGGGTACACTAGAACCTTCCACTTGGTCAATCCAGAAAGCAACCACTGTATCATAGAGTAATGTCCTAGTAGACCCAGGAGCATCATCCTATAACAACTTGGAAGTCCACAGGTAACCCCAGGTAACTACTACTTCAAGAGTAAATCATGTAGTTACCTTAAGTCAGATTTTGGTTTTAAGTAAGGAAACTCAGTTTCTCTTTTTTGAGATTGTTGTTCTCTCTTTGACTAAAAATTAGATGCTGTTTCTTGCCTAACTTGAATGGTTTTCTGGTCTGTTCCCAAATAAATACTATCTATAGACTCAGTACAATAATAGTTATTATAATGAGAATGTCTGAGGAGAAAAACTTGAACACGCAAAAGCAATTGCATGTCTGGATCCTCACAACAAAAACTACTCTCCTTCCAGCAGTTTTCTGGGTCTGCCTTAGTTTGACAATTTTTGTTTCTTCTTTTTCTTTTGTTGATTTTTCAGAGAAATGACTTCAAAACCTAAATATATCCTTTATACAGTATAGTCTCAGTTTCATAAAGGTATATGTTTCTTAGACCAAAAGAAGATATTCAGGTTTGTCATTTGGCCTACATGGAAACACCCAGGAACATCATTTCATCAATTAGTAACAGCAACCCATTAACTTATGCTTTCCCTAATGCTTATGCCCTATGCTTTCCCTGTTGTTCAGGGAACATGAACTTGAATCATGGAACTTGATCAGTTTCATTTTTTTTTTTCCCTCTGGAGACATTTCCTGGAGCCTGTAACCTATGGCTCCAGGCTAGATAAAATTCTCTCTGAACATTTTGAACAACAGTTCAAGCATGTTGTTCCCAACATGCTTTCCCTTATGCCCTAATGCTTTCCCGTGTTTTTATTTATGTCAAAGTAATAATTTACAAAGCACAATATAACACAGAAAGAAAACAGGAGTTAACAATCCTATAAAGTAACCATAAAATAATTCAAAGTATTATTGTATAAGCTGGGTTTTAAGACAAAGGGCTGATGCAGAGCCAGTTACTTCCTAGCCTGGGCCATGCTCAAAATTTAAAGGAACCCCTGACACAAGTCAGGTAGATCCAAGCTGCCTTGTATACTCCAGCAACTCCTCAGAGATATGAAACCAGTATGAGAATCTCTGGTGCCCAGGACGCACAAGGTAGGGAGTCTATGCCCCACCAGACTTTGAGCACAAAACATACCAAATGATTCCCCAGTACCCAACATGGTAATGTTGACTGCATGAGCAATTTCTTTAAGAATTTACTTAAGCAAAATCTAAAAGTATTTTTGTTTCATGCAAATTCTAATACCTAAATATTTTCTTTTATAAGCATTATATGTGATGTTCCATATTTTATTAGTGTTAATATTTACATAAATAACCATTTCATTATCTGATTTTGGGAATCCAGACTAACATCAGATTTAACAGCTGGTCTTGCAATCAATGATTCTGCTCGTACCTAATTGGTATAACAGGAACTTGATTAAGTGACACAATATCCTCAAAACAATACTTAATACACAGCTGGCTTTCAATAGATGATCATTAAATGAATTAGTGAGTTTAATACACTAACAATGAGACTGAAGAAAGAGAAATTAAGGAGTCAATCCCATTTACAATTGCACCCAAAAGCATACAATACCTAGGAATAAATCTAACCAAAGAGGTAAAGGATCTATACCCTAAAAACTATAGAACACTTCTGAAAGAAACTGAGGAAGACACAAGGAGATGGAAAAATATTCCATGCTCATGGATTGGCAGAATTAATATTGTGAAAATGTCAATGTTACCCACGGCAATGTACATGTTTAATGCAATCCCTATCAAAATACCACGGACTTTCTTCAGAGAGTTAGAACAAATTATTTAAAGATTTGTGTGGAATCGGGATCCCTGGGTGGCGCAGCAGTTTAGCGCCTGCCTTTGGCCCAGGGCACGATCCAGGAGACCCGGGATAGAATCCCACGTCGGGGTCCCGGTGCATGGAGCCTGCTTCTCCCTCTGCCTGTGTCTCTGCCTCTCTCTCTCTCTCTCTCTCTGTGACTATCATAATAAAAAAATAAAAATAAAATAAAATAAAATAAAATAAAATAAAATAAAATAAAATAAAATAAAATAAAATAAAATAAAATAAAATAAATAAAATAAATTAAATAAATAAATAAATATATATATAAAGATTTGTGTGGAATCAGAAAGGACCCCGAATAGCCAGGGGAATTTTAAAAAAGAAAAACATAACTGGGGGCATCACAATGCCAGATTTCAGGTTGTACTACAAAGCTGTGGTCATCAAGACAGTGTGGTACTGGCACAAAAACGGACACATAGATCAATGGAACAGAATAGAGGATCCAAAAGGGGACCCTCAACTTTATGGTCAACTAATATTCGATAAAGGAGGAAAGACTATCCACTGGAAGAAAGACAGTCTCTTCAACATATGGTGCTGGGAAAATTGGACATCCACATGCAGAAGAATGAAACTAGACCACTCTCTTGCACCATACATAAAGATAAACTCAAAATGGATGAAAGATCTAAATGTGAGACAAGAGTCCATCAAACTCCTAGAGGAGAACAGGCAACACCCTTTTTGAACTCGGCCACAGTAACTTCTTGCAAGATACATCCACGAAGGCAAAAGAAACAAAAGCAAAAATGAACTATTGGGACTTCATCAAGATAAGAAGCTTTTGCACAGCAAAGGAAACAGTCAACAAAACTCCAAGACAACCTACAGAATGGGAGAGGATATTTGCAAATGACGTATCAGATAAAGGGCTAGTTTCCAAGATCTATAAAGAACTTATTAAACTCAACACCAAAGAAACAAACAATCCAATCATGAAATGGGCAATAGACATGAACAGAAATCTCACAGAGGAAGACATAGACATGGCCAACACGCACATGAGAAAATGCTCCGCATCACTGGCCATCAGGGAAATACAAATCAAAACCACAATGAGATACCAACTCACACCAGTGAGAATGGGGAAAATTAACAAGGCAGGAAACCACAAATGTTGGAGAGGATGCGGACAAAGGGGAACCCTCTTACACTGTTGGTGGGAATGTGAACTGGTGCAGCCACTCTGGAAAACTGTGTGGAGGTTCCTCAAAGAGTTAAAAGTAGACCTGCCCTACGACCCAGCAATTGCACTGTTGGGGATTTAACCCAAAGATACAGATGCAGTGAAACGCCTGGACACCTGCACCCCGATGTTTCTAGCAGCAATGGCCACAATAGCCAAACTGTGGAAGGAGCCTCGGTGTCCATCGAAAGATGAATGGATAAAGAAGATGTGGTTCATGTATACAATGGAATATTCCTCAGCCATTAGAAACGACAAACACCCACCATTTGCTTCAATACGGATGGAACTGGAGGGTATTATGCTGAGTGAAGTAAGTCAATCGGAGAAGGACACACATTATATGGTCTCATTCATTTGGGGAATATAAATAATAGTGAAAGGGAATAGAAGGGAAGGGAGAAGAAATGGTTAGGAAATATCAGAAAGGGAGACAGAACATAAAGACTCCTAACTCTGGGAAACGAACTAGGGGTGGTGGAAGGGGAGGAGGGCGGGGGGTGGGGGTGAATGGGTGGCGGGCACTGAGGGGGGCACTTGACGGGATGAGCACTGGGTGTTATTCTGTATGTTGGCAAATTGAACACCAATAAAAAATAAATTAATTATTAAAAAAATAAATGAATTAGTGAGTTTAATAATAAATTTCCACAACCTATTTACTATATGTGGAGAAACATACCAAGTCATATTCTAGGCTTCATAAAATATTTTGAAAAGGATAAGCAACACTTTGTGGAAAATTACGTTGGCTATCTTGCCACCTGCATGAAACTTTCCTGGCTATATTCGCCAGTAATAATCTTTCCCCTTCCTATCCATCTGAACCATGTGATTACTAAAGAGCAATCAAAATATAGTTTCAAATACAGATGTCAACCCTCCAACAAATTATTGAGGTTAAGAATATTGCTATAGGTTCCCTTTTCATCTCTACAACATGGTATTGGAAACACAGTTTTGGAACAATAGAAATTTATCATTCAGGTGTATTTATGACAGGTCCCAAGAGTAACAACATTCATAAAGACAACAGTTGAAATATGTCCACATGGTAAGGAAGTATGATAATGGCTCCTATATTTACAAATATCATAAATTATAAAACATTCCTGAACTCTCTAAAATATCTATTTCCTAACTCAATCTTTTCAGCAGGATTTTAAGTTCACTTGACCATTTTTGGCTGTGGAAAACCTCGTCAGTGCCTAGAAGTAAAAATGAGAAAGAAAAAAGAAAATTACTTCCTGTTCACTATTGGCATGACTCCAATATTATGAGTACAAAGCATTATACTATTAAATGTTTAAACAGTTGATCTGCTTGAACTTTAAAGATTTCACAACTAGGAAAACTGAGAAAGCATGTCTCTCTCACCTTCAACCCACATTTATATCACAATCACATAATGATGTGCTAAATATTTCTCCTAGGAGTCTTTTTTCTCAAATACATACCCAAGCAGAAGTACAGATCACAAAATCAGTGACATACAATTATGTCAGTAGCACATTTTGTACTTATTAAGTGAGCAAATCACTTATGACATTCAGATTTGCTGATGAATAGGGGAGAACTGAGTTAGCAGTAGGATTTAGATTTGGTTAAATCTCAAGGAAAACATAAAAACCTCTAAAAGTCTATAAAAGCCAGACTGAACCAATGCAATCATTTTAAAAGTCCCGATAATGTTCTAACAGTCACTTTACTATTCTATCTGGGTGTATGATGTAGGCTACCAAAGTCTTTCTTAGGAGAAAAGCAGTATGATGCTAACGCTTAATGGAGGATATGAGCCAGAGCAAATGAATTCATCATACGCTTCTAGATCTGGCCACGTAGAAAAAAATAAAAGTGAATCAATATGCATAGCCAAATGATACTCAGCAGTACACTATGAAGCATGCAATGATCTAACAGGTATCACATCAGCAGTTCATGCCTGATCAGCAGTTCACTCTCACTAAGGAAGATTTAACTCTTTGAACATTTAGAAGATCACAGATAGCACAGTACCTGAACAGCAAGCTTTGGTTCAGGAACAACTTAACCCATAAAGTAAGGAGCAGATTAGTAATGCCTGAAAAAGCAATACTCTCTACAAAATAGACAACAAGGTATAAAAAAGTGACACCAATTCTCCACACAATATCAACTAGATACTGTGTGTCTTTGTAAAAATTAACACTCTCACCTGATGGGCTTTCGATTCTGTCTGCAATCCTGGACATTATTTGCAACCACAAACACTTGTTATTTTTTGGGAGCCATAACATCAAATAAGATTGTTCTACTCTATTTGTGGCTTCAAGCACCATGGATCCCTAGTTGCAAAGCCAATAAATTGCTTCCTAAACCAACAGAAAAAAAAAAAAAAACCCACAGGCCTACAGATAAATGTTGGCAGGTCACTGTAGGCACACACTCAGAGGCACTCATCTTTCTTGTAACATTTCACAGCCCCTTAGAATACAAGGTCTCATGAAAACACATAAAAATTCTAGTTTGTCTTTAAGGTAACTAAACCAAGTTCTCCATAATGTCCTTATGGTGTTTAGCTTTGTGGTTTTTTTTTTTTTTTTAATTCCCAAACATAAATCAAAAAGATATTGAAAAAAATCTCTATAAACTTGTATTTAAATTCTTCTTTCCTGATGTGTTAATTTTAGCCATTCCAAAAAAAATGAAATCTTGCCATTTGCAACAACATAGATGGAACTAGAGGGTATTATCCTAAGTGAAATAAGTCAATCAGAGAAAGACAATTATCACATAATTTCACTCATATGTGGAATTTAAGAAACAAAACAGAGGAGCATAGGGAAACAAAACAAGAGGAAATCGAGAGGAAGACAAACTATATGAGACTCTTAATCATAAGAAACACATTGAGGGTTGCTGGATGGGTCATGGGGTGGATGGAGTAACTGGATGACAGGCATTAAGGAGGGCATATGATGTAATGAGCACTGGGTGTTATACACAACTGATGAATCACTTAACTTTACCTCTGAAACTAATTATACACTATATGTTAATTAATTGAATTTAAATAAAAGATAAAGAGACAAAACTGTTCTTTCCTATCCTATCAGTGCATCTTTGTATAGCACTGCATGCAGGTGTATTATGTTTCAGCAATGAGATGTACCAAGTTAGAAGAATATATTAGATGTTATTTTAGTAATAAAAATTTGATATTATAGCACAGTTTGCTAATTAAGCAATAAAGAACAATAAGAAATGCACAGCCTACAAAAGAAAAGTCATAAAATTAAACTTTTATCGAGTTGACCATAGAATTGTTTAAGAACTGCCCCATCTCGGCTTCATCGCTTGTCCGTTACCATCAACTGTGCTGTTTGTTCCACCCAGGACACAGCTGCCAATCTAGACTATATAAGACAAAGGGACAGAAATCCTCACTTTGGAATCCACTATATCCACCCATTTCTTTCTACCTCCACTCTCCTGTTTATCCTCTAAATAGCACCCAGACTCTCTATATGGGTTACGGCCAGTAATCTAGTCTCCTTTTAAATTCCCAACTCCTGTTCTTCATGCCTCCCTCCCAACCCGGCTTCTGCCACTGCATGGGTCCTATACCTCAGTCTATAACCACTGCCCGCCACTGCCCATTTGGGCTGAGATTCACCATTGGGGGCGATTGTCCATCTTTCACTCTTTTCTGGTCTAAGGTGATTTTCAATCTGGTTTCTCTTGTCCTCGCTGGCATAACAATGGGACTCGAAGACTTTACATCTTCTATCAACCAGGGGCTTCACCTGTAAAAGAGAGCTACTACAACCACTGCAGAGTGGAGTGGAGAACCAGGATTCCAAGATGCAAAGTCACAACGGAAGCGCTGACCTAATTCTACACTATCTAATGTTTTTTCCTTCCCAGATTCTGACAGGAGACAGGGCCTTGTAATAATATCTGCTTTGAACCTACCAAACTACAAAGTAGCTTGTGTGTCCTAGTATACACATACACACACATGCAGGGCATATATGTTTTAAGGTCAAATTTTGGCAAATGAATACATACAAATATACAAAGACTGCTTTTCAGCTTCACACAATTTCAAAAGTTCATTCTAGCTGATTTCTTTGAAGACTTCACACCATCTCATTGCTTCAAATGAATTTCTTCTGAATCCCAAAGATTTTTCACTCTGAGATTTTTTTAATATAATAAGAATTGTGTATAACATCTGTAAGTCAAATATTTTTGTTTTCTTTTGAAGCATATGTTTTAGAAAACCTGTGCTATTCTGATTTGCCTTGTTTTGTTTTTTAAAGATTTATTTATTTGAGAGAAAGAGAGAGAGCATGTGCAAGCAGGGGAAAGTGGACAGGGAGAAGATAGAGAGAGTCTCAGCAGATTCCCTGTTTAGTGCAGAGCTGGATGAGGGACCCAATCTCAGGACGCTGAGATAATGACCTGAGCTGAAATCAAAAGTTGGATGCTTAACTAACTGAGCCACCCAGGTGCCCCTGCTTTTTAAAAAGAGATCTGATGTTGCCTTGTTCTAGTTTGGTTTTATTTTAGTGGCATTTGGCCTGTTTCCCAAAGCCAAAACAATCTCCAATTCAGAAACCATTTTCCCCCAGTATGTAGACCACTCACACTTTGGAGCAACCTCTACTAAGAGGCAGAGATGTCACACATACCATCTCATGTAATGTTCACAAAATGGTATGAGGTACTGAGTGGGTTTTATCTTTATTTTCCAGATGAGAAAAAGAGGATCAATCACCTGGAGTAACCTGCCCCATGATCTCAAAGCTCTTAAGTGGAGAAGCAGGTATTTAATTTTGATTGTTTGATTCCCAAATCTATTCTATTTCGGCAAACCATTATTGCCAAACAAGGAGGAGGGAGCAGGAAGGAGCAGGGCAGGGAAGGGAATGCCAGCTACATTATAGCAAAGAACAGGCTTATTATCTTTAAAAGGAAACAGTCTCAAAGCTGTTTGTGCTCAAGAGATTATCAGGACCCAAAGATCCTGCCCTAAAGGGGAACAATCAGTAATTTGCTGCTGACAGCCACTTACTCCAAAGCCTGCCAATCCTTACCACCTCCCAGCACTCCTTCACACTCCACAAAAATGGAGGCACCCCATTCATACTCCTCTGCTACCACCCTACTGAACTTCCACATCTGCTTCCTTGTCCAACATCCAGCTTCTCTTTTCCACAGCTTCTCAGCCTCCTGTGACCTTTCTTTGCTGTCATTCAGACACCCACAAGGACACTAAGAGTTCAAGCTATCTGACCCCTTTATTTTTTCCAATCCCTTTATTAAACTCTGGTTTACTCCTAATCCTATTTCCCACAGTGGCTATCTTTTTTTTTTTTTTTTTAATTTTTATTTATTTATTTATTTATTTATTTATTTATTTATTTATGATAGTCACAGAGAGAGAGAGAGGCAGAGACACAGGCGGAGGGAGAAGCAGGCTCCATGCACCGGGAGCCTGACGTGGGATTCGATCCCGGGTCTCCAGGATCGCGCCCTGGGCCAAAGGCAGGCGCCAAACCGCTGCGCCACCCAGGGATCCCCCACAGTGGCTATCTAAAAAGAATTTTCTTTCTCAAGTCCTAACTTTCCTTCACTCACTGGTACCAGATGGCCTAACCTCCTGCTTCTCTGAGAGAAGTTCAAGACCCTCTGATTAACACTGTATTTATTCATTCTCTTCAACTTGCTTGTCTCAGAAAAGTGGCCCCCTTTCTCCTAGAAGCTAACAACTCCCCATGAAGCTTCCAACTTCCCCCTTCCCCATCTCTAGCTAGGTTTCTGTCATTTCCATCATCACTCTTCTCTCCACACAGCTCTTTCTCCTCCTCCCAAGTCTATGAAGTTACTCCCATGTACTCCTATCCTTGTGAAGTAGGAAGAGTTAGGGAAGGAGGAGGAGATTTATTTGACAGTTGCACCAGCACTGAACACAGTTCTTTAATCCTCAATACTCCACAAGATGGTCACAGTAAAACACCCAAATCTTCTCTCACCATTGCATTCTTCACATAATGAAACTGGAATATAGAGGCTAAATAACATGCAAGATCGCACAGCTAACAATTTCCAGAGTGAAACTTTGAACCCACATGAATCACATGAACTGTACCTACTTTCCCACTACTCTAAGTATGGTCATGAAATTGAGAAATCCAGTTACCTCCCAGGAATTTCTAATAGAGAGTCTATCTGCATCTCAGAACTTAACACACATTAGAACTTGATTCATGGGCAGCCCCGGTGGCTCAGAGGTTTAGTGCCACCTTCAGCCCAGAGCGTGATCCTGGAGACCAGGGATCGAGTCCCACGATGGGCTCCCTGCACAGAGCCTGCTTCTCTCTCTGCCTCTGCCTCTGCCTCTCTCTCTCTCTCTCTCTCTCTCTCTCTCTCTCTCTGTGCCTCTCATGAAGGGATAAATAGAATCTTTAAAAAAAAAAAAACTTGACCCATAATTCCACTCTACACTCAGGTACTCTGCCACATGTAATGGGCTCATAACATCATTCTGCTAGTAACTCAAGTGATAGATCAACCCCAGTCCTTCCTTCCAGGTACCCAGTCACCAAGTACAGCTCATCTGTCTCCTCTACCCTTCTTCCATACCTACAGAAGATACCACTGCATCTCGGCTGTGATATTACAGCAGCCTAATTACTAGTTTCCCAGCTTCTAAGACTCTAATTCATCGTATGTACTAATGGTCAGAATAAAATTCCTAAAGAGCACCTTGGATTATGCCCCTATTTACCCATTTAAGGTCATTGATTGGATAAAGTCCACATCGCAAGCAATGTGGTACCTCCAGTATGTGACCATAGGTACTTTACAAGTCTCATAGCCTGAAATGCTGCTATTTCTAATCTTTAACTTAGCACTTTGAACTCCTAGACATTCCTGTAGCTTCCCATTTCCATGCCTTTCCTTGACCTAACCCACTAGGACTCAACTCAAAAAACCTCTCAATTCAAGCATCTTCTGATGCCTTTTCTCCACCTTTGCTGCTCTCACAGCAGTTTTGTTTTCACTATCCCTAAAGAACTCAGCACATTCTCGTTAGTATTATAGTGATTATATCATAAACCTTTTTACTTTTACCTTCTTCTATTTATAAGGCCACAGGAAGATTTTATTCCTGTTTGCATGTACTAAATTGCCCATAAGCTTCTTTGCACAGATATTCATTACTGATAGGAAATTCTAGAGGATCCAAAGTCTCTCCATAAGTCACATTTTGTTATTTGAATTTGAAAAGTTGATTTTATTTTCATCTCTGGAACACTTGGCCCATGAATGTCATCTCTCATTCTAAGGTTACACACTTGTTTGCTTTGCATAAACCAAAATCTTTTTGCAGACTGTGAAGGAAAATGTGGCAATAAATGACCAGGTTTCCCTATAAAAAGTGTCTTCTACAGCTTTAATGGCTCCACTGGGAACATGCTAGGCATCAGAGATATGATGATCCAAAAAGCACAAACTCTAAAATAGACTTTTTCCCTGTTTTATTAGTACCTTCTCCAATTGAGCCCCTCCTCAGTATAAACACCAATCTATTGTTGAGAGTAGTGATTTTCCACAGACTAGTATCAGACACCAAGAATCTGTGATTGTAGAGGATATAAGATATTATCTTTGAGTACAAAAAATGAAGCATGACCTGAATGCTCTCTTCTCCACAGCACTGAGTCATGACTCAGCAACTATTTATGTCAGAGAAATTACTCAGAATTAGCCTTTTTGTCCAGCCACATATTCCTAGATTAGTACATAGGGCAAACTTTCTTCTTCTTCTTCTTTTAAGCACATTATCCAACTCTTTTTTTTTTTTATTGTTTTATTTATTTATTCATGAGACAAAGGCAGAGACAGGCAGAGGGCGAAGCACGCTCCCTAAGGGGAGTCCGATGTGGGACTCGATCCCCGGACCCTAGGATCACGACCTGGGCCAAAGGCAGATGCTCAACCACTGAGACACCTAGGTGTCCCTATCCAACTTTTTTCTTGCTTTCTAACTTCTCCCTCTATATTCTTTTTCTTCCCACAGCCACCAAGTCTCTTCAGTACTCATATGTTTGTTCTTGCCTTTTGCCAATGAGCTTTCCAGTAATCTCTGTGTGTTCATATCTTGCCTCCTAACTCACTTATCTCAAACACAGTCCTTAGAACTATTGCTTTTCTAGTACAAACATTTTATGTCAATACTGAAACTGTACTTTTATTATGTATAATAAATAATAAAAACTGTATTTATTATTATAAATGTTCTCTCTTGGTCCATAAGAGATTTGCTGAGGAAGGCAATCTTTGACTCACTCTGGCAAATACTTTCATGCTATAATTTATCACATATACAGATGCCAGAATAAACCTCCTAAAGGGCAACTTCTATCAAAGGCTTTATGTGTCTCTTGAGAACATGCAAATGAAACTTTAGACTATACGGCAAAAACCCTCTAAGATATTCTCTGGCTCTCAATCCTTGTATTCCAGCTAAAAGGACGTTACACCTTCATTTTCTTCAAGATTGTATATATCAAGACAATGAATGTTCAAGTACACAGACTAAAGATGCCCAATCAAGGAAAGAAGTCTAACAGTCTAGAGCAGAAGGATGCACTGGAAAAAAATGCTTTTACATTCTAAATGCTCCAGAAAAAAAAAATTTAGTGCTTAGAGCCAGCAAGCCTCAGTAGTATTTACTACCTACCTTTATGACTTTGACATCAAGGTTTGAAATCTGGCAGTGGGTTAGTGTTTTCATGGTCATGTAAATTTGATTGATTACGCAGAGAAAGGAAGATAAAACAGGTTCATTTTATAAGCAGTTTGCAGTAATACCATTATCTTAAAATTACATGCCTCTGTATTAAAATTACTTACGCGAAATAAGTTAATCAGAGAAAGACAATTATATGATTTCACTCATATGCAGAACTTAAAAACAAAACAGAGGAGCACAGGGGAAGGGAGGAAAAAATAAAACAAGATGAAATCAGAGAGGGAGACAAACCATAAGAGGCTTTTAATCATAGGAAACAAACTGAGGGTTTCTGGAGTGGAGGGGGTCTGGGGGATGGGGTACCTGGGCGCTGGGCATGAAGGAGGGCACATGATGTTATGAGCACTGGGTGTTATATAAAACTAATGAATCACTGAACTCTACCTTGAAATCAATAATACATGAATTTAAATTTAAAAAAATAAAAAAGTTTGTGTTGAATAGGCAATGCATACTGCACAACAGCGCAGGATGATAAAAATGGCTGCAAGCTGAAACCATGCAAAGCAAACTTAGCAATCAGTAGGGAATTTTTTTTTGTATATTTTTTTATTGGAGTTCGATTTGCTAACATAAAGTATAACACCCAGTCCTCATCAAGTGCCTCCCTCAGTACCCATCACCCAGTCACCCCATCGCCCCACCCACCTCCCCTTCCACTACCCCTTGTTCGTTTCTCAGAGTTAGGAGACTCTCATGTTCTGTCACCCTCTCTGATATTTCAGTGGGGAAATTTATAATAGTCCTATAACCTTTCAAAGGATTGTTTAAAAAATTTAAAATTCTCTATGATCAATTATAAATATGTAGCAAATTTTTAAAACAGCAAAATTAATATATTTTATCTCACTGTAATTTAAAATATTAGAAACATTGAAACATAAAAAATTATATTTCTTTATAAAAGTTATGGAGGGAATTTGATCATTGTTTACCTTCTAATTCTCTTTCTTATAACTTATGATGGGGGGGACCATTTTTCAGCAAATCATTATGCTCATTTATAAGTTTGGATCAGCTTCCAACACCTCATCCTTTGCATTTTCAATGTGTGGAATATTGAGAGTTCTGTTAATGTGAATTTTTCTACGGCATTACTTCTTCTAAGACATCTCCATATTTTTTGACATGATCACTTTCCTCATTTATGTAGATTAATCTAATCTTCATTAAATTCCTGAGCCTGTATATCTAGTCTCTGGAATAGTGGCAGTATCTATATTCCCATGGTCAGTGATTTCTTTTAGAAAAACTCCATTTACATTGAATTCAAATGTCACTTTTAGCATTATCATTTTTTGATGTTTTTGCTGCACTTCTATGTAATAAGTCCCTTATTTGATTTTCTGTTTTATAAAATGCCATTTGAGTTATCACTGGGAACCAAGAAGGCAACACAGCTAAGTACATGCTTTGCTAAGAAATGAATAAATGTACAGTTACCAATCCCTGAAAAAAATTAAAATTCCTTAGGAAAAATTTTAAATAATCCTTTTTATTTTTATTTTTTTAATAATCCTTTTTATTAAATCTCTATAGCACTTATCAGTCTAAGTTCTACAATAAACTTATACATCTTAGCACCTAACTCCTCTGAAAAATCCCCATGACTGGGGATTATTTTTCTGCTTTGCACAAAGATGTGTCTTTAGCACTCAAACAGTCTGACAAATCACAGGTGCTTGAAAATGCTTTTTTGAATGAATGGATGCATGAATGAACGAACAAATAAATTCAAGAGTCAAAGTTCCTGACCTAGGAGTCAGGCAATCAGGGTTCTAATACTGGTGCAACTTGAACAAATCATTCCACCTGTTTCTAAAGCAAAATGATACAGTTAGCTTCTGTGTTCTCCAAGGTCTCTTTCTATTCTAAGATACTAAACTCGGGATTCTAAAAAACTAACCTTTCTAAGTCAGAAGTAACACTTTCTGATCATTCAAACAAACAATAACAATAGGCTGTACAACTTCCCACCCTCCCATCTCCACATGTACACGAAATGGTGTGACAGTCATCCTAGTACTAAAGAAATGCAGCTTCTGGACAGAAAGACATAAACTACTCCACACTAAAACAACTGAAAAGCTGTTTTCAAAACAGACTATATCCAACATGAGCAGATAAAGTCCAGTAAGTAAACTAGGAAATTACTAACAAAACTGTAAACTACACACCACACAGGCCACCACATACCTTTATGGTACCTGATGTTTACCAACAGATAATAAAACATATTTCTGTTATTACACAAAAAAATATGAAAAAAAGTCTTCATGAGCAGGTCATGGTTCAGGCTTACAATTACAAGCCAATCATGATTCCAATTTTACTAAGACCATTCTATTCATACGGAAAATAAAAGAGATGCACTCTAACTATGGTTCTGTGGGTCAATGCAAGTGTATTAAAAAAATGTAGGTATCATATCCATAAGTCACATTATTAAAGTCGGGCTACCATTCCCCATTTTCTCCTGGTCACAAGCCCAGAGATACAGCCAAGTAAAACATTTTTTAAAAAGCTCATCTGGAGCAGCTTTCTTAAATCTTCCACAAGGCAGTAACCTTTCTAAAATGCAAATATATCATTTCTCTGATTAACACCCAATGCTTCTTATTACTTTAGGTAAAATTCCACATCTCCTAAATGGCTTATTAGGTCTTGTTTACCTGCCCACAACCTTGACACATGCCATTTTTCCCATTGGATGTCTCCTTTGCTCCCCAAAGCCTTTACTCATCCCTTCCCTAGATCTGCAATCTGCTCCCTACTCCCCTTTCACCTACTATTTCTCCATGACTAATTTAAACATCACTTCCTCAGCCACCCGATTAAGCCTGGTTTATCTCCAGTATGTATGATCTCTCAGCATAATATACTCTTTATAGCATTCAACACAATTGTAGTTTAACTGTGGCTGGTTGTTTAATGTTGGTCACCCAATGAAAATACAAATCACTTAAGCCATTGATAGTGCCTTCCACCTAGTTGGCACTTGGGTACTTATAGAATAAATGAGTTTTACTGGCAGGAAATATAGGCAGAGGCAGGTTAAAAAGAGGGGAAGAAAAGTACCAAAGCAGGTTCCTGATTCTAATTTCTGGTCCTTTTTCTTGTTAAAGTAACCAGGTTAGGCCCAATGGAGTCACTCATGCTAAACCCCACATCAGCAAAGTTTCTGTACTTACTTTCCCAGAAGAAGGCCTAAGTCAACCAGTCACTGCTTGCTTGCTCAGCAGGTTACCTAACCCAAACCCAAAACCTTCCTTAGCTCCATCAGGAAAGTAACCCTGCTTTAGCCACTCAGCAAACTCTCAGTATAATTTCCTTGTTCTGGGATCCCTGGGTGGCGCAGCAGTTTGGCGCCTGCCTTTGGCCCAGGGCGCGATCCTGGAGACCCGGGATCGAATCCCACGTCGGGCTCCCTGCGTGGAGCCTGCTTCTCCCTCTGCCTGTGTCTCTACCTCTCTCTCTCTCTCTCTCTGTGACTATCATAAATAAATAAAAATTTTAAAAAAATTTCCTTGTTCTTGTTCACTTTGGTCTAAAGATCTCTTGCCTTGTATAGCTCTTCAAAGCTCCTGTTTCTATCCACTAGATGTGATGCTGCCTGATTCATGAATCACTGAGTAAAGCCAATTAGATCTTTAAAATTTACTCAGTAAATTTTATTCAACACAATTTGGATTGTTGCTCTTATAGAAGAGCAAAAAACAACCCTGCTAGTCATTGAATAGCCATGGCTGCCTTATGGCACCTCACTTTACACAGCAGATTATCAAGACAGGAATCTCAACTCTTCTGCCTCAATGCACAAACACAAAAGTGCCAGGAGTGTTGACTTCAGGGATACCAAACTATTGTAGAGTAGGCATATTTATAAATACAGAATTGGTGAGTAATGAGGTTAAACAACATATTCCTGCATCCCAAATCATATAGAGCTACAGTATTTATTTCAGTGTTTAGTCATTTTGTTGAGATTTGAGCTTCAAAGTCACTAACCATAGACTAAAGAGTTTTCCCTCTCTATCCACTCTCGCCTTGAAATCAGCCTTCCTTAAGTTATGTTGTCCTAAAAAAGAATATTTGCTATCATCTTAGCCTCTAAATCAGAGCATTCCAAGAGGACAAGAGCTATTAATTCGCTTTACCACCAGGTCCCCAGGGATTGGCACAATGTAACTTGACAGTCCATTAAACACTAAAGAAATTAAAGAATACAAAAATCTTCAGCTCTTGTTTGAAATATTTAGAAATACTAAGAAATTGGTTCTAAATGATTCCCAAGTCCAAGGAAAAGTTAGGTGTGTTTGTATAAAATTTGGTTTATTACTATATTGAAAAGAATCATGCTAGAAATATCCAAATACATATATATTTTAATATATTTTTTATTTTTTTTATTATTATAATTTAAATCTTCAAAATGAACTCACTCAAAGAGTACTGACATACAAACTCTGAAACCATGCAAACTCCAAACATTTGTATTGTCTGATCCAAAGCCTTGTTTTACAGATGGTCAAACGGGCTGAAAAGGAACTTGTTGATCAAAGGTAGAGTTAGGAATTGATCAGGTTAATTCTCTTTCTGCAACTCCAAACTGCCACTGTAATATTTCTTGTTCACTAATTTTTTGCCTCATTCACAAGGTTGGCCTGTTTAGGCCACTCTGCACTGGAAACTCCTCTGAACACAAGCAAAGAGAGACAAGAATTCAATTCATATCAAATTGTTATCTTGGGACACCTGGGTGGCTCAGTGGTTGAGCGTCTGCCTTTGGCTCAAGGTATGATCCCCAGGTCCTGGGATTGAGTCCCGCATCAGGCTCCTCCCAGCAAGGAGCCTGCTTCTCCCTCCACCTATGTCCCCGCCTCTCTCTGTGTGTCTCTCATGAATAAATAAACAATTGAAAAAACTATTATCTTATATGGCCAAAATGATAAGGATCACCAGATTATTCTAACTTTTCAGTTGAGCTTCCTTGGAAAAGGGCAGAGTGGAGAGCTCTTATTTCCCAGTGAGTTCTATTTTTTTTTTTTTTTAAGTAGTCACGACACCCAGCATGGAGCCCAATGTGGAGCTTGAACTCAGGACCCTGAGTTCAAAACCTGAGTTGAGATTAAGAGTTGGACACTTAACCAACTGAGCCACTCAAGCGCCCCTAGGAGTTCTTTTTTTTTTTTTAAGATTTTATTAATTCATGAGAGACACAGAAAGAGAGACAGGCAGAGACCCAGGCAGAGGGAGAAGCAGGCTCCATGAAGGGAACCTGACATGGGACTCAATTCCCAGGTCTCCAGGATCACACCATGGGGTGGAAGGCGGCGCTAAACCACTGAGCCACCCCGGCTGCCCCAAGAGTTTTGTTTTGTTTTGTTCTTTTAAATAAATTAATTTTTATTGGTGTTCAATTTACCAACATACAGAATAACACCCAGTGCTCATCCCGTCAAGTGCCCCCCTCAGTGCCTGTCACCCATTCACCCCCAACCCCCGCCCTCCTCCCCTTCCACCACCCCTAGTTCGTTTCCCAGAGGTAGGAGTCTTTTTCTATATTCCCTTTCACTGTAATTTATATTCCCCAAATGAATGAGAGCATATAATGTTTGTCCTTCTCCAATTGACTTACTTCACTCAGCATAATACCTTCCAGTTCCATCCACATCGAAGCAAATGGTGGGTATTTGTCGTTTCTAATGGCTGAGGAATGTTCCATTGTATACATAAACCACATCTTCTTTATCCATTCATCTTTCGATGGACACCGAGGCTCCTTCCACAGTTTGGCTATTGTGGACATTGCTGCTAGAAACATCGGGGTGCAGGTGTCCAGGCGTTTCATTGCATCTGTATCTTTGGGGTAATCCCCAGCAGTGCAATTGCTGGGTCATAGGGCAGGTCTACTTTTAACTCTTTGAGGAACCTCCACACAGTTTTCCAGAGTGGCTGCACCAGGTCACATTCCCACCAACAGTGCAGGAGGGTTCCCTTTTCTCCGCATCCTCTCCAACATTTGTGGTTTCCTGCCTTGTTAATTTTCCCCATTCTCACTGGTGTGAGGTGGTATCTCATTGTGGTTTTCATTTGTATTTCCCAGATGGCCAGTGATGCAGAGCATTTTCTCATGTGCTTGTTGGCCATGTCTATGTCTTCCTCTGTGAGATTTCTGTTCATGTGTTTTGCCCATTTCATGATTGGATTGTTTGTTTCTTTGGTGTTGAGTTTAATAAGTTCTTTATAGATCTTGGAAACTAGCCCTTTATCTGATACGTCATTTGCAAATATCCTCTCCCATTCTGTAGGTTGTCTTGGAGTTTTGTTGACTGTATCCTTTGCTGGGCAAAAGCTTCTTATCTTGGGATCCCTGGGTGGCGCAGCGGTTTGGTGCCTGCCTTTGGCCCAGGGCGCGATCCTGGAGACCCGGGATCGAATCCCACGTCGGGCTCCCGGTGCATGGAGCCTGCTTCTCCCTCTGCCTGTGTCTCTGCCTCTCTCTCTCTCTCTGTGACTATCATAAATAAATTAAAAATTTAAAAAAAAAAAAAGCTTCTTATCTTGATGAAGTCCCAATAGTTCATTTTTGCTTTTGTTTCTTTTGCCTCCGTGGATGTATCTTGCAAGAAGTTACTGTGGCCGAGTTCAAAAAGGGTGTTGCCTGTGTTCTCCTCTAGGATTTTGATGGACTCTTGTCTCACATTTAGATCTTTCATCCATTTTGAGTTTATCTTTGTGTCTGGTGCAAGAGAGTGGTCCAGTTTCATTCTTCTGCATGTGGATGTCCAATTTTCCCAGCACCATTTATTGAAGAGACTGTCTTTCTTCCAGTGGATAGTCTTTCCTCCTTTATCGAATATTAGTTGACCATAAAGTTCAGGGTCCACTTCTGGATTCTCTATTCTGTTCCATTGATCTATGTGTCCGTTTTTGTGCCAGTACTACACTGTCTTGATGACCACAGCTTTGTAGTACAACCTGAAATCTGGCATTGTGATGCCCCCAGCTGTGGTTTTCTTTTTTAAAATTCCCCTGGCTATTCGGGGTCCTTTCTGATTCCACACAAATCTTAAAATAATTTGTTCTAACTCTCTGAAGAAAGTCCATGGTATTTATATATCCTATTTATGTACTCTAGAATGATTCACTTCTATAAAGGTTTGCTAGGACCTACAGGAGGACTATCCACATTAACAAATACTAAGCCTCTGCTACAAATAAAGCACTTAAGTACTAGTACCATCCAGGAACAGAAATGTGAGTAAAACTCTATAACCTCCAACGGTGTACAGTTTGCTGGAATTGATAAAAAAAAGTCTCTATGAAACAAACTAAACTACTTTTGTTTAGCAGATCACTAAGGAAAAAAAGGAGTTTCTGGGGATTAATGTAGATCAGTAAATTAACACAACTTTTTTTTCTTTTAGACATGTGATTTGTAACATAAGTTTCAGGTGTTTTTCAGAGCCTGAAGTATAAAAATCTAAGCCATTCAATTTCAAATAAATCAAATTACATTCTTTAAAACACAGAGCTAACATGATAAAAAACTCTCTCTCAAGTGGCATGATTTTTAATGATAGGAACTCCACCTGAAATATGCAACTTTCCCAGCTGTTTCAACCCTTAATTGTGGGTGGTTTCTGTGTGGGTGCAAAAATAACGTGGTTAAAAAAAATGGAAAACAATAATTCAATTGTCCAACTGAGAGCCATTAAGAAGTAAAATATGCTTCCTCTACAGAGTTCAAAAGAAAATGTTATTTGTATAAACAATTTAGGCATTTAAAAATGTTCCACTTTAATAGAGGACTTCCTGATTTATATAACCACATTTAAGTGGGTTATAATGAGGGTTTATAATAAGTCATAGATTCTCTTTTGATTCAGCAAATGAGAAGGTAATCATTTCCTAGAATTTAGTAAAATCAAAGGTCTCTTTTTGAAGAGTTCAGTTGTAGTTAGTAATGATATTGTCTCTGGTTTGGAAATTTTGCCTAAGAAACACTCAAAACGAGTTTTATGGCTGCACTCCACCTTCAAATATTAGTAATAATCAATACGGGTGAGTATTTAAAGCTCATCAAGTTCTAAAGAAAATCTTTCCAGAAGCATTTCATAATTTAATACTTTAAAAGTTGAATTTTATTAGTTTAAGTTGAAGAAAACAGGTTCTTTGTAAGCTAATAATCACTTATGGTCTTTTAAGCTCATTTCTTGGGTTTATAAATATACCAATTATTATTTTTAACCTGAAATACAGGTTATTACCTCAAAGTGTTTTTAAACTATATAGGAACCCCTTCAAAACACACAAAGCAAACCATTTGCCATGCCTCCCACCCCATATTCTTATTTATCACTTGCAAAACTAGATCTCATAGTACCTTTCCACTGGACCTAACAGATGCATTCTCAAAGTGGATGGATTTATTTGGCAAAAAATTAATGCATTTTCCCCACAGTACTTTCTTTAACAAGGAAAATGAAAAAAAATTTTTTTTCAACCACTCCTTTAAAAAATTTCTTCTAGGGATCCCTGGGTGGCGCAGCGGTTCGGCGCCTGCCTTTGGCCCGGGGCGCGATCCTGGAGACCCGGGATCGAGTCCCACATCAGGCTCCCGGTGCATGGAGCCTGCTTCTCCCTCTGCCTGTGTCTCTGCCTCTCCCTCTCTTTCTCTCTCTCTGTGACTATCATAAATTTAAAAAAAAAAAAAAAAAAAAAAATTTCTTCTACTTCACACCCTTTGAACGGGCAACAGTGGTCCTTCACAGGCTCCTATCTATATACCAAGGTGACTCAGGCTCACAGTAAAGTCACTTTACCACCAAGTCACACTTCTGAGAGGTAATCCAACAAAAAGTATTTGCAGCTGAGCAAAGTGCTGCTGGTTCAGGAAAACACAATAAAGCCCTGTGACTTGAAAAGTCACTATTTTAAATTTGTGTCCTATAGTCTCACCTTTTGCAATGTTCTCCTAAAGAAGGAACAGGAAAGAAACCAAAATGTAAAGTACACCACAGACAACAGAATATACAAAACTTGGTTCAGTTTAAGTTACCATTCATTAAACTGTACACATAAACTGTAGATATAATCTATCTAGATTTGCCTATAAAAGGGTTTTTTGGGGCAGTCTGGGTGGCTTAGCGGTTTAGCGCCGCCTTCAGCCCAGAGCGTGATCCTCGAGACCCAGGATCGAGTCCAACTTCGGGCTCCCTGCATGGATCCTGCTTTTCCTTCTGTGTCTCTGCCTTTCTCTCTCTCTCTCTCTCTCTCATGAATGAATAAATAAAATCTTTAAAAAGAAAAAAGGTTTTCTGTTTTTTTTTTTTTTTAAGTTGTAACAGGTCTTTATTTTAAAAACTATTAAGCACTAGCCATCGTTATTGCTGTCTGCATATCTGCACTGAAAACAATAAATACATGAACAGGAATATATTAGCTATGTCAGAAATATCTGTGCAATTATTATGAATATATTTGATCTGAATTACCTAATTGATGGCCCCTCATTTCTGCACTCAGAGCTGGGAGCCATAACCTTAGTCAACAAGTGGTTTTGTGTTGTCTGTCTTCACCACAGGAATTTTCTGTTTAGGTGTGTCTAAGGGAATGAAGTCCCCACCTAAAATATTTATTAGCAAACTGACTCTCCTTCTTGGTAAATGTTTAATCCTTGGTTCATGTTGTGTAAAACTTTCCTGAGAATTACCAAAGGCTATCATACAACACTGCTAACCAAGTTGTTTATGCACAATTGCAACTGGACTTTCCAATGGTTTCCAAGATTACACAGAATGAACAAGATTTGCCGCATTTTAATGACTAATATTTTTATTGGCACCAGCTCAGCCTAATAAGATCTGATTTTTAATCTAGACTTTTAAGACTTCGGTTAAAAGTGATTTCAAATTGTAGGCACCAAATACAGAAACAAAATAAGTTGCATGTCCCAATCTTGGTATGGATATGGATTTTGAAGTGATACACTAAGATTTACAGCCTTTTAGTATCCTATACTCTCAGATGCTAAATTAACCTAGCAAAACAACCTATCTCATAGGTAGATTCACAGTAATAACTGTGAGCTTCTATTGTTTGAATGAGCCAGTGTAAACAGGGGTTTTAAAAGGGCACTATTTCATTTTCTGTAGAGAGAGCCTTTTATCTCCTACTAGTAAGGTTTTAAGGCTCAGCACATGACTTTGGAAGTCATCACTTCCCATGCATGTACATGTGTACATGCACCAGAACTGATGCAGTGAGCACTGATTTTTTTTGCATTTACATACATATTACTTACTGTTTAAATATAGTTAAGCGATGGTACATTCAAATGTTACCCATATAATTATTAAAGGAGGATTGAATCTTATAAGCAGTTTGTAATCAATCTGTACCCTCCCTCACCAATTTCTAAGCTCTAAGTGTCCAGCTACTGAACTCCTGACTTACTCCTAACCAAAGATCTTTACTCAGTTCAAAAACTAAAGAAATATAAGTAGGTAAGTAGAGCAGCTGTGAGAAGTTAATTTGGATGGATTCAATAGGCTGCTTCCCACTAGGCTAGCACTACAATTGACAGATAAAATGGAGCTGTGGAAAGTTCGCATGCAGTTCATTTATCCCTGTAAGAAGGGAGGAGAAAAGACCTCTTGCTGCTTTTGAATGGAAAGGAAGGTGCTAAAGGGAAAGCACAAGAATGCTGTCCTGTTTGGGACTTCAATTCTGGAAACAACTGACCTGTTCTCTGAGCCAGAGAAATTCCACACTGGATCACAGGCAACTAATTATATTTTGCTTCCTTCCAAGTCAGCAATGTTTCACTAGCACTAAAACAAACAAACAAAAAAACCCCAAATGCACAAGTCCAAAAGGATGGGAGAAGAAGGGGACAGATGAAGAGTAAGACTGATTTACAGGCCAGTCACATGCCTACCCACCTATAAAACAATCAGAAGAGCTTCCACAAATTAGGTAATTTACTGATATGGAAACAGAATCTTTTCCTTACATTGCTCAAAATCTGTTTTTCACCCTATTCCACCATAAGCACATTAAAAGTAGACATCTTACTCATCTTCCTACCACCTCCCTACTCATTCCTACCACAGCTCACATACAAAAAGACAGCAAATGTCTTGATTTTACACATTATTTTTCATTGACATTACTTGCTTATAAAAGATGAGTTTTTGTATGTCATCATTTCTAATGGTTCCGTCATTGGTAAGTCTCAAAACCACTCTGGCTGAGAATGTTGCGGCTGTTACTCAATGCTAAGAGCCACAGCTGTCCCTACTTCATTCCTCTGGTTAAATTAGAGGAATAAAGAGGCTGAAACTGGGGCTTCCACAAGCTATTTTAAACAAAGTTGGAACTACGTATCTTCCCATGTAGAATTAAAACTGATGATAAAAATAAATAAGACTGATGAAGGAGGGTAAGGATAGTTCCTTGCACATGCACTCCAGCCCTACACAACAGTCTCAGGAATATATTCCTAGGTCACTATCCTTGCAACAGCAGCTTGCAATGTACTCATAATTCTTCCATGTTAGAAATGGTTATAGTCTTCTCTATGTTATATTTTTAAATGTTTAGAATGCACTTGAGGACTCAGTAAAAGGATAAAAATTGTCGGATGGTGAGGATATAGGAGCATACCTATTTTTTACTTTTTTTTCAGAAATAATATTTTAGACTACTTTTTGCTCTAGGTTAGGTTCCAAATAAAGTATTAATGTTTAAATCAGATTCCCAGTAATAGGAGATACATAAGTCTCCTGATCTAAAAGCATCAAGGACCATTACATCTATACTTACATAGCATTCATCTTTTGCTCCTCTTTGATCTAACTCCTTGAAGCCCTCAAAGTACCAGAATTTAATCTAGTATTCATTGTCTACAATAAACCATCTCCTGATCAAGTCACAGCTTTCAAATCTAATCTACAAGAGCCACAACAGCATCCATTTAAACCACAGTGGAAAGAGACTAGGGACCAATGCTGAAGATCGAATTCACCACAACCTGGGGAAATCACCTAACATCTGCCTGAAAGGCTGCAGAGCGTAAATTTAAAAACCCTGCCTCTTCAGTTACATGTGACTTCAAGAAAGGTATTTTAAGTAAGTTTAAAGGAGATTAAGAGAAATACGCAGAAATATGTTTATTATACTTTTTAACAAGATCAACTAGA
Source organism: Vulpes lagopus (assembly GCF_018345385.1). Taxonomy (NCBI): domain Eukaryota; kingdom Metazoa; phylum Chordata; class Mammalia; order Carnivora; family Canidae; genus Vulpes; species Vulpes lagopus. The sequence goes on along the minus strand of NC_054838.1, from coordinate 48,947,375 downwards.
ATCTGGGGCACCTGGGTGGCTCAGTGGTTGAGCATCTGCCTTTGGCTCAGGCTCGTGATACGGGTGTCCTCTGATCAAGTCCTGAATCAAGCTCCCTGCAGGGAGTCTGCTTCTCCCTCTGCCTGTGTCTCTGCCTCTCTCTGGAGAGATTCTCAACTAGAATCAACCTGAATGTTCCATGGATTTTATTTCTTTAGTTTATGTATTTACACTGATGAAACATTTTAAAGTTATGAAATTATTAAAAAATCCAAAGTATTTGCCACAGTCCTCTTTAAAAGAAAACAAATTATATATATTTTTATTAAATATACATACAAATATACATTACAAATTATATACATATATAATGATTAGAAAAATAAACACATAAGTGAAAAAATTAAAATTTATAAGAAAACTATGTCATTTTAACTGAGGGTCTATCATGAGTCAGGCCCTAGGTTAGGTGCTAAAGCTAAAGTGGTTTTAAAAAAGAAAAGATAGGGGCACCTAGGTGGCTCAGTGGTTGAGCATCTGCCTTTGGCTCAGGTTGTGATCCCAGGGTCCTGGAATCAAGTCCCATATTGGGCTCAACCTGCTTCTCCCTCTGCCTATGTCTTTGCCTCTCTCTCTCTCTGTGTGTGTGTCTCTCATAAATAAATAAATAAAAATATTTTTTTAAAAAAGAAAGACAAGACAGGGATGCCTGAGTAGCTCAGTTGGTTAAGTGACTGACTCTTCATTTAGGTTCAGGTCATGATCACAGGGTCCTGGGATTAAGCCCTACAACAGACTCTCTGCTGAGCAGGGAGCCTGCTTCCCCCTCTCTTTCTGCCTGCCTCTCTGCCTAGTTGTGCGGTCTCTCCCTCTGTATCAAATAAATAAATAAAATCTTAAAAAAAAAAAAAAAAAAGATTCTCTTCTCCCTCTCCTGCCCTCCCCCACTCTATTGCAATCTCTCTAAAAAAAATTTTTTTTTTAAGATTTTATTGACTCATGAGAGACACAGAGAGAGAGGCAGAGACACAGGCTGAGGGAGAAGCAGGCTCCATGCAGGGAACCCGACGTGGGACTCAATCCCAGATCTCCAGGATCACACCCTGGGCTGCAGACAGTGCTAATCCGCTGCACCACTGGGGCTGCCCTCTAAAACAAAATTTAAAAATAAAATTCAAAAAATCTGGCCTCTGCCTTCTTGGAGTTATGATTACAATTACATTACTAAGTAAAAATAAATATTATATAAGTAGTTTTATTTTTTCTATATAATAATGCTTATATATTAGTATTTTAGTAATATAATCAAAGCTTTTTTGCCAGGTATGTGTTTCAAAGTCTAGGTTGGGGACTAGACATTTATGACACAAATGTCAAGAAGTGGCACACAAAGATGACAACTATTGTTCCAAGTGCCAGTGGTGTGTGATCACTGAAGGTGCCCTTTCTCATTCACCCTGTAAAGAGAAAAAAGTAATGCTGTTGAGGCCCATGTGGCAGTCCTCATCCTACATGGCTCAGCTACTTTTCATCACAACACTGAGGTGGAGGAGTCATTTTTGATTTCAATAGACCAGCTACCTCTACCTCCCCTGAGTAACTAACACTCCTAAAGGAGCAACCAATAAAGTGACCACCTGGTACATGGCCTCTGAAAGACTGCCACCTTGGCCATACTGATATATGCATAATGCAAATCCCATCTGCAAGGAGAGCTTGTCTAAGAACTCTGAATTCTACCAGTTATTTATCCAGAAGGAACTTTTGTCAATGTGAGCAAGCTAAAGCCAGACAATGAATCAGTCAGCTTATTTCCTCCTGAGAGCCGTTTTTGGTGGGGATAACACTGCCCTTTCCTTTCACAGCTAGGTTTGGGCTTGCTACTTAGGTTTTCAAAAATAAACCATACTGTTTAGGAATACATATATAACTGATAAAACCATATAAGAAAAAGAAATGTGATTGTGGAGGGACCTGTCTAGGATTACAAGTCCTTACTACTCAAAGTGTGGTCCATGGACCAGGAGTGTCATATCTCCTTCAAGTCTGTCTGAAATGCAGAATCACACACTCCACCTGAGACCTTCTGTATCAGAATCTGCATTTCATAAGATCTCCAGCTGTTTCATATACACATTAAACTTTGAGGGTCACTGTTCTTTTATTTTAAAAGATTTTATTTATTTATTCATGAGAGACACACAGAGAGGCAGAGACATAGGCAGAGGGAGAAGCAGCCTCCATGCAGGGAGCCTGATGCAGGACTCACCCCAGGACCCCGGGATCACAACCTGAGCCGAAGGCAGGACACAACCACTCAGCCATCCAGGGGCCCAAGGGTCACTCTTTTAAAAACTTGTAATATTCTATTTTTATATCTGGAAGAGGAGCACACTTAGTATTATCCTCACGAATGTACATATTCTTTAGTCTTTGATTATGTGACATGTTGCTAACTCAGTCTACAAATGGACCCACTGTCAAAAACCTATTAATAGTGATTGTTAAAATGTAACCTTCAAACAGTAAAAATTCAGATACAGATAAAACTCCAGGGATCACATAACCTGACTTCTTCATTTTATGGGAAATAAAACCGTCTGAATCAGGAGGGTCAATTTTTCCCTTATAAACAAATACTCATGTTAAGAGAGAAATCAGTATTAAATTTTTTAAAATTAAAATAATTCTTAAAACCAGTACCTTGTATTTAATAGTACATGCCCAATATATCTTTGAAAGAATGATTCACTTTGAGGCAGAGACAAAGATTGTTGTCTACCTCTTCTCAAAGGGCTGAGCTAAATTATAGGATGATTAATAAATAATTTCCTATGGAAAAAAAAACAAGTTCGATTTTTAGACAATTTATAATACTGTCCTCTACAATAACCAAAAATTGCCCTTAAACTTTATCAAATCAGAATATTTTACATGTTTAGCATTTAGGTATATGAATCTGTTTGGTTTCTCTTTTTTTTTAACTTTTTTTATTTTTATTTTTTAAAGATTTCATTTATTTATTTATTCATGAGAGACACAGAGAGACAGGCAGAGATATAGGCAGAGGGAGAAGCAGGCTCCATGCAGGGAGCCCAATGTGAGGACTCGATCCCAGCATTTCAGGATTATGCCCTGGTCGGAAGGCAGACACTCAACCACTGAGCCACCCAGGCGTCCCAGAATCTGTTAGATTTCAAAGAAATCAGTATCTGAAGTAGGACTTTTAAAATTATTTAGAATATTAAAGAACAACAGTACTCACCAATACTAATTTCATCATCTGTTTCAGCATCACCAATACATTCAAATTGGAAATCTTGCAGTGACTGGGAAAATTTCTGTACGGCCATAGACAGATCTGTAATTAAAAAGTCAAAACAAACAAACAAACCATAAGTTGAAGGTATCATGGAATACAAGAGCTTCCATACATGTTATTGTCTGACTTCAGTTTTAATATTATATTTACCATATTTTATATGGTAATATACCATATATTTTAAAATACTAGCTTGACAAATTTAAGCAGATTTTAAGAGACTGCTAAAGAAATATTTTAGGAATTGGATCTGCTCTGCCCACAGGGAATTTGCCTCTTATTTTTGGTGTTAGTAGTGTACTATCTGAAGCCGATTCCCAAATCCTTTATCAAAGAACTACCATTCACTCCCTATAAATGGAGCATTTATTTAAAAAAAAAAAAAAAAAAAAAAGAACAAACGAACAAAAGAAAGCCAGCCAGCCACTAAGTTTGCCAGTGGAGCAGGGAGAAAGGGAGGAAAAAGCAGCCAATCTTTTTCTTTTTTTTTTTTAATTAACTTTTATTGGTGTTCAATTTACCAACATACAGAAAAACACCCAGTGCTCATCCCGTCAAGTGTCCACCTCAGTGCCCATCACCCATTCCCCTCCAACACCCGCCCTCCTCCCCTTCCACCACCCCTAGTTCGTTTCCCCGAGTTAGGAGTCTTTATGTTCTGTCTCCCTTCCTGATATTTCCCAACATTTCTTTTCCCTTCCTTTATATTCCCTTTCACTATTATTCATATTCCCCCAATGAATGAGAACATACATTGTTTGTCCTTCTCCGATTGACTTACTTCACTCAGCATAATACCCTCCAGTTCCATCCACGTTGAAGCAAATGGTGGGTATTTGTCGTTTCTAATGGCTGAGGAATATTCCATTGTATACATAAACCACATCTTCTTTATCCATCATCTTTCGATGGACACCGAGGCTCCTTCCACAGTTTGGCTATTGTGGCCATTGCTGATAGAAACATCAGGGTGCAGGTGTCCCGACGTTTCATTGCATCTGAATCTTTGGGGTAAATCCCCAACAGTGCAATCTTTGATAAGGAAGAGTCACCAATGTACAGACTACAGAGCAGGTGAGGAATGTGTTTTGATCCCCTAATGTGAAAGGCCACCTAAAAGGGTGTTTACAAATAACCTTGTGATTTATAGGGGACCTCAAGCTAAATATATTCTTCAGTCTGAAAAAAGTCCAGAGTATGACTAAATCCAGAAGAATTCTTTATTCCTGGAGAGAATACAGAAAAACCCATAATATAATGAGAAGTAAAGCCCAGGGATGCATCCTAACAGAGTGATTAAGAATGTACTCTGGAGCCAGTCTGCCTAGGTGGAAACCCAAGTCCCACCAAGTACTTGCTACCTGACCTTGGGCAAATTATTTAACTCCTCTGGGCCATTGTTTCCTCATCAGTGAAAGGAGAATAACAATTGCATAACCACCTCACACCAGTTGCTTTAAGGATTGAGTAAATTAATATTTGAAAAGAGTTTGGAACCAAGCCTGGCACCTAGTAAACACTGTATAAGTTTTTTAAGGAAAATTATAAATCAGTCTGACGGTGCAGCATAATAGAGGCTTTAAAGAACCCACCTCTCATAACTACTCTGATCATCCACACCAACCTTTCCACAGAAATCTGTGCCAGTAGGAAAACATAGTTTTCTGGAATTCACCCTATTACTTCATTTAGTGGTGTCTCCCAGGGGTTCAAGTCCAATACCTGAACTCTTATATTTAATTCAGGCAATAGAACCTAACAGAAGACTTTCTCCTTAATCAAAGGTTATCCAGGCTCTGAACCTTTATCTTGACTAGGCCTCTACTTTGGCTCCAGTCGTCACTGGCTCTACAAAATCCAGTTTTAGCAAGAATCTTGCCAAGTCAGCTTAGAGAGAATTCCCCACTCTGAACATGGGATCAAAATCTTCATCCTCCACTTTTTTCCTTGGCCTGCCTTCACCAAGAATCCCCCTTCCTTTGGTGTCTCCTACCAGTAATTTTTCATACCAATCCAGTATCCCCTAACACAATCCCAAGCCTGCTCCTTAGATATAAATCACTACTTGTACTTTTTAATTCAGAGTCGAGTATGATCTCTCTCCCCTATTGTGATAATCTTGACACCTTTGGCAATCTTGAATAAAGTACTCCTTAACATTTAACTAGTGTATTGCTTCTCGGCCTTTTGGCTAAGATCAAGTGTAACATTTTAACTGGTATCAGAATAATTTTCTCTTTACGAGAACAGTTGAGGTCCCATGCCTAGACACAGAACCTACTGTGGTAACCTACCATTCAGGAAACCCCAGCACTCATCCAAAAAAGTAAGTACTCAAGAATGAATAGGTCTTCAAACATTAAGGTCACTTTTTTGTGTCGCTGTGACCCAAAGAACTCACCAATACCCTGAACAAAGACAATTCTGAAGACGACAGGCCTCAAGCTTCAGACAGACTTAAAAAAAAAAATCAGGGATCCCTGGGTGGCGCAGCGGTTTGGCGCCTGCCTTTGGCCCAGGGCGCGATCCTGGAGACCCGGGATCGAATCCCACGTCGGGCTCCCGGTGCATGGAGCCTGCTTCTCCCTCTGCCTGTGTCTCTGCCTCTCTCTCTCTCTCTCTCTCTCTCTCTCTCTGTATGTCTCTCATGAATAAATAAATAAAAATTTTAAAAAAAATCAAATTACACACACAAGACAGATTTTTTTGAAAAAAGAAATTATTCTCTGGAAAGATGATGCTACTCATAGATTATACCTTTTCCCACAAGATGGCTAAAACTTTTGTCCAGCTGCACATTCTACTTGAGAAGTACTTTCAATTTACTTTCTATCACCTTAAGAATGGCTCTGCATTGGGCTTTCAGAAAGATAAAGAGAGGCTTCTTAATGAATTATTAGTCAATGAGAAAACAAAGGCTACATTAGAACTAGACTTCACCAATTACCTTTGAGCTCTTAGACAATCATCCATCCTTCCCCCAAACTATTTTTCTTATCTTTACAACAGAGAATTAACATTGATCTCACAGGTTGTTCTAAGGACTAAACGAAGTATGTGCCTGGTACATACTAGGCAATTCAATAAATGGTGTCAATTATTATCATTCAAGTCCAACTCATAAAGGTGGGAAAGTTAACTGGCCTTCCAGAGAGAAGGACACTGTACCAAAGTGTGCATTTACCTGACAGTGCACAGCTCTGCTAAGGGCAGAGAAATCATGACACCTATTCAAATGTTATGAGAAGAAAAAGAAATTAGACTCTTGGGACAATTTTAAGCCAAGCTGTTTATGGCTACTTTCCCTGAGATGGAAATTAATGTCCCTTTGTTTTTCTATGTATTATATAAATGTTTACGGTAAAATGGATTTGAAATCAGTGATGCAGTTCCTACAGAAGTTGAGATAGGGAATAGTGTATATGGATGAATCAACGTGCTTAAGAATTCTGTAAGAGGGGCAGCCCGGGTGGCTCAGCGGTTTAGTGCCGCTTTCAGCCCAGGGTGTGATCCTGGAGACCAGGGATCGAGTCCCACATCGGGCTCCCTGCATGGAGCCTGCTTCTCCCTCTGCCTGTGCCTCTGCTTCTCTCTCTGTGTCTCTCACGAATAAATAAATAAAATCTTAAAGAAAAAAAAAAGGTAAGCTGTTTTTTCCTTTTGCAGACATCACAGTGGATGCATTATAACAAATTCCTGTTCCCAAACAAGACCACAGAAGCCCACTTTATAAGCTATTCTTGTCAAGATAGCCAAGTAATTGAGAATGTGAGTTCTAGTGGCAGAGTACCTGGGTTAACTTCTGGCCTCTACCAATCAGTAACACGACTGCGGGCAAGTTCCTTAACTTCTCTGTACCTCAGGATCATCATCTGTTAAGTGGAACAGAACCTGTCTCTCAGCGTTACTCTGAGAAGTAAATGAATTAAATATAAACGAAGATCTTAAAACAGTGTTCTGGCACACAGCTTAAAACGTGTTGGCTATTTCCATTTTAACCATCTTAGAAAAGAAAAAAAAAAAATCAGGAATGAAGGTGGCAGCTGTTAGACCTTAGATAACCTTGGAAAATGCCCAAGAAAACCATCTGTTGATGGCAGTTTCAAGTTCTCTCTCTTGGTGTAGTGCAATCAGGCCATGACAAGACAACCTGATTATTCAGTATTTCTGTGTAAGAGAAAAGTGTCTATTTCAACCCTGGAATGAACAATGTAGGAATGATCTCTCCCTGGTCCTTTCAGAAGCATAAGGAGACAGGATTACAATTTAAAAACTTGGTTCTCAAGTAATTCAGATGACAATTCCAAAACTAAAGAGACATTGGCAATATGACTTATTTTTAACTTCAAGTGTCTGGGTTCTTGACTTTCCTTTTATTTGTTCTCATTTTCTAAAAACGAAAGTAATTTGGTCAAAATATCAGGTCAAAAATATTATCAAGGTAAAAAACTTAGGATTTTTCTGCCAGTAATATTGATCAATCTTCAAAATGAGGAATCCGTTCACTCTCTTTATCTGGGCTCTATCTCCCTCTGAACTAGAAAGCACAACACCTTCAACTGACTTGAAACCACATGAAACACACTATTTCCTAATTATCTAAAGTTTCTCAACGATGGCCAGATGCATGGTACCGAAATACTGGTTCTAAAATCTTTAAATAAAACTGATTCACATCTGATTATATAGAATTTAAAACCTAATTTTTAAAATTCTATTGTTGAATTTTAAAGTATCAAAATGTGTAATGATAAATATCTACATTTTCTCTTACATACAAAAAGAAAGGTCAAGAATATAAAACACAGCAAGCGGAGAGTTCTAGTTTAGGCAAGGCTGTCTCTTTCTCCCTATTTCTACCCAACTATTAGATCAGAGTCACCTGGCCACATTCTAAGGTGAAGGCAGAGGAATAACATTTACTAGCAAGCGAGGTTGTACACAGTAAAGATGGCACAAGTACCACCTGTACCACATATTTTCCTTTTTTTTTTTTTTTTTGCCTAACCTGCAAGTTAAGCAAGGATATCTTCTCATATATTCACATTAAGTTGAAAGAAATTACACTGGACTTTAATTAGTCAGCAATGTTTTTACATCAAAGAGTTAACCTGTAGCACCCATGATTAGATGATCCTAATGAAACACTAAAACTTCATTTCATTAGAGAAGTAAAACATGCTTAGTAAATAATTGTAATTCTTCTTATACATTAAGAGCTACCTTTTACCTTAGGAGTGACAATGGAATTATTTTTATAATGTTAGGTATGGAAATGAGCTATATTTATGTCAGAGCAAGTACAACTAGACAGTCCACTGGCACAAGAAACCCACTTGCTCTGAGATTAAAGACTCACAGGAGCAATATACCCAGATATATATGCTGTATAATTATCTTCACACTACCACGCAGAAGCCAGAGAGTACAAAGCAATGGAAAAAGTAAAATATATATATATATATATATATATATATATATATATATATATATATATATATATATAATCTCCTTGCCTTCAAAAGGGCACAGTCCAGTAGGAGCATCAGACATGTAAATAAATCCTATCATAGGCCATTGATAAAGTCTCCTGCAGAGGTTAATAACGCCATCCCTCAGGTAGTATTTACTATGTGCCCAATACTTTTCTAAACACTTAACATAAATTAAACCATTAATTCTTACAACAGCCACACAAAGCAGGTATCATCACTCCCATTTTACAGATGGGAGAAACCAAGCACAGGTAAGTTAAGTGACGTTCCCAAGTTCATACAAGCTAGTAAATAACAGAGCCAGATTTTCAACCCAGGGAGCCTAGCTCCAGAATCCCCACTTCATCACACTGCCATACTGTTCTGCACATAAAGGTAGCAAATAAGAAGGCACAATCAATTCTGCTTGAGTGCATGGGGGAAGGCTTCTCAGAATAATCAATGAAAACAGAGACTTAAGAGACGCAACAATATACCAAGAATGATCAAGGTAACAAAATGTACAGAATCTTCCAAAAGGCATTTTCTACCTATATATCCAACCTCACCTATCAAGACTCACACCAAGCTGGCGTACTGGTTATTACTAGAAACAAACATCCAGTCTCTTTGCCTCTTTTTATGTTGTTATTCCTATTTCTAGAGATAATACTCTTCTCCATGGTCTCTTTCAATATATCTCTCAAGCCCCCATTTCCTCCAAAAAGCCCTTCCTGATCCCTTCCAATTTGGTATTATCTCCTCTTTTACACTTTCCACTATATGTTGTGACTCACTTACTGTGCTTTCTCTATTTTACCTTTACTCTGTTATCCATAAACCTAGTCTATCAATTCTATTTTATTTTATTTCTTTAATATTTTATTTATTTATTTACAAGAGACACAGAGAGAGAGAGGCAGAGACATGAGCAGAGGGAGAAGCAGGCTCATTGCAGGGAGCCCGATGTGGGACTCTATCCCGAGACTCCAGGATCACGCCCTGAGCCGAAGGCAGATGCTCAACCGTTGAGCCACCCAGGTGCCCCAATCCACTCTATTTTAAATAGTGTAATAAAGCTAGGAAGTTTTACCACCTGTGAATACCATACAAGTATCCAGCGCCATATTTTATATACAAGAGCTCAATTTTTGAAAGCATAAATTTCTGTAAGGCAAGTAAATACTCCAACTTTCCAGATACCTTTCATCTTCTCTTCTTCCCACTCCTGTAATCCCCTAATGTGGATTTTTCAACCACTGGTAAAACATGAGTTGTCAATTCTCCAAAAAAAACAATAAATAATAAAATGTTTTACTAATTACAAGCAAAAAGCTTCAATATACAATCACAATAGTGATAGCAATAGTGTTGATGTTTTACTATTTCAAAGTTCTTACATATTTTTTCCCCATCTTCACACAAAGCTATGAGGGCTGATGCTCTGAAAATTTAAGTAATAACTTAATTTTCCCAAAGTCCAAGAGGTAAACACCCTTCTGGATAGGTCTTCTCCCCAAATTTGAAGTTCCTTCTGCTGCATCCATAGCTAATCCCCAATGACTAACAAGCATTATAATTAGGGAGGGGTATGCCTTTAACAACATCTCACTAATCCCTTACCAGCTATATAAATTCTAAGATAGTAAGTCCCCATGTATTGAACTATTTATTAGGGCTAGCTAGGCTTATTAGCATGGAATAACCTACATTAGATGGTCGTTATGAGGGCAGCCTGGGTGGCTCAGCGGTTTAGCGCCACCTTCAGCCCAGGGCCTGATCCTGGACACCTGGGATCAAGTCCCATGTCAGGCTCCCTGCATGGAGCCTGCTTCTCCCTCTGCCTGTGTCTCTGCCTCTCTCTCTCTCTCTCTCTCTCTCTCTCTCTTTCATGAATAAATAAATGAAATCTTTTTTTTTAAAAAGATGGTCATTATGAAAAACCATGTAGAAGCCAAAGGAAATGCACATATTTTTATACATTCTAATGCTATGAAGTAACTCGATAATATTCTAGAAGCTTCTTGACAGTAGGTATCTATTCTTCATCTCATAGTGCCCTTAGTGCCCAATAGATAGCAGACATAAATAAGACCAGAGGGACCAGAAAGACAGAAATGTACACCAATGTATAAGAATTCACTGTACAGATGCCTGGTTGGTTCTATTGGTTAAACATCAGATTCTTGATTTCAGCTCAGGTCATGATCTTAGTTCAAATCATGATCTCAGGGTTGTAGGGTTGTGAGATTAAGCCCCGCATTGGACTCCACACTGGACGAGGGGCCTGCTTAAAATTCTCTCTTCTTCTCCCTCTCCTCTTGCCCCCATCCCTTCCTCCATTCTTGAAAAAAAAAAAAAAAGATAGAAGAATCCACTATAGATCTATTACTAAAAAGCTTGTGGTACTGGGAACACACAAGGATAACTGGAAGCATCAATTTACGAAAAATCATACTGAACATTATACAGCAGAATGTGTCAAAGTATTATCAAATAAGCCTGGGTTTTTAACAACGGTGTTATGTTTTTAGCGTTCTCTCAGAGAACTACAAATGTCAGACTGCTAGATGGAAAAAAGTCAGAGTAAAAGAACACTAAGTATGGGAAAGTATTATAAAAACACAAGAAGTTGTTAATAAAAATCACTTCTATGGCCCTTATTTGAAAAAGTTTTAAAATGCCCACTTTGTTATTTTCCGGTTTACATTAATGGGTAGAAAATGCTGGTTGTCCAATATTAACAATTAGAGAAAATTCTTCATACAGAGGCCCAGGACAAAGCTTAGTGCTAATAATTGCTCGATAAACGTATGTTGAGCTAAAGTGAAATTGAGTGACTTGCAGTAATGGGATCAAGGGTCTTTCCTTGTAGGCCTTGAGAAATGCTGCCAAGTAGCAGTAGCCATGTTCACAGGTGGTCACTGGAAGCAAAAATCACCAAAGGGCAATGGGACACTGATGCTGTTCTTCATCCCTCTGGAAATGCAAAAAGAACAGACTACTCCAGGCCACTAAATTAACTTGCTATGTTTGAGGATGCAACAACATTGTTTTGGCACTGTGAAGTCTGGCACTGTAAAGCTGGCCTTTAGACGGCCCATTCATCTCTATACCAGATGTGTATTCAGGGTATTACTTCTGCATCCTATTTTTGATACATGTACTCTTGTGGCAGGCAGTGTAAGTCAAAACATCTGTTTTCAGCAATAAACTAGTCTTATGTGATAAATAATAATAATAATAATAAAGTCTTATGTGATGAATGTGCTCAGATCTGGGGAGAAGTCCTTCATCAGAATCAATCATCCTTTCATGTCATGAATTAAGTGTGTACAGAGTCTAACAGACATGGTCGCCAACCCAACGACCTCCACCTACTACAATATGTCTTATAGCAAGCACTTAGCCTCTCTGAATCTCAGGTTCCACATGTACAAAAAAAAAGATACTAAACCCTTGCAAGACTGTCATGAATATTACATGAAACTGGCTTAGCACAGCGTCTGGTACAGAACAGGACAAACTTGAAATACTGGTTCTCAACAAATGCTAACTATTAAACCACTATTAAGATGGCAAACGCAGAATATGAAATATTTTCATTAAAAGCACAACATATTTACTCTGTGAACTAAACTACTATCTTCAGGACAGCTTCACTGAAAATAAATAGTGGTGCTAGCCTCTAAAACCAAACAGTTTGTAACCCCATAAATGATATGTGTCTGGCAAGTAGTTCTCAAAGTTTCCAACCTAAAAATAAACAGGAACCAACAGTTGGGAAAATTTTATCCACAGTTTCAATAAAGCTACAAATTCCATAAAAATTAAAAAATGAAAACCCACAAACACTTCACTGCTGCTAGAACTGAAGTTAAAAATAGAAAGTTCAAAGGATGAAGTAAACTATCCATTTTTCTACCCTGGGGAAAAAGGCTTGAAGAAGGAAGAGTAAGGAGACAATGGCGCCCTGCAGTTTCTCAGGACTCTTCCTCCGTGAGCACTCCTTTCCTGCCTCGGAGTTTCCTCCTCCTCCCAATCTTTCCTTCGGAGGGTTTGTCTTTTTACCTCAATACTTGTTATCTTTTAGAAAGTGCTGTATATTTACATACAAGCAACTCCTACATGATGATATTAAGTCTGAATGCTGGACTTGCAAGCAAAATTGAATAAAATATCCCTCTTGCCTTTTTTGATTTAAGTAAGAAACCCTGAATTACCCAACACAGAGAACCTTGGAGCTTTCCTAAGCTTCCCAGCAACACAGGGCGGGCTGGCACATCTTCCTGGGCTTCCTGGTCTACTTTCCCACCCGTGACCTCTCCCTAGTCCAACCACTCATTTCCCACTACTTGCCAGGCATCTACAACTTACAGTCTTATCAACAGACGCAGTAATATGAAGTATTTTATTGTTCTACCCTCACTTTCAAGCCCACTTTTCTTTTGACTACCTGAAGTATCTATCTGCCCAAGGTAATGACTCAGGAAGAGTATCTGGTGTTACCTTACCTTTCATATCACCATAGCAACCCGTTACTAACTCTTAAAACTTCCTTTTTCAATCAGCCCCTTCTTGGTATCATATACTAAACACATTTGTGGTTAAATTATCTTTGAACTAGTTAAATTTCCTTCTTAAAGCACTACACTAAGTTGCTGTCTACTACACAAGTCAAGCGTATCATCTTTCCTTTTCAAGCCATCTTTTTCCTCAAACTTCTTTGCATCCTCCATACACCTGCTGAACAAACAACTCTAAACTTGCACTCTCTCAACATTGATGAAGTCATTCCCCATGTTGAAAACACCCCTTTGCTTTCTGTTAGGACCTTCAAATATCTTCAATAAAGAAGTACTCACAGCTGCACTGTGAAGCTTCATCATACCTCCAAAGAGCAGCTGGCTACACTTGATGCAGCACGTAGCTTCCCAGAGACCTTCTGAAGCACCTTTAATACCTGCCCCTATAGATTAATCTAAAAGCCACCCTAAATAATCCAACCGGAGCAACACATCTGCTCTCTTACAGATACCAAATACTGACATACCTGACAGTAGTATGTTAAGAGTTCACAAACCCATGGATAATTTTAGTGAATCTAACTGGTGCTACAACTTTTATTAGAAAATTGGGGAGATGCAAGTTCAATAGTTTTATCTTGTTTCACATTTTTTTAAAAAGCACATATTGTGAGTAAAGCAAGAGTCATATGACTTGACTTATATCTTCTTACTTCCATCAAACCAACCAGTTTCGACCATGTCCTCAGACTGATACTGTACTGTGCTTCCTCTAACAGAAAATTTTGCCGTAAGTGCTACATTACGGCAATACACCTCTACTGACATACCCTACCATTTTTCATTTTATTATTACACATATTTGTGTCTAAGTGTCTAAGGCCCATAACCCTCACCAAAGAGTAAGCCCATGGAGGGTAGTGTTTATTGCATCCAGTAGAGGGTCTTGAAAATAGGAAGCTTGTCATAAACTAATAGAATGCGAGAAATCAGAGTATTTATGGAAAAGCAAACTAAGGCTTTTCCAGTACTGGTGAAAATCAATTCCAGATAAGAACTGACTTAGTCACAGACTTGCCTCTAGCTATAAAAGGGACTAAGAGGAATTGAGAAAACCCAGAGTCCCAGCAAAACAACATACCTAATTATCTGGACATCAAATCAATTACATGAGGTCTGAGGAGCCACAGAGCTAGAAGTTTCTTTCATTTAAGATCTTTTGCAAGCTGGGCAAAAAGCAAAGCAATGGAAGCTGACAAAAGCAGTCCAGATATTTTAGGTATTTTTTTTAATTTTTTTTTATTATTATTTATTTATGATAGTCATACAGAGAGAGAGATAGAGAGGCAGAGACACAGGCACAGGAGAAGCAGGCTCCATGCACTGGGAGCCTGACGTGGGATTCGATCCCGGGTCTCCAGGATCGCGCCCTGGGCCAAAGGCAGGCACCAAACCGCTGCGCCACCCAGGGATCCCCGATATTTTAGGTATTAATCTAAAATTTCACCATTGCCTTAGAAGAAATCCAACTCTAATCAAGTATGATGAGAAGAACATTCAGTCAAAAAAAAAAAATTAGGAGTTCCACAAACTTAAATCATTAGAGAGAAAGCTAGTGCAGACATTTTCCTGTATCATCTTCTAATACAAAGAAGTCCAATTAAAAAAAACAATACCAAGGATTCTGATGTTGGGAAATCCACTAGTTAAACACTCAGTCTTTTTTGTTTTGTGGAGAGGTGTGAACTTAAGCTCTTCAAGTTTCAATTTACCTATCAGTAAAATGAGGATAATGAAATACCCACTTCATAGGATTGTTATAATAACCAAATGAAATTATGCATGTAAAGGGCTTGGCATAGCACACAGTATGAGCTTGATAATAGTAGTTATAATTATGATAGGTAATTTTTCAGGAGGAAACCACCGACTAGACTAACACATTACACTTGGCTCTTGATTACTAAATCTACCTTAAGCTCACCTCACAGGATTTCAGATAACTCACTATTATATGATGGCAGCAAATTTAATGTAGCCAAAGTATCTGCCAACCAAGGAAACACTAATTTGACGACAACAAATCACATTATAATCACGTTATAATCAAATTGTCTCTATCCCAAAAGATGAATTTACCATTTACTTACGTGCATTTTTCCCCTCAGCCACTTTGCACCATATACATCAATAAAAGCTATAAGAACACTCATATTCCCTCAATGACAGATGACTAAAACGTCAAAGTATTGTCTCAGTGGTTAACAGATTTCTGCACATTCCAGCATTCCTTGAAACATTCCTAGACTGAATAATGAAATCTGTTTAACCAAGCAAAGAAATAAGCAAATGTACATGAACCTTCTAAAAATTTTTAAGCACAATTCAAAAAGAGTAACAAGTTAGAATGTGTGCATAGCTTAAATCAGTAGCTAACTATGTTTGTGACAGCGCATTTGGGTTTTTCAGTACTGTATTTTTTATTGATTTTCTTTGGCCAAACAAAAGTGTACAGTATCATGTAATATCATGGCTATCCATAAACAACATGGTTATTGGAAGAGATTCTTTTCATATAGCTACATGACTAATATCCTCTTACATATTGGAAGTATTTGATTATGAATAGTAATTGAAAGGCAAATACACCAGCCTCAGTCTTAGACTACATGTGGAAGTATGCTGGCATGATGCTTTGCTCCTCCAAAAACAAACAGAAAAGAACAACTCTGTAAAAGAGGGTGGAGTTTGGCCTGCCACAGAATGAAAGACACAAAGATCATTATTCTCTGTGCACATAATGTTTTTGTAAGTTGCTTTCAAAACACTTGTTATCCTACACGTTTACAGACCATTTTTTGGCTGTCCTACCCCATTTTGAAACACCAGAGCAGTTTTTTTTTTCAGACTATTTCAAGAAAACTACATTTTACATCGTAGATCCCACGATGCACCTTTACAACTGCTGGTGTACTGTGTATTCACATGGTATGGTCATTTTAAAAAATGCCTAAGTGGCTTTGAAGAACATATACACCATATTTAAACTACTGTTCTATTTTCATGTGATTGATTACACTCATCAGAAAGGATAAAGATGAATCTCAAATCTTTTATTTCAAAAGAAAACTCATTCACATAAATGCCATGCTGTTTGAATTGCCAACATGCATACACATAATGAGCCACACGGTTAGCAACTGCCTGGTGTGATTCCGAAGAGCTAAGACTTATTTAGCAATCAGAACTGAGGAATTCCAACTGTGTCAACTTGTGCAACTACATCTGGGTTTATAGCTTCCCACACTCTGTCTCTAATTCTTTCATTGCTGCAAATAAAAGGGACTTCTCATACAAATGACACACATAATTTATGCCAGGTTTCTATTAGGCAGCACACAGCCAGTCTGTGATTACATCATTCAATTCAAAAACTTAAATATATATGTGATTTTCAGCTCCTTTGACCTGATTATTTTTGTCTTCTTACTTCAAAACTTAACAATATTGTTTCCTCAAACATGTACTAAAATTTTAAAGTCATTTTCATATAGCACAGTCCATAAGATCCTAAGATGCTAAACTGTTAAAAAAAAAAAAAGAGCCTAAAAAAGAGGCTAAATTAGAAGCCCCTCCCAATTTTAGATATATTAAAGTATAAAAACTGTACAACTTTGATTCCATGAGTCACTATGTATCTTTATATTTTATACTTTGCTCAGTCATATTGAACAATACCATCTTTCAGAGCATTTGAACTGTTAGATGAAGAAAAGGCATTATCCCTAATCTTAAAAAGCTAATAACCTAAGAAAATAAATAGCACACAAGGCACTACACTACTTCAATTGCCTTCTCCTATCTCTAAATACGATGGAAACCTAGCTCCATGAAAAGTCTGTTATAGATGTATTCAATCTGTGTTGTCCCTAACTGCTATGAGAGGGGGGAAATAAATCCATTCTCTCTAGCTTTACTTCTCATTCCTTGCTCATTTAAAGAGCCTGAAGCTTTCATGCCACCCAGTCCCTTGGGCTTGTTTCTGGCAGAGACTCCGAGTCTCATGTAAGAGCTGAAGGTGCTACCAGCAGCTGTGTGTGAGCCACCTGACATTTCTAGAAATACTGAAACAGTGGGATTGCAAGCAATATTTTAACAAGGGCTCTTTGGGTAACAAACAAGATAATCAGGTACTGTAGTCTCTATTTTCAGGATGAAAATTCTTAAAAGTTATACAACTATGAAAAGAAATTTTGTATTACTGTTTGTTCCACATGCTCCCTGACCACAATTTTTGGAATATAGAAAATTCTCTGTAACTTAAGATTCGAATTCAGTTCCAACGCTGTGCAGCATAGGGAGCCAGATCATTAAGATTCAAGGTCAGCACCTTTTAGAATAAATGAAGTTTGTGCACTTGTTGCCAAGGTCTGTGGTAGGGGTGGGGCCGGGGAAAGTACTGTCTTCAGCTAATTACTGTAGTAACTTAAATGACATCAGAACAGTGAAGGGTATATACAGACTACTCTGAGAGTCGCTGGAAATCATGGCTGTGAGTGACTAACATCTCTGCAATCATAGCAGCATCACAAAAAATTAAAATGAGTATCAGGCTAACTTATCATCTAAATAACTAGATTTCAATGAAGTTAAATTTTATCTTTAGTCACATCCCCCCAAACCAAGGTAATAAAGAGTATTGACCAAGTAGAAGTCCTTGGGGTTTTCGCTCTATTGAGTAGTAAACCTGATATATAATCAGCATATCATTTACATGTAAATGGGTTGGTAAAGGGCTTAAAAAATATTTTCTCTAAATATCTTATTATCCTGCAAACAACCCTTGAGCTATGGGTTTACACCATCTGTGGAGAAATCCTTTGCTTAAGCAAGGGTAAAGTTTAACCCTAAATCACTTGCAAATGCAATAAATCCTAAAATCGTTACATATACACTGAAGAGGTTTTTTACACATAATGTTATGATTCAAGAGATGAAAAAGGTTTTTTTTTTTAAGATTTTATTTATTTATTCATGAGAGACACAGAGAGAGACAGAGACACAGGCAGAGAGAGAAGCAGGCTCCATGCAGGGAGCCAGATGTGGGACTCGATCCCGGGACTCTGGGATCACACCCTGGGCCAAAGGCAGGAGCTAAACCGCTGAGCCACCCAGGTGTCCCCAAGAGATGAAAAAGTTAACAAAGTAGTTTTTTATCAAAACTTTCTCATATAAGGTTCATTTAATTAATCAAAAGGTATTATTAACTCCTTTATTTATGCAATTTCTACATCTTGAAGATTTCCTATCACTTTGGTAAGTTAAGAACCAGAGTGAATTTAAAATGTCAGATATTTTAAAAGACATTGAACATGGAACTTCTTTAACCACAAACAGATCTGAGTAATGTTTGTTAACTTATCAAACCAACTAAATGTAGAATCACCTCCAGATTATTCAAAGGTAGTATAAGATGAGTAACAGTATACCAACTAGTTCAAAAGGACTAAAGTGAGACATTACTGAAAAATAAATGTTTTCCCGTCAAGAAGAAATTGGTACATTAATTACCTATACATAGCCTCAGTCCTTACTCCCGCCAGTTCTTCACATGTGACCTTCCCCGTGAGGCCTTCCCTGACAACCATTCTAAAGCACAGCAGCCCCTAAAAAACTGGCGCACATACACACACTCTTAGACATAACCTCTCAGGGTTTATTTTCCTCAGGAGCATTTACTACCATCTGATCTATGACATAATGTAGTCATTAATTTGTCTCCTCCAATTATAGTTTCAAGGAAAGTACACATTTTTGCCTATTTTGTTCACTGTTTAACAAACAGATCTGGACCTGCTATATAAAAAGCACTTGGTTTTGCATAAACAGATGAATGGGGCTAAAAGAATATACTAAGATCCTTTAATAACAGCCTTCCTAAAACAGGATATGTATATCCTTATAGTGGAGTAACACAGGATAAGCACTATACTTTTTTATTATTGTTTTTTATTAAAACAAATATGTTATAGAATATTATGGAATAAAGTAAATGAACAATACTTAAATTTTGCCTTTCTGATAGGCAGGATGAAATTAATACTTTGATTAGTTATATAAGGAAAGAGGCAGAGGTGTTTAGAATTGGGTATATGTTTTCTCTCCTTTCATTTTAGTAATAATAATGTTTTAGTAATAATGTTTAGGAATGTATGGAAAGTAATATGCTGAAACTAAAACATCACCAACAGAAATGATAATATCTTTTAATAGCCCTGAAAGGAAATGATTCCCAATTTTGTATTCTACTGTTAAGCAATTTTCCTTAGAGTGAACATGAATCAAGTAATCTAAGACTTAATTCTTCACAGTTGAGTTCCTACAAGTATGGAATTGGAACTAAACCAGGGAGAAAAGAGCTAGCGAAGAATCGACATAAAGATAGACAGGGTCCTAGGAAGACTACGGATGGAGCTACAGAGTATGATGCTGACTGAAATCAGTCACAGAAAGACAAATACACCATATGATGTCACTCATATGTGGAATTTAATGAACAAAACAAATGAATAAAGCAGGAAAAAAGAAAAAGACAAAGACAAATCAAGAAACAGACTCTGAATTAGAGAGAACTGATGGCTCCAAAATGGAGGTGGGTGGACAACTGGGTGACATAGGTAATGGGGATGAAGGAGTACACCTGTTCTGATGAGCACTGCATGATGTACAGAAGTGTTGAATCACTATAGCATACACCTGAAACTAGTAAAAGCTGTATGCTTAAAAAAAAAAAAAAAAAAAAAAAAAGACAGACATGGCCTGAATTCAAAGTTCCTTAATGTACCAGTTGGTTTCTGAGATGAAATATGTCTATCCTCAATAGAGTGCAGCTTTTTTAAAATCAAAATTAGCATTTGTTATGGGAAAGATCTTTTATTTAGTTCTTTCTTTCCCCCACTAATAATCTTAAACATGTCTTAAAAGAGTTCGGTAATGTTCCCCCACGATCTACCAGTGCCCTTGTTCACAGTGACTAGTAAAGACCTATATTTATACATATAGATTTAATTACTGTGGTTAATGTGCCAGGAATCTTACCAATTGGGTGAGAAAATTTTTCACTGTCCCAAATTGACCCTTTGGAATTTCACTTATACCCATTTTATCATGTGGTTTTAAGTAGTTCTAAAGGCAATTAAATCAAAACTTCAGAATTAAAATGCTCACCTAACATAAACATTTGTGCCTCATGGGACTTCAAAATATGCAGACTTTGAAAGAAAAAAAAAAAAATATGCAGACTTTGGATTATCACATGTAACCGGACAGAAAGTCTGAAGCAAAGGGTTGCAGGCCCCATTCCACTGGCACTAATTTACTGTAAGCATGAGTAGGAGCTAATCTAGGGAAAGAAATTTACCTATAGTTTTGTTCAGAATAGCTGCCCTTTGCTTTTTGTTTCCTGAAGACATCACTAAGATTTCCTCTAAAGGTTTTTTTTTTTAATCCAGAAAAACAAAAACAAAAAAAGAAAAATAGAATATTAGAAGTGCCAGGTTAAAGCAGAGCACCTATAGATTTCTCTGTAAGCCTGGGCAACCAGAACAGCACACTGCAGTCGCTGGAGCAAATGCAAAATGATGCTTGCTCTAAACTTAGTTAAGAACACAACAATTTTCAGATTAAAATAAGTACTTCACACACTAAATTACTTCACCAAAATTAATCTCTACTTTCACAATGGAACACCATGCGTAAAAAGTCTTCCCACAGAGAAATCTGCTTTCTAGGCAGCATAACAGTAACATGAGTCCTCTTACACTTTCATTAGGCTTGAAGCAGTTAACTTGTGTGCCATAATTCAAATTCTAAGTAACTGAAACTGGACAAGGCAACTCAAGCCTTCGAGGCTCTTCAGTCTAGGCCAGGGCCTGCAGAGAGAGTCACATAAAGGTCAGTTACATGGTGGACATGCCCTGACAGGAAACAGTCTGCAAGTGGAGTTCCCTTTATCCCACACACTCAACCTTCACATGTCACTGCTTTGAAGAGGCATCACAGCACAGTATATAGGAACAAGGCTCCTTCTACCGTCTCTCATAATGTGTACTCTGCAAAGTGGCCTTGTAGTCTGTCAAATAAATCTGTCTGCTTTTCCACCCAAGTCCATCATCGGATTGGAACGAACCTCCTTGCTCCAAGAATAATTATGCTTCAGCTTGTGTCTCCTTCAGACAGCGAAAACAAAGTATAGCCACAAGTGTCCCCTTTATTCTACATATATATGTATTTAAATCATCCAGCGTCACTCAACCCTGTGTCAAACTACAGCAGTTGAGGACTGTGGCGGGCTGGTGATGCTGGACTACAGCACCTACTAACACTTTACCTGACCAACTCTATCTTACGGTTTCTGGTCCCAGCCTTCTCCACGTTCAGGAACCAGTCCATAGAAAACTTTGCCTTCTATGCATTCTTCCTCTCCATTCTCTTACCCTTGGAACATAAAACTCCTAGATAGTGTTCTCAGTTTGAACAATATTATCAAACAGGAAAGAATAATGCTTTGGTATCAGACAGGTTAAAATCCTAGCTCCATAACTGAGAGCCTTTTGTTATCTTGAATAAATTACTTAACCTCTTCTTTCAGTCTCATTTTCTAAACATAAAAAAAAAAAAAAATACTACTGCTTAGTTCAGTGTTGGTGGGAAGATCAGAGAAACTCAGAGCCCTAGAATTTATTAAATAAATAGCTTTCTTTTCTATTCCAAAGGAAGAATTCAGTGCATCATATAAGAATTAGGGGATAGAGCATAACCTCATCTTTAAAAAAGTTATATGCACAATAAAAGAGGACAAGAGAATCTAAAGTATTTTACCATTTTAGATTTCCTTGTCAGCAGGAAAAATTCTAGAAATTGTATAAAAAAGTATGGATGGACATATTCACACACACACACACTTCTAGTGACTCTGAAATTAGAGAAAAACAAACATGTGCTAATCATCTTTTAGCTTGCAGCACACCAACTAACTGAGTCTTTAAAAAAATTTTTTTTTCTATATACATGCAATATATCACACACAAAATCTTCTCAGATATTCACTGTGTTAGGTAAAAACCTCCACCACTAGTGTTTTAAAAAGCTGCAGCTGGACAAAGGTCAGATGGCACGAAGTAGTTTTGTATGTGTTGGGGGTGGGGTGTGTCAGGAATGAATGTGGTTATCAAAGCATTTCCAAGTAGAGAACCCTTGGAACAACATTAGAGTGAGGGTCATGGGAAAAGAACTTCTGCTCACCCCACTTCCTGGCAGCATTTTCAGTACACAAGCCATAAGCATCTCATGTTTACAAAAAGGAACAAGGAAGGGGGAGCTTATTAGATGATGGGGGGCAGGAAGACATACACAAATTATGTATTGCTTACATTTTTAAAACTTATTTAAAAACTCTAGAAATAGTTTAAAAGATAGCATATTTCAAAGTAATCTATATTGCTGTAATGAATTGTTAGGTTAGCATATTTTTATTAAAGTCAATCACACAAATGAAACTCAATTAAAACAATTATGTTACATCTACTTTATCCTCGGGGGAAAAAAATGCAAGTTGAAGTTATTTTTCAGCGTCACAGAAAAAAATATTTCTCAGGAGTTCAAATTTTCAAATCTAGAGTTAAAACAATTAAAACAATATAGTTTAAGAATCTGGTGAATTTCTCACGGACTTGATGTAAAATCTAAGAGCATTATATGTACCAAACAGGTTCCTCATTTTTCTGATCACTCTGTTAAAATTCACAGACGAAACATAACCAGTTTGTTCCCTATAGTTAAGAGTCTGTTTTCTGGTTTGCTGCCCCCACCCTCCTCTCTTTTTTTTTTTTCTTACGAACTACCTTTTGAAAAAACGCTCTAAGATAATCAACCTAAGAGGAAGAAAAAAAAAATGCCATTCGCAAATCTATGCACTAACTAGTCTGTGTTTCTTGGTCTTAATCCTGGTATTCTGGAAAATTATAAACACCTTTCAGAAAGATGTCAAACAAGGCTGGGCTTAACAGCTTAAGTTCTGAAGTACATGCTTTCTTTTTTACTATGGATTTATCAGTGAGAGTGGCCTCCTAACTGCCTCTATGCTTGAGTGTTATTAAACAGTCAGACAAAATATGGAAAACTGACCTTAGCTTGGAATGCAATGGGCATAATTTACCCGGTGCTGCTTCTTAAAGAAAAAGAAAACATTCAAACTTGAAAAGTAGTAACAGATTTCCACATGTTCCACTTTATTTGTAGCATAGCATTTCTACTTTTACCTATCTTTAAGGATTGCTAGTTAGGAGTAGCAGTAATTCTACAACATACTTTATCACTTTATATAGGGTAATAAATTGTGAGCTTCGCACACATAATTCTCACTGATAAAAATCATAGTCTCCTTACATAAAAACCGACCCTGAAAAGCAATGTTCTGATTACAAGATGACAAAAGAAATATATCCACTGGAAGGACTGAGGTACCTTTGTTTTAAGTCAAATAAATAAATAAAATCTTTAAAAAAGGATGTTTGCCCTGTCTCTTTTTCCTTTTCTGACATAAGAAAATGTCATTTATATATGCCAAATTGATATAATACTTTTATTGAGAAGTGTCTAATTGCTTAGCTGATTATAACAATAAAACATCAAGACCCTCTTAGAGAAATTTCCCTGTGTTCTCCAGATTTAAGTGTCTATAAATCACTCTAGTCCCCACAAAGGTGCTACCAGGGAGTGTGTCTGTTTTTATATGAATCAAGCGAGAGAGAAAGAAAAGAGTCTTCAGAGAAAAAAAGACCACACACACATATATACCAATGCACGCACAAAGACATTTTCCCCAGCTGCAACCCTGTCTCTACAATCTAGTTCCAGTTTATCACATTTGCTAAGAGGTAACTCCACTAACTTAACCATTAGATACCAGACATTATCTATGTGCCCAGAGCCCCAGGATTTCTCAACCAAGCTTTATTCCAGGAAAGCAACTCATGGGGATTTCCACCAACTCTTCTTTCTCACCAGTGCCATCCTCAAGTGATAATCAGGAAGCCTCTGGCACAGATCCACAAGGAATTATAAATGGGGAAGATGAAAAAACTCACAGTACTCCACAAGATGGTAAGGAGTTCTCTTTATTCCTCCAAACCCTAATTAATTGAGGATTCAGAGTTCAAAACAAAACAAACAAACCAAAAAACCAAAAACCAAAAAACACCTGAAGTTACTAGAGTATGTCATCTTCTCCTACTCCTACTATATAGATAACTCCCAGTACTAACAGGCCATGACTAAAAATATATGTCCCAGTTCTGAAAACAAACCTTTGTACTGTTTTCCTTTACTTTCATTTCTGAAAGCTTTATGTATGGCCTTTCCACATAATCTATATAAATGAGGACAGTCACTCAGCATAGGAAACTCTTCAATGACATAAGAGAAATACTGTCGTATCACTTCCCTTTACTCATTCTTTTAACTTTACCTAGTGCTTTCATCTTTCTGACTCCTAAAAGCCCTCTGAAAGACTGGAATTCATGAAGCTTACTCCCCTAATAAGCAATGAAAGAGAAAATGATGTAAAATAACTTTGCTAGGAGAGTCATTTTTGGCATTTCCTTCTCCCAAGTTTAGCAAGCCTCCTAAGAAAGATGCCAGAGACAAAAAGGGGGATTCCACTCAAAAAGAGAGCCCAAAGGAGGAGGAGTCAGAATTCGTTTGCTCTGGCACTGGCTTAGCACCGAATCACAACATATCAACAAAAAGGAACCATAAAAAATACTTGTAAGAGAAAGTCAGAGTAAGATGGGAAATTAGAGATTGTTTTGTCAGATCTAACTCCTCGAAGTGAGAATATGAAGGCTGAAGGGTCAGGAATAAAGTTTCACATCCAGCGACTTCTTTTCAAGCTACTTCCCACCGTCTTTGACGTGCATTTCAATTTTACTCCTTTCTTTCATAGCTGTGAGCCTCTTAACTTGGAGGACCTCAAGACATTAAATACAGTTTCTATCTTTGCTTTCAGAGCGCACAGGGGAGCTTAGGAACTTGAAAATTTCCATCTATTCTACTATCGTTTCTTACTCTCATGTAGCTTCTCATTGATGGTTAGCAGATAGGATATGACATTAAACTCATGTGTTGAAGTATAATTTTCCCCAAAAAAGCCTGACGTTTTGTTCTCATTTTACTAATCCCAATATAAGTGCTATATTAGTTTCAGCGTACAATATACTGATTCAACAAGTCTATCCATTACTCAGTGCTCATTACTGTACTCTTAATCCCCTTCACCTATAAAATTGATCCCCCTACCCACCTCCACTCTGGCAACCACCAGGTTTATTCCCTATACTTAAGGGGGGGGGGCGTTGTCTCTCTCTCTTTTTTTTGTTAAATTCACCTGACATCATACGATATTTGTCTTTCTCTAATTTATTTCACTTAGCACTATATCCTCTAGATCCATCAAAGTTGTTGAAATGGCAAGATTTCATTCTTTATGGCTGAATAATATTCCATTGTATATATACACCACATCTTCTTTATCCATTCATTTGTCAATGGGTATTTAGGTTGTTTCCATATGTTGGCTACTGTAAATAATACTGCACTAAACATAGGGCATGCATGTATCTTTACAAATTAGTGTTCTTATTTCGTTTAAATAAGAATTGGCAGTAGAATTACGGGATTATTGGGTAGTTCTATTTTTAACTTTGTGAGGAACCTCAATACTATTTTCCACAGTGATAGCACCAGTTTGTATTCCCACCAACAGTGTACAAGGGTTCCTTTTTCTCCATATCCTAACATTTATTGTTTTTGATTGTAGTCATTCTAATAAGTGTGAGGTGATATCTTACTGTACTTTTGATTTGCATTTCCCTGATGATGAGTGATGTTGAACATCTTTTCATGTGTCTTCTGGCCATCCATATTCTCTGACCATTTTTATTGTATTATTTGTTTTGTGAACACTAAGTTGTATAAGATCTTTATATATTTTGGGTATTAAATCTATATCAGATAAACCATTTCCAAATACTTCTCCCATTCGATGGGCTGATTTTTTTTTCATAGATCATAGATGGTTTCTTAACCATCATTTTTCATTTTGTTGTGTCCCAGTAGTTTAATTTTGCTTTTCCTTCCCTTCACTCAGGAGACAGATCCAGAAAAATGTTTCTATGGCTAATGTTAAATAAATTATTGCCAATGTTTTCTTCTAAGAATTTCATGGTTTCAAGTCTCACATTTAGGTCATTAACCCATTTTCAGTTTATTTTTGTGTATGGTATAAGAAAGTGGTCCAGTTTCATTTTTTTCCATGTAGTTATCCAGTTTTACCAATACCATTTGTTGAAAAGAGTATCTTTCCCATTGGATATTCTTGCTTCATTTGTCAAATATTAATTCAACATAAAAATGTCAGTTTCTTTATGGGCTCTCTATTCTGCTCCATTGATCCATGTCTATTTCTAGGCTAATACCACACTGTTTTAATTACTAGAGCTTTGTAGTATATCTTGAAGTCTGGGATTATCACACCTCCAATTTCTTCCTCTTTTCTCAAAATTGCTTTGGCTTTTTGGGGTCTTTTGTGATTTCATGCAAATTTCAGGATTATTTATTCTAGATATGTGAAAAACGGCATCGGTATCTTGATAGGGATTGCACTGAATCTGCAGATTGCTTTAGATAGTATGAACATGTTAATATTTGTTGTCCCAATACCATGGGACCATGTCCCAGCATGGTATATCTTTCCATTTGTGTCATCTTCAATTTCTTT
This sequence comes from Vulpes lagopus, assembly GCF_018345385.1. Lineage (NCBI taxonomy): Eukaryota > Metazoa > Chordata > Mammalia > Carnivora > Canidae > Vulpes > Vulpes lagopus. The sequence continues at coordinate 48,920,237 of NC_054838.1, read as the reverse complement.
CATCAATGTTTTATAGTGGTCAGAATATAGGTCTTTCACTTCCTTGGTTAAGTATATTCCTAGATATCTTATTATTTTTGGCACAATTGTAAATGGTTGTTTTCTCAATTTCTCCTTCTGCTGCTTCACTATTAGTATATAGAAATGCAATGGATTTCTGTATATTGATTTTGTATTCTCAGACTTTATGGAAGTCACTTACCAGTTCTCCTAATTTTATCTATATGGTATCATGTCATTTGCAAATAGTTTAAGTTTTATTTCTTCCTTACCCAATCTGGATGTCTCTTATTTTGTTGTTGTTGCTGTTGTTTTCTGATTGCTGTAGCTAGGATTTTCCAGTACTATGTTGAATAAAAATGGTGAGAGTGGACATCCTTGTCATGTTCTTGATCTTACAGGAAAAGCTCTCCAGTTTTCACCATTGGGTATAATGTTAGCTGTGGGTTTATCATATTCCCTGCTCTTAGAGAAGTCTCCCAAAGATCCCTGCCCCTCCTGCACATGCTTAAGACCAGCAAATAAAGTCCTTTCCCATATACTCTAGGTGCCTCACAAACTTGACAAATTTGTCATGCTGTCTCTTTAAGAGCAGGGACTCAGTTTCCTATTGCCCTTTTGCTAATGTTTAAAGTTCCCAGTTTTGAAATGAACTAGGAGTGGTGGAAGGGGAGGTGGGTGGGAGGTGGGGGTGAATGGGTGATGGGCACTGAGGGGGGCACTTGATGGGATGAGCACTGGGTGTTATTCTGTATGTTGGCAAACTGAGCACCAATAAAAAAAAAAATTATTAAAAAAATAAAAAATAAAGTTCCCAGTTTTAATCCCCATTGATTGTATAAACTCATGAACTCAAGCCCCTGTAGTTTTCAAAGTCAAATGTTTCAATTCCCAATCTTATGAGAATTCATCTTTCTAGTGCAGGCCCCCCATGCCTGGAGTGTTTAGCATGGGATCCACTCCTCTCCTCTCTCTGTGCCTACTTCTCACAGTCTCATGGTCAGTTTGGTTCCCAACCATAGCTCCACTAGCTCTTCCAGTCTCAGTGTGGCCTCCCTCTCTACAATGAACTGTGGAGAGCCTACTCTGAGAGTTCTCAGATTGTTTTCTGGGTTATTTACACTAATGTGGGAGCTGTCTAGGTTTATACGTGGGATGAGATGAATCTCGGATCCTCCTACTCCTCCATCTTTCCCAGAAATTCCACATATGGACATCTTGAAGTCCTTAGAGAAAATATTTTTCATAATATCTTGCCTATATGAAGACTTCAAGAGAAAAGTTAAAAATCCTGCAGAAGAGCTTTCTGTTAGCAAAGGGGTTGACTTAGAATCCACTAAGTGGATTAGAATATAGATAGAATTAGAATTAGAATTAGAATTAGAATCCACTAAGTGGATTAGAATATAGATAGAATTAGAATTAGAATATAGTGGATTAGAATATAGGATTCTATATCCACCATAATTTCCATAGCATCAAGCTATTTGGTAATAGCTTATCTGAGATCTGAGTGTTTATATTTTAAAAAGTGGTATTAGGGCTGCTTTAGTGGCTCAGTTAGTTGAGTGGCATACTCTTGGTTTCAACTCAGGTCATAATCTCAGGGTTTTGACATCAATCCCCATGTCAGGCTCCACAGTCAGCGGGAAGTCTCCTTGAGATTCTCTGCTTCTCCTTCTGCCCCCTCCCCGACTTGCTCACTCACTCTCTCTTTCTAAAAATAAATAAATATTTTTTTAAAATTAAATAAGTCAAAATCACAGAGCAGGTTTTCCTGAGGGAAGCAAGAATCCCACAGTTTAAGGTGTTGGATCCACTGGGCACCAATGCCGATGAACTTTTGGCATTTTTAATCAGAATTGTTTTTCTTGATTTTCTAGTTCAAGTTACAGAGGTTGTTAATTTTTTGCCTTTAACCCTTTTTATTCCCAGTAAGTCCTGATATTTTTGTGTGCCGTTTCATTATGCAGAAATAGCCTGTGAGAAAAACAAATTATAGGCTATCCATGTTTCAAACATCCATCAAAAGTATGCAAAAATCACACTACCCTTTGGTACATATCTGCTTAAGACTACTTACTGCCCTGTCTCTGTTCTCTTATGTAGCCAAAATGCTTCTAAAACTTAATTTGCATTTCAATCACCTGGGGATCTTGTTAAATGCAGATTCTAATTCAGTAAACCTGCAGCAATTCCTGATGAGCTAAATATGTACATTAAATGAAAGCTACCAGTTGATGCAGATGCTGATGGCCCATGGACCACACTGGAGTAGCAAGGCTCCTAGGAAACAATACTTTCCACTGGCACCAAGTTGATATGCTGCATGATTTCCCCACCCCCCCCCTTTTTTTTTTAAAGAATGTAGGGACAACCACCTTCTGAATATTTCTTTCAGTACATACAACCAAAGTGACAGGGATTGAGGAGAGAAATATTTAAAGCAAAAAGAACAATACATGAGAGGAGGGGGAAAAGCAAACCTCAATAAAATGCCATTCAAGGAAATTCCTGACTGCAAAATATCCTTTTACCTCCGGATTATTAGTCAATAAAGAATAAAAACTACACCGTTTTTTCCCCCACTGTTGAGAGGGTCAGCCCAAGGCACACCTGGCAAGAAAAAGGACTCCAGAACAAAATGAAAAAATAAGTAATTAGACACACTGGGCTCTGAAACTCAGGGCCAAGGGTCCCTAGTAAAGTGCCTCCTGAGACCTCTGTTGCATAGCAGTATAATATTGTCAATTAATGTTCATGATGCTCACACCAGTTACTGATAAAAGAGATTCTATCAGTAGACTCTGCTTTAGATAACACTAATGCAAGTAATCCATTTCAGAAATGTTTTTAAAATTGCTTTTTGAAAGTTAGCCTCATTTACCTATGAAACTTTGGTACATGGACACCTTGTTTCCTAATTATGAATACACTAATATGAAACCTGCATATCTAGATGATAATGACAAAACATGGCAAAATATCTTCTTAGACTGGAAATGTAACTCTTCAGTCTAATCATTCCCCTTACTACATGAGCATTTGGCATATTCTTTAAAATCAGGCCAAATCAGAACACCTGGATTGCTCCGTGGTTGAGCATCTGCCTTTGGCTCAGGGGGTGATACTTGGATCCTAGTAACTCTTCAGTCTAATCATTCCCCTTACTACATGAGCATTTGGCATATTCTTTAAAATCAGGCCAAATCAGAACACCTGGATTGCTCCGTGGTTGAGCATCTGCCTTTGGCTCAGGGGGTGATACTTGGATCCTAGGATCAGAGTCCCACATTGGGCTCCCTGTAGGGAGCCTGCTTCTCCCTCAGCCTATGTCTCTGCCTCTCTCTCTATGTCTCTCATGAATAAATAAATAAAATATTTTTTAAAATAAATAAATAAATAAAACCAGCCCAAATCACAATGGGAGTACAATCTCAACTGGTAGTATCTATGATTTTCTTATATTTTAATTTTCAACTTTTTTGATGCACAAATTTCCTTTTGCCACAAGAAATCTCCATTGTTAATGATTACTGATTAACATTCTTTGAATGCCAAGATTCAGGATTTATACCTACTCAGAACATTTATCAAATCATCTAAAAGTGGCCAGACATTCTTTGGCTACTATATTAATTAAATAAATGTATTTTTTTGTTAAGGTTACTGTACAATTGGAGCACCTACATGGCTGAGTCAGTTAAGTGTCTGGCTCAGATCATGACCTCAGGGTCGTGGGATGGAGCCCCACACCATGTTCTACAATCAATGGTGAGTCTACTTCTCTCTCTCCCTCTGCCCCTCTTCCCACTCATACTCACCCAAGTGCTCGCTCTCTCTCTCTAATAAATAAATTAATGTTAAAAAAAAAAAAAAGGTTACTGTACAATTAAATGGCCTAAGAAAAACCCTGATACTTTATTTTCTGACTCCATTACTGGAAGTAGAAAGATACACAGAGCAAAGAAAGTTGCTCATATAATTTTATTTATTCAAAATTATTTAGACCCACTGTGTACCAAACATACTGCTTTATGCTAAAGATTGTTTTCTATTCCAATGGAGTTTACAGTGAGGAAAACAGAAATACAAGCAATTGTAATGCACTGTGTAAATACCACAACAGACAACTACTCCACAGAGAGGAAAGAGAGGAAAGAAGATCAAGCATTCCTGAGAGAGGCAATCAGAAGGCCCCAGAAGTCCTGAACTTTGGATGGCCACTCTGTATTCCTTTTTTTTTTTTTAATTTTTATTTATTTATGATAGTCACACACAGTAGAGAGAGAGAGGCAGAGACACAGGCAGAGGGAGAAGCAGGCTCCATGCACCGGGAGCCTGACGTGGGATTTGATCCCGGGTCTCCAGGATCGCGCCCTGGGCCAAAGGCAGGCACTAAACTGCTGCACCACCCAGGGATCCCATGTATTCCTCAACATCACTATCTCTCTCCTAAGTCACCCTTTCCCTCTCAGGTTAAGTACTTCTACTTGCCAAATCCATGGGTAAACCTCAAACCTCTCAAATTTTTTTCATGAATATCGACTTCTCTGCCCAGTCCCCATTCAGTACCAGTTGTTCCACCCACAACCCTAATGCAGATGTCAGTGCAGGTTCAGTCTTTTCAACCACCAATTGTATAGTTAAGCAACTTTAATCCTAATAGGTCTGTTGAGAGAGGTATCAATGCATGCTATGTCTTTCTTCTTAAAAGGAAACACAATTTATCAGCATATATTAACTAGCACAATAAATGTTAGAGTTTCCAGGTTTGTTACAAAAAACTGCTTACAAAACTATCAATTAGAAAAACAGAAAGAAAAACTTTTCAGAATAAAACAATAATTTCCTCATAGCCTTCCTTTCTTTCTTCTATGGCTCTTCCAACACAGAAGAGCAAACAGGAACTCATTCTCATTGATTCCTATGAGGAGCTGATGAATTATAACCAACATGGACTTAAATCATTCCATAAATCAACAAAACAGTCCTGTAGCATCCTCAACTTTCAGCGCCCAGGATCACCTCACCTCCCATTGGAATGATGATTTTGAGCAAGGTCACATGAATGCCAAATAAAGGAGCCGAAACATAAAATCCTAAACAAAAGGATTACAGAGTTCACCCAGCTGAATTCAGCAGTTAAAACAAAGTAATTCTAATCATCTCCATAACACAGATGGCTGCAGCTCAAGCATCCACTGAATGAGCTGAAAAATATAGGGCTTCCCTGGTGAGGTTCTATGACTTTTTTGATAGAGTTCCATGAAAATTATAGATATAGAACTACAGCTCTCCAAATGATATCGCTTTCTTTTGCAAATAAACTCCATTTTCCTTAAGATTAAAAAAGGTTTTGGTCCTTTTCCATTTGTATTATACAGTGGTTCTAAACAAGATAGTAGAGCTGCCACTATTAGCTTACATTCATTAAAAATAAAGAAAAAAGATATCTTTTATCCCAAACAATTATGTGGCACACAACTGAATTGGGGTTTTATTACTGTTACTGAATAGTAATGATCATTTAATGAGTACTTGCTATGTGACAAACACCGACTTAATTACTTTAACTCCACCATTCTCTTAATCATCTTAACCTATCAGCATCATCAGTGTCTCCACATTCAACAGAGACAACCAGGATCCAAACTTAGATGGGTTGTATTTCCTTGCCTTAACCTTGTCCAATTTCCTTGCCTGTTAGGCTTGGGGGATACTTTCTCAAGTGGGCAGAAGCAGAAAGCTTGCTCAAATACTCAATGATCTCCTCTTTCCTCCAGAGTTTATCACTTTGATCTATAAGAATCTTTTCTCTTTACACCTTAACTCAACTTACAGTTAACTGTATATTCTGTTAAATGGTTAATAATTAATCTTTTAGTCAAGAACTTGAACAAATTGTTTAGAAAACTTGAAGACGGTAAGTCTGTCAGTTGTCAGCCCTCTGGGTTGTTAGTGTAGGACCTTGGACACAGTGGTCTGATGAGGGAGCAGAAGGCAAGCTGAGGACAAAGCACAAGCTGACACCTTGCAACCCACCCTCCCCAACTTTCAAGTAGGATATGTGTGACATTTCTCAGGCACTCCTGGTGGCCCTAAATAAAGCTAAGGGAAGGAAAAAATAAATGGTTAACTTAGAGAGATTACAGTCCAGCGAGGCATGAGTCTCCCTCAGTTTACAAATGTCCTAGTGATTTACAAGAAAAAAAGCATCTTATCAATAACCTAACTTCCAGAAGGAAACTCCCAACTGTCTTAATGTTAATGCTTTATTAGAAGGAAAAACAACGAAAAAAAAAAAAAGAAGAAGGAAAAACGTTAACTTGATAATGGCAAGGCCTTCAATATCTTGTAAGTTCTCTATAGCTCTCAAGAATTCTTTTGAAAACCTCCCTTTTTCTTACCCTACACTCCCAAGTATAATCAGTCACACCTCACAACCCCGGTACAGCAGCTCTTTCTGCCCACAGGTCCTGTTCCTGTGCTTTAAAAAAACCACCATTTTGAATTTGCACCAAAGACATCTCAAGAATTCTTTCTTGGCCATCATCTCCGGCCCTTACACCATCAGACCTCAGCTATATTCCAAAACTGTATGAGTCAGTTTCCTTGACCTAGGGCCTCTCAGATGTGACTGAAGAAACCAGTTCTGTTGCCTGCCTTCACAATCCTCTTCAGGACCCCAAAGTGATCTATGCACCTCCTCAATCATAGCTCCTACTACCTCTCTAATGCATCAGTTAATACCCTAGACAATAGTATCCCTTATTTTCCTGACTTATGCTTACTCAACTTGTCTTAACTTCTCATTTTTACTTCAGTTGACTTCATAACACAACATGCAGCTTGCAGTCAAATCTCTGGTGCCTCCTGCTCATTTATGTATTATGGTTCTGCTTACACTTTATAATGCAGGACTCAATGATATACTATCACACTATTTTGAAAAATGAGACCAGCATAAAATAGTTTTAAAAGAATTACATAAATCTATAATATCCACTGTAATATATAATAAAAAAGCAGTACGTATGTATTTACAAACACTGTCAAAAAAGTTTTTTAAGTAGCAAAATCCTGGGCATATTGAAAGATTGCATTTCACCAAGTGGTCCCTCTGAATAGCACTCAGGGTAAAGGAAGTAATGTACAAGAAGAGGTCACACTTTTACCATATTTCTATTATTTCTATTTGGATACTACATTGTTATGTTTAAGAACGGCAGTATAAACAATATATAGGCAAGATTTCATCAACAAATAAAAATAAGAAACAGCCAATTAAGCACTCATGCACATCAGGCTGACAAAAATATAAGACTCTCTACCTAGCTAATTATTATTTATTTAAAACCCAGGGTATTATCCTATTGTATGCATACTCTTAGTGGTTGTTATCTGCAAAATTATCTGAATGAAAAAGTTATTTAATATTCCATCAAGGCCTAAAAATGTTCATACTGAATCCCAAAGACAACAAGGAGAGATAAAAACAAAAACACTACAGAAATTTGAAGTTTCTGGCTTCTACGGGTACAGCAAACATTAAACACATCCTGGACCCTAGTCCAATTAGCATAAAATCTAGTAAAAGCCTAGTTACCACAGTTCCTATTAACCGATACATCATGTTAACCTTTCAACAAAAAATTATGAAACATACTAAAAGATACGAAGAAACCCAGTCTAAAGAGATAAAGCAAGAATCAGATCCAGACTCAGATGTGGCACAAATTTTGCAATTATCAGGAAAGAGACTTAAAATAACTATGATTAATGTGTTAAGAGCACTAATGGAAAAAGCCGACATCATTCAAGAACAAAGAGGTAGTTCTTGATGAAACATGAAAGAGAAAATCAAAAGGAAATGCCCCAAATCCAAAACACTGTAGCAGATATGAAAAAGAATTCATTTTGGAATGTGTGGTGGCTCAGTGGTTGAGCATCTGCCTTTGGCTCATGACCTGATCCTGGAGTTCTGAGATCCAGTCCCACATCGGGCTACCTACATGGAGCCTGCTTCTCCCTCTGCCTGTATCTCTTCCTCTCTCTTTCTGTGTCTCTCATGAATAAATAAATAAAATCTTTTAAAAAAAATGAAAAGAAAAAGAAAAAGAATGCGTTTCATGGATCAGTAGCCTAGACATGATCACAGAAAGAATGAGTGAAACTGAAGATATGTCAATAGAAATTTCCCAATTGGAAATGAAAAGGAAAAAAATTTTAAAAACAGAATATAAACTGTAGAATAATCATAAAAAGTGACAGTAACAAGTATACTGGCATTCCACAAAGATCTTAAGAAAGAAAGAAGCCAATGAAATATGTGATGTAATAATGGCTAATCAGTTTTTTTTAATAAGTTTATTTTTTGTGTTCAATTTGCCAACATACAGAATAACACCCAGTGCTCATCCCATCAAGTGCCCACCTCAGTGCCTGTCACCCAGTCACCCCAAACCCCTGCCCACCTCGATTTCTACCACCCCTAGTTTGTTTCCAGAGCTAGGAGTCTCTCATACTCTGTCTCCCTTTCTGATATTTCCCACTCACTTTTTCTCCTTTCCCCTCTATTCCCTTTCACTATTTTTTTATATTCCCCAAATGAATGAAACCATATAACATTTGTCCTTCTCTGATTGACTTATTTCACTCAGCATAATACCCTCCAGTTCCATCCACATCGAAGCAAATGGTGGGTATTTGTCGTTTCTAATTGCTGAGTAATATTCCATTGTATACATAAACCACATCTTCTTTATCCATTCATCTTTCCATGGACACCGAGGCTCCTTCCACAGTTTGGCTATTGTGGCCATTGCTGCTAGAAACATCGGGGTGCAGGTGTCCCGGCGTTTCATTGCATCTAAATCTTTGGGGTAAATCCCTAGCAGTGCAATTGCTGGGTCATAGGGCAGATCGATTTTTAACTCTTTGAGGAACCTCCACACAGTTTTCCAGAGTGGCTGCACCAGTTCACATTCCCACCAACAGTGAAAGAGGGTTCCCTTTTCTCCGCATCCTCTCCAACATTTGTTGTTTCCTGCTTTGCTAATTTTCCCCATTCTCACTGGTGTGAGGGGGGATCTCATTGTGGTTTGGATTTGTATTTCCTTGATGGCAAGTGATGCAGAGCATTTTCTCATGTGCTTGTTGGCCATGTCTATGTCTTCCTCTGTGAAATTTCTGTTCATGTCTTTTGCCCATTTCATGATTGGATTCTTTGTTTCTTTGCTGTTGAGTTTAATAAGTTCTTTATAGAACTTGGAAACTAGCCCTTTATCTGATACGTCATTTGCAAATATCTTCTCCCATTCTGTAGGTTGTCTTTTAGTTTTGTTGACGGTTTCTTTTGCTGTGCAGAAGCTTCCTATCTTGATGAAATCCAATAGTTCATTTTTGCTTTTGCTTCTCTTGCCTTCATGGATACATGCAAGAAGTTACCGTGGCCAAGTTCAAAAAGGGTGTTGCCTGTGTTTTCCTCTAGGATTTTGATGGAATCTTGTCTCACATTTAGATCTTTCATCCATTTTGAGTTTATCTTTATGTATGGTGAAAGAGAGTGGTCTAGTTTCATTCTTCTGCACGTGGATGTCCAATTTTCCCAGAACCATTTATTGAAGAGATTGTCTTTTTTCCAGTGGATAGTCTTTCCTCCTTTGTCGAATATTAGTTGACCATAAAGTTGAGGGTCCACTTCTGGATTCTCTATTCTGTTCCATTGGTCTATGTGTCTGTTTTTGTGCCAGTACCACACTGTCTTGATGACCACAGCTTTGTTGTACAACCTGAAATCTGGCATTGTGATGCCCCCAGATATGGTTTTCTTTTTTAAAATTCTCCTGGCTATTCGGGGTGTTTTCTGATTCCACACAAATCTTAAAATAATTTGTTCTAACTCTCTGAAGAAAGTCCATGGTATTTTGATAGGGATTGCATTAAACGTGTAAATTGCCCTGGGTAACATTGACATTTTCACAATATTAATCCTTCCAATCCATGAGCATGGAATGTTTTTCCATCTCTTTGTGTCTCCTCAATATCTTTCAGAAATGTTCTGTAGTTTTTAGGGTATAGATCTTTTATCTCTTTGGTTAGGTTTATTCCTAGGTATCATATGCTTTTGGGTGCAATTGTAAATGGGATTGACTCCTTAATTTCTCTTTCTTCAGTTTCATTGTTAGTGTATAGAAATGCCACTGACTTCTGGACATTATTTTGTATCCTGCCACACTGCCATATTGCTGTATGAGTTCTAGCAATCTTGGGGTGGAGTCTTTTGGATTTTCTATGTAGGGTATCATGTCATCTGCGAAGAGGGAGAGTTTGGCTTCTTCTTTGCCAATTTGAATGCCTTTGATTTCTTTTTGTTGTCTGATTGCTGAGGCGAGGACTTCCAGTACTATGTTGAATAGCAGTGCTGAGAGTGGACATCCCTTTCTTGTTCCTGATCCTAGGGGAAAGGCTACCAGTGTTTCCCCATTGAGAATGATACTTGCTGTGGGCTTTTCGTAGATGGCTTTTAAGATGCTGAGGAATGTTCCCTCTACCCCTACACTCTGAAGAGTTTTGATCAGTAATGGATGCTGTATTTTGTCAAATGCTTTCTCTGCATCTATTGAGAGGATCATATGGTTCTTGCTTTTTCTCTTGCTGACATGATCAAACACATTGATTGTTTTACGAGTGTTGAACCAGCCTTGCATCCCGGGGATAAATCCCACTTGGTCACGATGAATAATCTTCCTAATGTACTGTTGGATCCTATTGGCTAGTATCTTGTTGAGAATTTTTTGCATCTGTGTTCATCAGGATATTGGTCTATCCTTCTCTTTTTTGGTGGGGGCTTTGTCTGGTTTTAATGGAGAGATATTCCATGTTCATAGATAAGAAGACTCAATACTGTCAAGATGTTCCTAACTTAATCTATACTTTCAATGCAATACTAATCAAAATCTCAGCAAGTTATTTTATGGATACTAAAAAACTGATTCTAAGATTTATATGGAAAAGCAACAGACCCACAATAACCAACAGAATATTGAAAGAGAACAACAAAGTCAGAAAAGTAATACTACTCAACTTCAAGACAGTATAAAGATGAAATCATTAAAACTGTTGTATTTGCAAAAGACCAACAGGTCAATGAAACAATTAAAAGCTCAGAACAGACCTAATCAAATAACTCAAATAATACTGACAAAGGAGATATAGTAATTCAATGGAGAAACTGTTCCTTTTAAACAAATGATGCTCAAACAACCAGGTAATTCAAATGCAAATGAATTTGCATTTGAAAAAAAAAAGAATCTACACATAGATCTTTGCAAAAATTAACTCAAAATGTACTACAGACCTAAAATGGCAAATGTAAAACTATAAAACTCCTAGAATATAATGTAGGAGAAAATGCAGATGACCTTGGCTCTGGCAATGATGCTTTAGATCCAACACCTACAGCACAGTCCATGAAAAAAAAAAAAAGATATGTTGAACTTCATTAAAATTAAAAACTCTGCTCTGAAAGTCACTATTAGGAGTGTGAAAAGATAACACACAGACTGGGAGAAAGGATGTCTATTTAAAATATGCAAAGACTTCTTAAAACTCACAAGAGAAAACAACTCAGTTAAAAAATGGGCCAAAGACCTTACTGATAGTTCACCAAATATATAGACTGCAAATAAACACCTAATGTATAGATGGAAAATAAACACATTAGAAAACTATAAATTAAAGCAATGAGACACCACTACACACCTATTAGAATGGTCAAAATCCAAAACGTTGTGAAATAACAGGAATACTTATTCATTACTGGTGTGAATGCAAAATGCTATAGCCACTTTGAGAGGCAGTTTTGCAGTTTCTTACCTAACTGAACATTTTCTTATCATGTCACATTCTTTGGTATTATCCCAAGGAGCTGAAAACGTATGTCAACACAAAAACCTGCACACATGTTTAGATCAACTTTATTCATAACTGCTAAAACTTAGGAGCAACCAAAATGTAGGTGAATGGATAAAAGCAAACCGCAGTACATTCAAAAAATGATTTATTATTCAGCAATGAAAAGAAATGAACTATTAAACCACTGAAAAAAAAAACATGAAAGAAGCTTAAATGCATAATTGCAAAGTGAAAGAAGCCAATGTGAAAAGGCTATATGTAACATTTTGGTAAAGGCACAACTACAGAGGCAGTAAACATATCAGTGGTTTCCAGGGGTGTAGGATAAAAGGAAAGAGGGGTCATTAGGTGATGCACCGGGTACATGACAGGGCTGTGAAACTATTCTATCTAAAAATGTAATGATAGATAAATGACATTATGCACTTTTTATAACCCTTAGAACCAGTCAACATAAAGAGTAAGTTCTAATGTAAACAATGGACTTTAGGTAATAATTATATCAGTAGTGGTTCATTCACTCTAACAATTGTATCACACTAATATAAGACGTTAATTAGGGGAAATGGTTTATATCAAGGAAAGGGGAATGATATGGGAACTCTATTAGACGCTCAACTTTCTTTAATAGCTTTTTTAAAACTCTGAATAGAATCTGAATGATAAGTATATGGTGGCTGATTATAATATTCTATTTTTGCATATACTTGAAATTTTTACAGTAAAATTAGTAAAAATTTTTAATAAAATAAAATCCTAGTTAGAAGACCATTCAGATTTATATTTTTAATTGTTAAAAGCAGGGAGCTCCCCTCTACTTGCTAGGTGGGATGTCACTCAATGTTTAACCAAGTCAATTATATCTTCAAAAATAAAATAAAAAATAGTTATAGCCAATACGTATTCAATGAATATTACATATCAGTATTAGGCTTTTCAAAACAAGTTGTCTCAAACAGTATAGTTAGAAAAAATTAACACAAAAACTCATTTTAAGTTTTCTGGGGTTTTTTTGTTTGTTTTGCAGTCAGATTCTTCAAGATCAACAATCTAGGTATGTTTTTATCTTTATAAATCTGAAATTTTCATCTTGGACTATTTTTTCCCATAAGAACAAAACTAGTTCTGTTGTTATTAAAAATTATTTTTCTTACGTAAACAATATTTTAAAATTAGAGAATGTGAGAAAAAAAACAAAAATATATTCCCACCATCAGAACAGTCACTGTATGAATTATCTCCCAATTTTTTTCCAACATTATTAACAATACACAGAAACAATTTAAACGTGGAGTCCCTAAAGCCAACCTAAATCCTCCATTCACGTTAGGTTTTAAGCAATATGATGTATTCAATTTTGTCAGATCACCTAGTTCCTAGGCACTCAGTGGAAGACTGAACTCAATTAAGAAGTGACTTGTATGGATTTCCCAGTTCATCCTACTACAGCGAAAGCAACCATGGTGTGACCTCTCGGGCATACCCCTGCACCAGCAGATATCCAATTTAGGAAAACCACGACGTACAGCCCATCATAACCAAAGCATGGAGACCCCAAAAGAAAGAGATGAGGAACAATGATCCTGCTCCAAAGCAAACACGGTTCTAAGACAAAAAATGCTGTCTACAGGGCCAGGCCAACTGGGGCATAATGACTCTGCCAACAGCAGGAATCGCATCAACCAAATTCATTACAGGAGGCAAGGCTGGGAGTGACTTGACAGCCTGGAAGAGCACTGGGATACAGAAATAATAAACAGTTTTGTGGATACACCTCTCTGCTTCTCTTTCTCTTTTCAAGCACCTGTCTCTGTGAATATCAGAGACAGCTTCAGTTTCCTCCTTTGTCAGCTAACAGACTTCGGATGGACAGTACCCAAAAGGCAGGCAGAGCTGCCGGAGCCACCAGTATCCCTCTACTCCCAGCTTCACCATCTGTCATTCTAAGCGTATACATACACACACACACACACACACACACACACACACAGACTGAATGAGGACAAAGGAGGACAGGAGAGAGGGAGGCTGACTTGTGAGTAAGGCTCCTGTGAACATATACCAGAACCCAAAAGCAAATGGCTGTTTGTGGAACAGATCTGACCTCCAGCCTGCTAAGGAGTGCTAAAGTTTTTCTGAATCCATCTGTTTGCTTGCCTAGACTATTTCTCCATGGAGACCGGTATGAAAAATCATCATGGCCAAAACTTGGCCAATGGCCAAGCTCAAAGTGAATACATCCTGCAGTCACATTCTTAACCTGCAATGAAATCCATACCTAACTTGAAATTATCACCGAATATTCTATTGTTTTCTGGTAATATTCAATATGGCCAGTATTTCACCAAAAAGAAAAGGACAATATCTAGTGGTAAAAAGAGAACTAGGTCAGGAAGCAAAAAATCTGAGTTCATTTAGCTGTGCCCTGACACTTTTAAAGATTTTTTAAATTTTATATAGCACCAGATACTTATCAGTTTTTCAATTGGTGCAAGTGTCTTTCAAATACTTTTCCAGTAATATCAGTTGTCTTTGGAAGATGTATAGTGCTTTCAGTCTATTAAGTAACCACTGTATTCAATAAGTGACTGTGACCACTTTCAAGCACTATTAATGACGGAGTTGACCAGGATCTGTTTTGAAGAGCTTCACAGGACCTATGGGATGTGCAACTTGCCAACAACTCTTAGTGCAACCTCAAAATGTCTCTGTGGCTCTTCCTCAATGTGTCTGTCCACTTATGTCCCCAGAGAAAACTTAATCAGGCTTCACCACAACTTAACTCATTAAAATAGTGTATCGTTTCCTTTTTTTAGACTTTTTGTAAAAACATTGTGATTTTTCTTTTACATTTTTGACCATGACTTATAGTAAGAACTACATTTTACAATCCAACATTATTTGCTCTTCCATGTGTACTAATAAAACAGAAAAAAAGTTCATTAAGCAGTATTTTCCTTTGAAACACTGAATGAATTGTGCTATTTGTTTCTTCTCTTTTTTCCTAATACAAGTATAACTCATGAAATTCTCGATCTTAAGAACCCTTGCAAATCACCACCCACAGTATAATAATCATTGGAATATATAATACTCGACATCAGTGAACTTGAGTGGCAGGATAACATTCAAGGCAGTTCACAAGAAGAGTAAACACTAAATCCACATCAAGCTCAAATTATTTTTCCTTCTCTATATGTATGAAACAAAACCAAGAGTACTCCATGGTTTCTTTTTTTGAACCTGTCCTCTACATAATCCAGAATCATTCTCAGATGATAAATGTTTAATGATATTTGTTATTCAGAGATGTCTAAGCTGCTGAAATACCTGAATAAATACTCAATTCAGTAGCTCTGCAGTCCTCAAGAGCTCATCCTGGGATGATACTCACTGTCTTTCTCTCTTTAATTATTTAATATTTTAATTTTGCTTCTGTCAACACATTCCCCAAATAACCTTGAGATGGCTTTTAAAAAAAAAAGAAAGAAAAGGTCAGGGGAGGAGGACTTTCTTATCTTTTTTTTTTTTTTTTTTTTAGGACTTTCTTATCTTTCCTGAAATTTCTCACAAGACTTATTTTACAAAAAAAAAATTTTTTAAAAATTGAAATAACGTCCTTCTTTTTTGTTGCTCTATCTCCAAGAAAATAATACGTTTTGCTAAATTCCTATGTTTTTGGTACATTTTTATGATGAAAATCAAGTTACTTTCTAGTGACTCCATCTTCACATTCTAGCTTCTTCATCTTCCCCCTAACAAAACATGCTTTAACCCTAAAAGACATAGAACCATAAGAATACAGTTCTATTTCATGTAATAGACCTGAGAGTAAGTAGGGAAAAAAACTCTGATACTTCAGAAATCAACAATTATTAAGTCCACTAGCTGGAACACTTCTATTGGCTTATTTCTTGAGTAATGTACTCAATATCATCATCTTCATTAATAACTGAGACCATTTCTTTATCCCAGGAGCCACTAACTTTTGCCATTTACTTATTTGTAATTAAATTCTGGTGTTGTAATTATCTAAGCTTGCAAACATCCTTTGCAACAAACCACAAACAGGTCTTAACTAAAATACACATGCTGGTATGTGCCGCATTGTTGATCATGGCCCATACTCAACATATAATGATGCTACACCACCCACAGACCCAGCATAATTCAAAAGAAACCACAGTAAATTAAAACACAGGATAGCTACAGAAACCTAGGAAGCCTACATCTAGTAGACATACTCTGTTAATAGGTTAGCCTTTAAAGCCATTCACAGTACTCATTTCCCAGTTCCCTTCTCATTTCTTGTTAACTGATTCATTTAATAAAAGACATCAAGTTGTCACCCCTGTCACAGGGGAATTCATGTCTGCATCAACAGCTCTGCCCACGCTGTCCTGCACCACTAGATTCTCTTCCCATACTCATCCAGTCTGTGGACATCATCCTCCAAGACATGCCACCTGCACTTCCTCTAGTGACCTTTCTCCCATTTAAAACCATCCACTTTAGTTCTTTTCACATATTTGTATTCCATTTAGTTTTGTAAGCTTTTTGAGAACACGAATCACTGCTTCCTGACACTAGTACGGAGGTTGTATTTTTCCTAGTAGATGTTAAGTAAATCCTACTGACATTTAGCTTTTGTTGTGTTGGTATTTTGCTGTCCCTTTCAATTATGGCTTTAATTTAAAAAAGAGAAGAAACCTTTAAAAATGGCCAGTAGTGGGCAGCCCGGGTGGCTCAGCAGCTTAGCACCACCTTCAGCCCAGGGCCTGATCCTGCAGGATCAAGTCCCACGTCGGGCTCCCTGCATGGAGCCTCTTCTCCCTTTGCCTGTGTCTTTGCCTCTCTGTCTCTCATGAATAAATAAATAAAATCTTAAAAAAAAACAAAAAGAAATACAATCTTAAAAAAAAGGCCAGTAGTAGTGAAAATGGAAAAAGGGGTTAACTAATAAATCAGAATAAACGTATACCTAGAGCCATAGGAAATACACTGCTCATTCTTGTTACCATCTTCAGATAAACATGTTCCAAAACAGCAAGCTATGTAGAACAGGAAATGGAATGGTGAGACAGAATACCCTCAAAGGCATATTATTACTTGCACATGTTTTCAGTCTTATCTCAGTCCCATACATTTAAGGACAGAAAGAGAAAAGTTAGTTCTCCTATTCTCCAATTGGAGACAAGAGTAAACAAGATTGCACAAGGGTATAATTAATTTGGGATCCAAAGTCAAAAGCTTTTGGCCTCTGCTATATATAGTTCAAACTGACCAGGAAAAATAATCTGAGAAGCCTAGCAAGGTATCTTCTCTTCTTTGACAGATGTTTACTACCTCTTTTTCAGGCCCAAGAACCATCTCCAGACGTCTCAGAGGGGTGGCTGTTCCATCTACTAACCAAAATTCCTTTCACCCTGGTAGTGGAAGAAAAATAAAGGATAACCTCTACTTTGGAAGTAGAGGTTAGTGGAAATGTGTACTTCAAATGGCAGTAGATTATGCCAAATATCACACACATGCAACAACACATAATAATTTTTAAGTTTTATGTATAAGTGGACATAGAATCCAATTCACTGTTCATCATTTGAGATGTTTTTATAAAGCTTAGCACATTTAAGAATACAAAATGTCATTGATGAAAACCTTTCACACTATAGCATTTAAGAACTGACTTTACAGGTTTAATCTTAAGCAAATCATTTCACTTGCTAGATCATTTAAAAGCTCTGCTAAAAAGATTCTGCCTATTAACATAAAAATGAGACTTCAGAAATGTTTGTATTACTCTGCCCATTAGGGTCACCTATGATTTCAATAACAGAAAACACAGAATACTGATACCATATTACAAAACCCGATCTATTCAGAGGAGCCAGACAGAGCCCATTAGCCAAATTTCTTGTCATAAATTATCCTTTCTTCATTAAAAAAAATAGATAAGATACCTGTGACATGACAATTTTGTTAGAAAGGATGACTAATAAATAAAATTCAAGCCATGTTAAAAATACAAACTCATGGGTTACCAAAATAAACAAAATGCAACAAATTTGCTCACATTTAAGTTTGGCATGGAAAGGCAATGAATACAGCAGACCACTTAGAGTAATACTTCCAAAGGAACATATTTTTGCAGATTCCCTAAAGTATAGCCAATAAACAGCTGACATTTTATTATACCAAATTCCTCTCAACTACATGCTTTACAATTTTCAAGTATTTTTCAGCAGAAATTAAAGAGAAATCATATTATCATTTTTTTTGGACCTTTCACTTTAGAATGTTCCTACCTTGATCTAATAAATGGATTTCATTACCATAAAATAAGGGTGGCAAAGATGGTGATCCCCAATTTAAAGTAGAGAAAACAGCCTCAAAGAAAGCTAAGGGCTCACTCAATGGTCAGGATCCATGCCCCAGGTTGGTTTAACTGATGCCCAGTCTCACCAGATAGTAATTCTCATTTCATGATCTCTGAGTTTCAAGCTTTCTCCTTTTAAGGCTCATTTACCTGCCACAATCAATATTTGTTACCTCAAAGACTGCAAGATCCTATTTTCGTAAGATCCTATTTTCACAGGACATTCACTTTCATCTAATAGTTTACAAAACATTACAAGAGAAATCAAGCTCACCATAGGTTCTGTGCTAAAACCCTTACCAGAAACATGTTCTCAACATCCTTAAAACCTAAAACTGTTGTCCAGGAGAACCCTTATAGTTATTAATACTAGTTATATTTTAACAAAATGGCAGGTATAATTAATTTGTCCATGAAAACAGTGTGTTTATCACAAGCAAACAAAACAGCCCAAACCTGGTTATGTATATTTTATGACAGCCTCAATATGCTATTTTTAAAAGAATGAAAAGAGAAATGTGTTCAAAGATAACTGGATAAAAGAGAGAGCAAATTAAATAGCCAGAAACTGGAAAATGGGAAAGCAAGTTGGAAAAAGATATGAAGGCTATAAATTAAGAAAACCACTCTCAAATTATTTACAGAGAATTGTTATAATGGGTTTGAAGGAAGTATAGTTGAAAGAGTGGACTACAAAGAACATATTTATCTGAGTTTGTACCTCACCAACTCTCAGTGACTGGCTGGAATTTGAGAGCATATGGCCTCACACCATACTCTCCCTGCCCCCCAACACCCCAGGCTGGAAAATAGTGATTACCTCTGGAATCACCGCTGTCAAAGCTCTGCTAGAGGGGCAACGAGTTGGACCCCTCTCCCACATCTCCCTCTAAGTTCTCATTACTCCACTACAGGATTGGGGCTGGCTGGGGCGGGGGGGGGGGGTGTCTCTAATATCACCACCCTAGTGCATTTACACACAGTATTTCTTTTTGGTAGATTTTCCACAGGCACGTTTTTTCCTCATATAATGACAAAAGCACGTATACAATTCTGTCTCTTGCTTTTCTGTAATTCAGATTTCTATCATAAGACTTATGTTTAATTGACTAGATAAGTAGTCACTGTTAAAATCTACAAAACTAGTTATTTCTAATTATTTTCTATTATAAGTAAATTTTAATTATTTACATAGGTCAGGACCTATTTCCAAACTGAACGCAGTACCACAACAAACTCATAGAGGTGCTGTTGGTTATTAAACATTGAAATGCCTGCCATCGCTGTCAGGAGAAATGGGTTACAATGTGTTACTCAACTAATGAGGATTTACCCCTGACCTGCAGGGAGGTTTGTGTTGCTGAACAAACTCCACATGGTTATAGAAGGAATGAAAGGGCACAGATGCTGGATAGGAAACCATATTACCTGCTATGGAAAAAGTACCATGATTGGGATTGCTGTATCAGTGGGTATGAACCCTTTAAGGTCCTCGACTTATCACCAATTTGCAATTCTATCAGCAGCATAATGAAAGTAAGAGTCTTAGTACACCCTAATTAGCAAGAGGCGTTAAAAAAAATCTTTTAGGTAAGTTAATAGATAAAAATAGATACCTTACTCTATATTCATTTACATTTCTCTGACTCCTGGTAGAGGTTAACAGCTGTATTTACCCTTGGCTATTCAACTGCCCTATGTCTAGTGTTCACTTATCTAATGATGTCCTGTCTTCTTCTCCCATTTACCTTACAAATACTAGCCCCTAGGTTATGAATATTCATCACCAACATATATCCATTGAGAAAAGGTTCTCACTGCACAATATGAACACCTACATTCAAGAGGAAGGATGAAGTGAAGGAACTGTGGAAGATGAAGAAAGAGTTGGAAAATTGATGCAAAGAATGGTAAGAAAATCTATATGGCTGCACAAACGCCCAGGGAGAAGCTTCAAGAAGCAAGGGTAACAGTCCAGTAAAAAAGATGACCAAACTATCTGAAATTTTAGAGTATCTCAGGGTTAAATTTTCACAAAGTCAACACACCATGTATTTAACAGTTACCTGTCTATAAATGTGTGCCTGACAAGAGTACTAAACATAAAGAGAGAGACACGGACCACAGTTCAGGGGAACCGGGGATACGAGTCTGTGCTCACGTATAATTCAAGGGGGCTGGTGCAAGGGAGGTAACAGAACAACTGGTCAGAAAGAGCCTCCCCAAAATCCGAAGGGGCTAGTTTCTCCTCTCAGACTAACTAAGTAAGCAATTCCCTTAAAAAATATTGGTTGGCTCAAAGGTTAAGCACCTGCCTTTGGCTCAGGGCATGATCCCGGGGTCCTGGGATCCAGTCCCACACTGGGCTCCCTGCATGGAGCCTGCTCCTCCCTCTACCTGTGTCTCTCTTCTCTCTCTGTGTGTTTCATGAATAAATAAAATCTTTTTAAAAAATTAAAAATACAATGTTTATAAAATATGAAGAGATTGTAATGCCAAAGGACTAATAATTGGGACCTGAAAAAAAAAACATGGAAGAACTAATAAACTGTCCTCGCTAAGAAAAGAAGCAATCTAAAATGCACAAGCCTGAAGATGTTTCAAAAATAGTTGTTTCGACTTCCCATTAAATTCCAGCAGATGCAGCAGCTGCCAAAGTATGTTGAGATTCACCAAACTTCATGTCACACCATATATGCTATAGGCTTCATTTCAGAATAACTGATGAATGTAGATTTTAGGCAGGGAAATTTCTTTAAAAGATGAGTCTTGTTAGATCACATAGTTGGTACATGATCCAATTTCCTTTTGGTGAACTGTAGTAAAGTGCAGATGTTTCTTTACTAAAAATGGAACCCACTCTGGCTTTACTTACATTTCACATGTAGACTACCTTAAATTACTTACACATAAGTATCACCTTCAATCAGAGCATTTTTAGTCATAAATATGGTAACAGGAAAAAAATAATTCAAGAAAAATATTTGAAAGACTGGTATACATTTACATATATTATGTAATACATATGTATTATGTATTATGTATAATATATGTATTATGTATTATGATTAGTATAGTATATGTACTATGTATATGTATATGTATTATGTATATGTATAGTATACATATGTATTATGTATATGTATTATGATAGTGTTTATATTTAATATTTGTATTATGTATTATGTATAGTATATGTATATGTATTATGTATTATGTATATGTATTGTGTATATGTATTATGATTAGTATAGTATATGTATTATGTATTATAATAGCATATGTATTATGTATTATGATTAGTAGTATATGTATATGCATTATGTATTATGTATTAGTATATGTATTATATGTATTATGTATATGTATTATGTATATAGTATATGTATATGTATATGTATGTATATGTATTATGTATATGTATTATGATTGTGTTTCTATTTTTAAGTGTATTCATGTAGACATGAAAGGTCAAATAAAAATAAAATCAAGTTCATCATCATGAAAGGCATAGAGAATGTTTCCAATTTTTAGTATTTTTAATATTGACTTCCTTCAAAATACACTGTGATCTTAATAGCAACCATTTGCTGATTTGTACGCACCAGGTAAAATGTTATGTACAGCTTACAAGGAGTGTGAAACCCTCATGAAAAGTAGGTATTATTATTATTATTATTATTATCCCCACTGTAAAAATGAGGAAACCAGAGTTAAAGAAAGATAGTGACTAACTGGGGCCACTTAGAGAGAGGGAGAGAGAGAGAGAGAGAGAGTGTGAGTGTGTGTGTGTGTGTGTGTGTGTGTGCCTGAGGTGCAGTGGGCGATCATGAAATGTTTCCTGAATAGATCTGAATCAGTGAAGAACGGATATTCACACTCCCATATGAGATCCCTATGCTGTGTTGACTGCTATAATGGAGATATGCACAAGTTAACCTGGGTAACAGAGAAAGGTTACCTGAGAAAATAAAAGGTCCACATGGGGGACGCCTGGGTGGCTCAGTGGTTGAGCATCTGCCTTTGGCCCAGGGCGTGATCCTGGAGTCCCAGGATCAAGTCCCATGTCGGGCTCCCTGCATGGAGCCTGCTTTTCCCTCTGCCTGTGTCTCTGCCTCTCTATCTCTCATGAATAAATAAATAAAATCTTTTAAAAAAATAAATAAAAAATAAAAGGTTCACATGGTACGTATTAATAAGTCTTAGCACCAAGCAGTAACAACACACACACCACACGGTATCAGCAGCATGCCCTCAATAAATGCAAACTCAGAAGAGCTAGACCTCTGTTCTGTACTTCCAAGGCCTACTAACAGTATCTGACATATATCAAGTGCTATTAATATGCTGAGTGAATACGTAAGTCAATGTTCCATTCTTTCTTTCTTCTTCACATCTCTCCTGGCCCATCACACTGCGTACCTTGCATTCTCTCCTGATTTTCTCCTCTCCACTTATCTTGCTACTCTTTGCACATATGTAAAAAACTGCTTTTGCCTAGATTTACATTATGAGATTTTTAAATACTTATCCATGTATAAGAAAATTAAAAGAACACGAAAACATTTCCTTCTTAAATATCCACCAAGTGATTCTATTTTCTCCAACAAATATAAAGGCCATATCTGAATTTGCTATGGGAAATTATAATTTTGCTTTAAATATCCATTTCACTTTCAAACTGCTATTATAAGGAATGTAATTCAAATGTCTATAAACCTACTAAGTTTCTATTTATTAAGGTGAGTTCCAACACAGAGTTATCTTATGACTCAACAATTCCATGCCTAGGGATATATCCAGGAGAATGAAAACATATGTCCACAGAAGACAGGCACATGAATGTTTGCAGCTTATTCATAATAACAATAATAATAATATGGAAATACCAAAATGTCCTTCCACAAATAAATAGATAAACAAAAGGTGTGGTATATCCATACAATTGAATATTTGGCAATAAAAAGGAATAAAATGCCAATACATACTAAAACATGGATGAACCTTAGAAACATGCTAAGTGAAATAAGTCACTCACAAAAGGCCACAGATTGCGTCATTCTATTTACACAAAAAAGGTTCAGAAAGGGCAAATCTATAGAAACAGAAAGTGTATTAATAATAGCAGCCAGGAACTAAGGAAGAAAGAGAATGGAGTATGAGATTTCTTTTAAGACTAATTTTAGAATAGTTTCACTATTCTAAAGTTAGTGATTCCAAACACATAAAGGATTCATACTACTTAATAGCCGAAAACAAACTATCTGATTAAAAAATGGGCAAAGGGGATCCCTGGGTGGCGCAGCGGTTTGGCGCCTGCCTTTGGCTCAGGGCGCGATCCTGGAGACCCAGGATCGAGTCCCACGTCGGGCTCCCGGTGCATGGAGCCTGCTTCTCCCTCTGCCTGTGTCTCTGCCTCTCTCTCTCTATCTCTCTGTGACTATCATAAATAAATAAAAATTTTAAAAAAATGGGCAAGGGACCTGAACAGACAGTTTTCCAAAGAAGACATACAGATGGCCAACAGACACTGAAAAGGTGCTCAACATCTTATCATCAGGGAAATGCAAATCAAAACCACGATGAGGTATATCACCTCACATCTATTAAAATGGCTGTCATCAAAAAGACAAGAGATAAGTGTCAGCAAAGATATGGAGAAAATGGAACCCTTCTTCACTGTTGGTAGGAATATAAATTAGTTCAGCCACTATGGAAAACAGTATGGAGGTTCCTCAAAAAAATTAAAAATATAACTACTCTATGATCCAGCAATCCCATCTCTGGATATATATCCAAAGAAAATAAAAATAGAATATTGAAGAGATATCTGTACTAGCATATCCATTCATAATAGCCAAGATATGGAAACAAGCTAAGCGTCCACCAAAAAATGAATGAATAAAAAAGATGTAGTGTGTATATATATATATATATATATATATGTACACAATGGAATATTATTCAGCTATGAGAAAGAAGGAAATTTTGTCATTAGGACAACATGGATGGACTGTGAGGGCATTATGCTAAGAATAAGCCAGAGAGAGAGATAAATACTGTATGGTATCGCTTGTATGTAGAATCAAAATCAAAAGCAAAGCATAGAAAGAGAAGATTAGTAGCTTCCAGGGTCTGGGAGTAGGAAAAACAGGGAGAGGTTGGTAAGGATAACAAACTTCCAGCTATAAGATGAATTAGGCAAAAGGATCTCACTCAAAACAGTGACTACAGTCAATAATACTGTATCGTATGGTTGAACTTTGCTAAGAGAGTCGAACTCAAATGTTCTCACCAAAAAATGATAAATATGTGATAAGTATGTGAGGCGATGGATTGATGTGTTCATTAACTAGCTGGCTGGAATCCATTCACGATGTATACAGATATGAAATCACTATGATACATTTTTTAGTATCTCACAATTTCACTTGTCAAGTATATCCAATACAGTAGAAAAAAAAAGTTTTAACATAATTAGTGACTGTGGTTACACAACTCAGCACATGAAAAAAACACTGAATTAAACTTTTAAAAGGATGAACTTTATGGCAATAAACCATACCTCAAAAATGAATAATTATATATAATAAATATTATATAACAAATGTATAATATACCTCAATAATTAAAGGCATTTTTTAAAAAGTCATTCCTACACAATTAAAATCAACACTTTGAAATGGCACCACAAAGTAACATATGCAATACTTTGTTACAAATAGAAACAACATAAGTCATTTGTACATTTGCACTTTTTTAGCAATGTGCTGTATTTGAGATACTACATATTATTGTAACTACTTTAAGAGAAACTTCATTCTTTAATACAAACGTCAACTCCTTGAATAAACCTGTTCTAGTCAATCTCATTCTGGTAATCTACATAACATGTAAAGGCTTTTTCCCTAAAATACTTGTCTTCACATACAAAGTTTCAGAATTGGTTCCAATATTAAGTAGTTAGTGACAACTTTTGGATTTATACATTTCCAAACATTAGTTTTACACAACTTCCTAAAAGTCTGGTCACTTAATGGACTGAGGAAAAATGTATCATGTGTCCAAGCTCCAGAACCCAAAGATTTGATAGCAACTCTTATGAAGCTAACTTTCTAGGGAGAAAAACAGGCAAATAATTACAATAAAAAGTGTTGAACATCTTTTTTTTTTTTACAAAATTGGAAAATCTCAGATATGGAAACATCCCTAAAAAGCTAACTAAGCTATTCCACAGAAACAATGGCTCACTCTCTCTGCAAGCCATATTCAAGATAACAAGCAACGATACACGGTCTAGAGGTCTTGTACCAGCATTAAATACTGGTGCATTTGTCCAATTAATGTAAAGATTTTGCTTAGAAAAGCCACCTCACATCCTTTTTTTGAATAAGATGTGGTGATGGTTGTTGTTTATAACAATGGTTTAATTTCACTACCTCGTCTCAACATTAGCAAGGAATAAAATAGATGAGAAAACTAACATTTAATACCAAGTACCACATACTGTGCTAGACACTTTGTACATTATCTTATTTTATCCTGAAAATGCATATGAAATAAGTATTACTCCCATATTACAGACAAAGAAAACCACAAAAGAAGCCAAGTAACTTGCTTACAGCCATATAGCTAATAAGTGTCCGAACTAGAATTGAAAAGCATTGCTCAGATTCTAAAGCCCAGTCTCTCTACTATACGAGATTGACTGCTGTTACTGTTAAATCTTCAATGAACCTACTTAACATTAAAATATTCGAATATTAAAGATTAAACATTATTAGCACTGTACATGCATGAATGATGACACTAAGCTAAACTCAAGAAAAGCCCCCTCTCTGTTTCTTTTAGCCATATTTAATGTTCAGATTACTTGCATAAATTGCTATCAGCTTGAGTTAACATACATTCTGACAGAAGTGCAGAACACAGTCTCAGAAAAGAAAATAGTAAGTCTAAATGCAATCTTAGGACTTAAAGAAGGAAGAGTGTCTTGCAACCAATACCCTGGTTCTAAATCCTTGTTTCTTCTTCTTTCAGCCCCTCTCATCAGTGGGTGTCACAAAATATCACACTCTACCAGCTGTGAATATTCATAGAGCTCTAATTTCCATCAGAGCTGTCTGAGGAATCAAGGAAATAATGGGAGGAAAAGGACATGCACCCAAATGAGTTTAATTAAACCTGGCAAACCTAAAGGATGCTATTCTCACTCACTAGCTGCTAGTCCTTGTTCAGGATTATTAAGAATCTATATTTTCTTTAACCCCTGAGGTTGTTTTTTTCCAGCCCTTGCTGCACTTTGCAAGCTGTCCCAAAGTCTAGACTTCCTATTCCTTGCTCCCTACTTCCCCCAGCTTCAGGGCGGAGCTCCCCTTAAAGTCATAGATCCAGTAAGAAACATCTTTTTTGGCTGTTCTTTTAAATGATGTGTTTTGTCCTTGTGGCACCACCCAAATATCCTCTCCTGGTGACTCTGACACCAGTTGAATAATACCACCTTTCCTTAATCAACTAGCTAACAGGCTCAATTCAATTTTCTCACTGGGCCAACTGAATCTTCCTCTTCAATTCTTAATGAAATAAGTCTTTCCCATAATTCCCTGCTCCACGACCCTCCAGCAATGCCCTACCAATCTCATCATTTTCTTTTCTCACCAATAACCAATAGGATGATCTTATCTCAAACATAATTAAAATTATAAAACATCTTTGCAGCATAAGAAACACCTAGGAAAGTGTTTTTCTAAGCCACTACCTGTCTTCCATACAGAAACCAATGTGGAAAAAAAAAAGTCTGTCATATGAATCAGCCTGTTTTATTTTGTGAAATCGCCTAGCTATCTATTTCTGAGAAGTGCAAATTGTGACCATCATTTAAATAACTTCTATAGACCACTGACCTAAGCCATCATAAATAAAGCACCAGTAGAAACTTCCATAAAGTCTCAGCATCTGTATTGCCTGTTTGTAATCCCTGAATGCCAACCTAACACTTTCTTGGTTGCCAGATCATAGTAAATATTTGTTTAAAAGAAAAAAGCTAAGCCAAAACCATGCCACATCTTATAATTTTCTACCAAATAGATTTCATTGGTGAGACAAACAAGTTCATGCTTTAACATTCAATTAAAGCATTTCTACTTTAAAAATCTCATTCCTACAGAATATGATAGTAATGTTGACAAGAACATGTCAAATGTAGTTTTGGAAAAAAAACTTAAATTATGAGGATCAAAATGATCCTGCCTAAAGCAAATGAAAATAATGTTACATTTTTAAATTATGCACTCTTTCCATGGCCCACACAAAAATCCTACAAGAAATTGGGGTGCCTCGGTGGCTTAAAGTTGGTTAAGGGTCTTACTTTGGATTTCAGCTCAGGTCATGATCTCAGGGATGTGAGATTGAGCCCCATGTTGGGCTCCAAGTTACGTATAGAGCGTGCTTAAGATTCTCTCCTTCTCCCTCTGTACCTCCTCCTCAAAAAGAATCCTATAAGAAATATAGAGCAGACATTATTTCCATTTTTGATGAAAAAAATAGGTTTTGAGTAAAGTGGCTTGTACCAATGCCGTTAGTAGCAGCACCAGGACTAGAATAAAGTTCTAACTCCTGTTGCTGTCGATTGCCCCCTGGATGACCCAGTCCTAAAAATCAATATGCCCAGGCCTGAGCAGTTACAATGAAGTATGTGGGAAACAATATTAAAAATCAAGTTTGCAGTCCTCATTCCATGGCTCATTCACCCTAATATTCAAAAATCTCCTCCAAATACTCTTCTTAGTAAACTGGTTGATGTTTAGCAATTACCGAGCATCCACAGTGTAGTCAGAACTGAACAGAATATAGAGATCCTTGGCACCCAGACGTTTATATCTGAAAAAGTACAGTGTCATAGACAAACAGGGAATATACCATGTGACTGCAGAGCCATGAACTGGAGCGACATAGCTACAAGCCAGTGAAGATTTTGGATTGGCAACACCAGAAGCCAGAGAAGGCCGGAAAAATCCTCCATTAGAGCCATCAAAGAGTACAGCCCTACTGACACCTTGATTTTGGACTTCCGGCCTCCAGACTATGAGAGAATCAATGTCTGTTAGATTAAGCTAAGAAAAAAAAAATGTTATTCCAAAAATACTGCCAGAAAAAAATCTAATTTAGGATATCTTGGGATATGAAATTACAGGACTAACCAAATTTCCTAACCTGAGTAGAATGAAAAACTAGAGTTTAAAAACTGGAGAAGGAAACAGGAAGAGTTAGGAGGACTCAGATGTCCCTTTAGGAGACAATCAGGTGGATGAGGCTATAAGTAAAAACACAAGGAGAAGGAAGCACTCGGTTTTGACACCCAGTGTGAGGTGCCCGAAGCACATCCACGTGGTGATAAGCTGCTGACAATCAGATCTAGAGCTCAGGAAAATGCGGTGAGGGCTGGAGCCTGGGGAGACATGTCATTGCACATGGAAAGCAAACAGTAAAAGGGCTAAGAAGGAATCTTTGTGTACTATCAACATTTAAGAGAAGGACAGAGGAAATCAACTGAAAAAGGAAGAGAAATTCAGCAACATCACATACTAAGAAAAAATGTGCAATTATGGAGCTGCAGAAGGAACAATGGTTAGAAAGGGTCAACCCAAGGAAAACCAGGATTGACAAGCAGTCAACACAAGCATCTAAAAGTCCTCTTTTCACCTCCCATGTTGACATCATTTTTTCACAAGTACGCAGCTTTCCTACATCTTCAGCTTTCCTCCAAATAGTGAGCCCCTAAAAAGCCACCCCCTATTATCTCTTATGTTGACACTTTTTAATGGCAACCATCTCCCTCTAATTTTCCACGACCAACTTTTACAACAGTTGGAAGGCTAGTTTCTTATTCTTTGATTCTCTAGTGTCACACAATAACTTTTTCATAGAAGATACACAAAGCCTGACACAAATTCCAAAACCACAATATTTAAATACTTTTCCCAACCAATTTTAAGTTGTTTCTCCTTGTTTACCTCTCTCATCACCACCACCACCATTCCCCCACAATCCCCATTTTTGGGCCACATCTTCCATTCAGACATTGTGAGGAATAAGGAAATTAAATAAATGAAGAAGAAAAAATTCTCACCAAGCTAAAGTAAAATCTATTTACACAGCTTCCATTTGGAAAGGGATAATATACATACTACTCATTTCTATTAGCAGCTTATCACTCTCCTCCACACATAAACACATACCAGTTTTCTAAATTAAGTCACCATTTTTACTGTGTACTACCGAGAAAACTGAAGCTGGGTCTTTCATCCGGATAAGCTTCAATACATATTTACGCACAAGGGAATACTATTTGGCATGGCTTTCATAAACTAGCAGGCATTATGGCTTCTCAGATTTGCATAAGGGTTACCGAAGTTCTACCACTGAGAAGTATGTCTGACTTCTAAAAGAAATGGCTCATAATGTGTCTACACACTTTTTCCCAGTGTAAAGCCAAGGTTCAGAGAGTACTATTAACATAGCAAGGTTACAGACATGCAGCATCTTTCCCAATTTTTTTTTTCATACCATCTGATACTGAGAACCAACCCAGGATGATTTCCATCCTTCACAAAACACAAAACATTCCCCACTATACCTAATATTCACCCAAATCAGATATACCAACAACATACAAAATGTCATGTTTGGGCATTTTAAAAATGCTATTATGAATGGAAACTTTTATCACAGAACTTAAAAAGGGAACTGAAAGGTCTCTAATAATTAATATAAAATAATCTAGAAAGACTTCAATAGTCTTATTTTAGCTTTTTCCCACCAGGTTCCATGCAAAAATTACAATTAAAAGAATTACCCTCAAATGGAAGATTAAAAATCCTAGGAAAATTAGCACTTATTTTTCTCATTTATGCATGCGTACCTCTGTAAGAAAGGGAAAAGGCTGAAAAAACTGGCAGATTATAACTACTGTAGTGACCTTACTCCTCCACAGTTCACTTTTTCTGAAGCAAATCACAGTCCTCGCAGAGTAATAAACGCATGTGTTTTGCCAGAACACTTTCTTCACTGCTATAACTAGTTTCTTGGTGGTGATAAAATAGGAATACCGCAGATATGAACTATGACATATTCTGATTAACCAAACATCCCAGTTAGATGTAATCATACAGAGAAGGACCCACATTATCAGAAATATCTAGCCCAAAGTTGAAGTTCACCTGGCCAAAGACAGAACTATTAATGTAATTACATCTGTAATGGCTGTTCTGTTTTCATCCTGCCCCTTTTTCTTTGCTTTCAAAGGCCATTAAGACTAACAAATACTGGATAATGTCTACACTTATACAAAATTCAGCCATAAGAACACAGACTAAGGCAGCTACACAAGATGAAGCACAGATTCCTGCATTAGACAGCCAAGTGCTTAGCAAATGGTTTTAATTTTCAGGATGAAGGTCAGCAAGAAGCAGGTAGCAAGTCCTTGGTGGATGAGGCCATATCCACTAGGAATACACTATAAGGATTATTAGATGCGGGCACAGGTTCAGCAGGCTGGCAGACAAGGGAAGGCTAACAGAAATGCCAGCTGAAACTGGTGGGTGGCAGGTGAAGCTATGGAGGGGCTGGCAACTGCCTAGGAGGGTGACATGAGTGAAAACTACACAGCACGGATGGCTGGGGCCAGAAGAGGTGGCAATCACAGCTCGGGCAAGAAACAATGTTCATGAAAAAGATTCAAGACAAAAGAAATCCCCTTTCCTTCACCCTTCTTACTAAGTAGGCTTATATATATATATACCAAGTATGGCTTAATGATATGAATTTTTTAAACTAATATTTCTCTTTATAAATCTAAATAAGAGATTTGCCATTCTCTAGGTATCCATCAAAACTGCACTCACACCAAAGTAATACTGAATGTTAAGCTGTACTATTTTTCCTTATAGTCTGAGTAATGCTTACACATCATCAACACAATGAACACTGTACTCGAATAATTCAAAGGATGTTTGTTAAAGCAACTTTTCAGTTACTTAAAACCTTAGTAGTTACCTGAGTTTTCTTCACTGTCAGAGTACCTGGATCGTAACCGTCAAAGATAGCAGCGTAAAAGAGTGGTTACTGCTAACTCATTCCCTGGCCTCTAACAGGACAGCCCCTCAATTACTACCAGCTGAAAAAGGAAATCCAATGGAAATAAAGACAGTGTAAAAGGGTACCCATTAAGCTCATGTGGGGGAAAAAAAAAAAAAAAAAAAAAAAAAACTCATGTGGGGAATCAGAAGAGAAATAAATGGAAGTAATCCGCGAGCCCATATTACTTCCATTTTCCGTAAGTGCCAAGGCTGCCATTTAAAGTGTAACTGCTTTTGCTTGCACCATCTCTGAAGCAGAACCTGAAAGCCGCAATCCTAACCTACCAGTTCCTAACATTTATTACAGTTCATTTGAAAGATGGCAGTTACTTCTGCTCATTTAACTCTAATTCTAATGACTTAAGAACCAAATGAATGGCTGAAGTAATTACACATCCATACCTTTGATTAGAATGCCCAGCTAAACACGCAAAACAACCTTAGTGGAATAAGAAAGAAGCAGGGAAGTAGCTCTTGCAAGGCAAATATAAGAATCTGCAATGAGTTCCATCTAAACTAAATAAAACCCAGATGCAAATTTAAATACCAAAAACGGCCTAAAACAATCGTAATTTTCACTACAAGCTGAAGAATGGCCAAATAAATAGCACAGTAACTACAGAAAATGTCAAACTTCTTAAACTTGTCTTTTTCCTTTTATTTAATTCCTTCCTGCATCACCAAAAACTTCAGCAGTAAAATGGGCCTAGAACATACACACGAAATACAGACTGGCTTAAAGTGGAAAAACAAGTGAAACCAGGCTAAAGTGCATTTAAGAAACACAGCAAACAGAAGGCAGGGATCCCTCATCCTGTTTACAATATCTCAACGTAGCCTTTGCATTTCAGGGTTTCTCTGACTCTATGTAAACAACAACTTAATCACCAAATCACAAGTTTACCATGGCAGTGTACTTCGAACTGATATCTGGGAACGCTGAGGGTAGCAGACACAACAAACAGTGTGCTTCCCTCTTGCTGAATGTCCTAAATTCTTAACTATCTGGAACAACCAACCTCTACCACTCAAATAGGTACCCTTCTTATTTGTGTCATGGGTCACTAGTCCAGAGGCAATATGACCAATACATAAATAAATAAATAAATAAATAACCTGTGATAAAGGGAAGGCCATCTTCTGGGCAGGCAGTTTTAAAGAACTGCTGTTTCAACTGGGAAAAGCAAAGAGAAAATGAATCATCAACACACAAGATATGATTCAACAGTCTTTATATGAGAGGAAATTTCCTTTCAGTAGAATCATCATCATCCATTAGATTAACTAAATATAGTTGACAAGTTTTTTATTGGTTTTACAGTATTATTTGTATTTAATTCATAAACTGATTTGTTTTTAAGATTGTATGAACAAGCACAAGAAGTAGTTCATACTTATATAGATATAACTACTACAATAAATAATTCAATCTAAAAAAATAAAAAAATAAAAAAAAATAAATAAATAATTCAATCTATATTAGAGTCCACTTTTTTTCCCTCTAGAAGCCTAGACATACAAGTTTGAGAAACATTATTCTAAATGCAAAGATAGTGGGCCAATTCCACCTTAAGGCAATGAGAGAAAGCACTAGTAAGAAGAAGTTTGTTTTGTTTCTTAAATTATTTGTTTTGTTTCTTAAATTCCACATAAGTGAAATTATATCTTTGTCTTTCTCTGACTGACCTATTTCACTCAGCAAAATATGCTGTAGCTCCATCCATGTTCTTGCAAATGGCAAGACTTCACTCTTTTTCTTTTTTTATGGCTAAATAATATTCCATTGTGTATATACACCATATCCACACCTCCCTCCCACCCCTAGAAAAAGAGATAGAACAAGAGACAAACCAGGAAACAGACTCTGTAGAGAACAAAATGATGGTTACCAGGGGAAAGATGAGTGGGAAGAATGGGTGAAATGGTGATGAGGATTACTGACTGCACTTATCATGATGAGCACTGAGTCACTAACAGAATTACTGAATCGCTACATTGTACACCTGAAGCTAACACCGTATGTTAACTATACTTGAATCAAAATTAAAAACCAAAAGAAAGAAAGAAAGACCCCAAGATGCCATAGGCACGGTGGAAGAAAAAAATGTTGATATGCTCTCCCTACCTAATAATTCAATTAAATAATTGTAATTTATTTCTATTCCTTTTTTCTCTTTTCTGTTTCTTGGGAGGAGGGAAGTCTATTCCTTTTTTTTTTTTTTTTTTAAGATTTTACTTATTTATTTGAGAAAGATAGCAGGCAGACAAGCGGAGGGAGAGGGAGAAGCATGAGCAGGGAGCCCCAAGAAGGCTCTATCCCAGGACCCCAGCAAAGGCAGACAACAGATGCTTAATGGAATGAGCCACCCGCGGAGCCACCCAAGGAAGTCTAATCCTTGCGAGAACAAAGCTTTATTTAAATATTCAAAATTATAAAGAAAAGAGAAAGTAAAGGGAGAATTATATGAGAAAGCCATTCTGAGGTGTTTCTTTGAATATGATCTGTAAGAAAAGAAAATCAATAAGCAGAAACAGCATATGACTTCACAACTCAAATTTTAAGGGCACCCGCTAAAGTAATAAACTTCAAAAAATAACATTTGATGAAAAAGGGGGAAGATTTTGAGTCATAGCATGAACTAAAATCCAATTCTCCAGTTATCAAATATTCTCAAATACCACTCACCAAATGTCTATACAGCACATAACAAGACGAAAAAATAATCCTAGTGGTAAGATTTTTATAGATCTTCTCTCATTTTATAGAAAAGATAGGACCCAGAGAGATTAAGATATTTTCCAATTATCACACAGCATTTGACAGCACCAGAATTTAAATTCAGGTCTATGTCAATCCACTTAATGAACTGTCATCCGTTTTCTCAGACTGGATGTGCAATAATTCATTTAGAAAATGTTATGTATCTTATATATGTCATTTAAAATTGAAATCATCTAGTCAAGGTTTTCCTTTATAAGGACCCTTCCAAATACTCTACTAAGAAGAAACTATTAACTTTAAAAATAGAACTGCCAGTTATTTTACCAGCAAAAATGGGTTTATCCAGGAATAACAGGGAATTGCAATCCTGGACAAGCAAGCTACCACAAAACCATAGGTAAGTGCAAAAAATAAAGAGCAATGTTATTTTATGGAGAAGGAAGAGGAAGTTGAGAGGGGTTGTTTTGAATAAGTCCACTAGAGAAAAGCAAGAGTTCAGAATGATGATGGTTTCTCCTCAGATGAGTTGCAGGGGTAACTGATTTCCTGTAGGAAATGCAATGCACGTCTTTCCCTTTGGGGTCTGTATTTGATGCCTGTCTCCTGTTGAGATTCTTCTGAGAGGTCTACTACTGACAGTACTTCCTGTAATTGACATTGAGTGGTACCACCAGCCTCTCCTAAAATGCCTAGCCCTCCATCAGTGTGGTTTCCCTTTATTAATTCTCACAATACCTACATCCTGAAGCAAAAATCAAAGATTATATGTGACCCTATTGAAACAGTTATGCATGTATTAGCCAAGAATGCATGCCAAAATTCCCACCAGAAAAGCTATGAACTAGGATGGAAATAATACAAGATGCTTAGAAATGCATGATGACTGTCAATTAGGAAGGCTATATTAAGAAACCATTCATTATTAATGAAAATAACAGCAAAGTGCTAAAAATAAAACTAAACTGGATAATGAATACCCTTACTGAAACAGTAAGTGCAGAGAATGGAAAGGCATAGCTTAAAGTTAGGGAAGGTGAATGCTTCGTTAGGCAGAAAAGAGTAACAAGGGACAGAACTGGGGAAACAGAGGCTTCCTGGTGGATCTGGGATAGAACTCAGAGCAGGCTTCAGAGTCCTTCAGGCACACTCTTATCCTAGCTAAGCAACGTCAGAGAGCCGGCCCTTAACCATTTGCAGCCTAGCCTCACTGCATCCTCCCCAAGGGAAATAAGGTGGCTTGGGTGGGAAAACACCAGTGCCATCATGTGACTTCAAGAGTTCCTCTGCTCCAAATCTTTATTTGGCAGCTGATGCTGGAATTCTTTCAACAAAGAATAATACATTTTCCTTCCATAATGAGGTAGATAATAATCAATCATCAGTTAAAATAATGCACTCTCATCACAAACCTAAGAATCCTAGAAAGACGTCAGGTTGTATATTTAAGAGCATAAGACTAAATTATTGAGACAAGCCCTGGATGTTCAAGGAACTTACACTCTCAAGATTTCTTCATTTTATATACAGAAAAACAAACTTATCAGGATGGGAATCACTTGATTTTTGCAAGGCTAGATTCAAAAATAATAAAGTACATCATCTCACTAGTTAAATCAGTTGCATTTTAGGGATTTAACATAGCTTACGGAAGTGTTTTCAACTTCTGAAACACTAAAATTGATCTCCCCAGCAGAGTGAGGAGAAAACGTCACTTGTAGACCACCTGGCAGCTCCACAAGACACAGCTTGGCATTTAGCCCTCAGAGATGGGGGAACGCTTTTGGAAGAGGCTGAAATCCAAAGAGCCCAGTCCTGAGACCTCAACCAGGATTTACAAACCGGAAAGAAGGAGAATTCACATTTGTGTATGCACAGAATGGAAAGAACTGTATATAAATTATTTTTTTCACAAGTCAGTAAAGTAGGGGCAGCCTGGGTGGTTCAGGGGTTTAGCGCCGCCTTCGGCCCAGATCGTGGTTCTGAAGACCCGGGACTGAGGCCCACGTCAGGCTCCCTGCATGGAGCCTGCTTCTCCCTCTGCCTGTGTCTCTGCCTCTCTCTCTCTCTCTCTCTCTCTCTCTCTCTGTGTGTGTCTCTCATGAATAAATAAATGAATTTTTAAAAACCAGTAAAGTACTAACCTCAAATTCAGAAATTAAGTGAATGTAAAACATTTTCTTCATCCTGATTATGTAACAAAAGTAAGAATTAAATGTCTTAGCGTTGGCGAAGGTTAAAAAAGGATTTGGGAGCACAGCACACTTAATTTCAAGACATTTTGATAGGCTCCATCCTTACCATTAATACACACTTGAAAATACAGGCCAGATGACAGCACACGCATCCCCAGCACGCTGCTGCTGACCTTCCAACTGGTGCACTCGGTGTGGCTGTCCTACACTTGCCCTGGGGATTCCTGGATGCTCAAGGCTCTCCAACTAATGAAAACACCTGCATCACGCAGCCATCAGAGGCCAGAGTCTGGGGCTTCATTTCAGTAGCTGAAACCTGCAGAAGCCTCCAGCAGGTTGCAAATAGGTCATGGGAAAGGTAAGGAGTCCGGCCTCATCAGTTAGTTCACTGCATTTTTTTTAAAGAGAAACTGGAGCTTCTTTCATCACTAAGCCTGTCTCTCCCTAGGTCTTCGTAGTTGAGAGTGGGGGTCCAGCAGATTCGGGGGGGAAACGTCCGTAGGGGCAGCCTTCGCTCAGGCATCGGACATCCCAGTTGGCCTTGGGCCACTGGACCCTCTGGCCCAGGGGCGCGGCCGGCGTCAGGGTCACAGCGCAGGGCCGCAGCCGGGACGCCCGAGACCTGCGAGGGGTCACATGCGCCGGGGCCGCGCCGCCCTGCATCGGCCCGGCAGGCGGCGAGACGGCGAACAGGCGGTTCACACAGCCGTGGGCGACCCGCCGGGCACGCGGGGCCCTGGTCGCTTCCCTGGAGCATCGCTGAGCACAGCAGCTCTAGTCCCCCTCGCCCAAGCTCCTGACTCCCCCTCACGGACTTGTTCAAAACAGTGTCGGAAGCGAGCGCAACAGTCACACGCGGGCCGGCCGAGGGGACCCACAGTCTCCCACGGTCTCCGGGAGCGCCGGGGGAGAGACGACCGCGGCGAGGGCCGGGGTGCTCCGCCGCGTCCGGCCGGGCCCTCCTCGAGGGCTGCGGGGGGGGGGGGAGGGGTCCGCGCCCGCCCGCCGCCAGCAGGGGAGCTCTTCCGCCGCCGTCCGGGCCGCTCAGACAAAAGAGGCCCGAGGCTCACCCCGCCCCCGCCCCTCCGCGCCCCCGCCGCGCCCCGGGCCCCCCGCCCCTCCGCGCCCCCGCCGCGCCCCGGGCCCCCCGCCCCTCCGCGCCCCCGCCGCGCCCCCGCCCCGCCCCGACCCCCGCCGCGCCCCCGCCCCGCCCCGACCCCCGCGCCCCCCCCGCGCCCCGCACGCCCCGCGCACTCACTCCGCAGCGCCCCGATGAGCAGGGAGCCGTCCTTGATGAGCTCCTTGATGAACTTGTTGGTCCGCTCCAGCTCGATCTCGTGGCACTGCAGGCGCTCCCTGAAGTCCGGGCTGTCCAGGTACGAGTCGCTGAACTCCAGGGTCGGCAGCCCCATGGCCCCGGCGGGGGGCGGGGGGTCGGCGGGGCTCGGCGGGGGCTCGGCGGGGGCCGGGCCGGGGCCCTGGGGCGCGGCGGGCGGGCGGGCGGGCGGCGCTCAGTCCCGCGCTCCCGCGGCGGGGGGCCGGGGCGCGGGTCGGCTCGGGCCGCGGGCCGCAGGGCGCATGGTCGCCGCCCCCGAGGCGGCGGGGTCCGGGTCGGGCTCGGCCGCAGCACCGCGCAGTCCCGCGCCGGCGCTTCCGGCACCTCCACCTCCGCCCCGGGACGGCAGTCGGCGCGCCGAGCCGCTCGGCCGGGCCGGGCCGGGCCGGGAAGCCCTCCCCCTGGGCGGGCCCTTCTCCGGGAGCTCGCGCGGCGGCCGGGCCGGCCGGGGACCCTCCTCCCCCCGCCCCGCCCCGCCCCGCCCGGCCCCGCCCCGCCCCGCCCCGCCCCTCGTCCCGGGCACCCTCCTCCCGCAGGCACCCCCGCCCCGGCCGGGCCCCAGGGGCGCTCCCCCCGAGGCACCCTCCCGCCACCTCCTCCGCCCCCGGCTCCGACTGGCCCCGGCCCCTCCGGGTCTCCAGCCCCAGCGCGGCCCCGTGCCCGCCCCCTCCCCCGCGCGGCCCGCGGTCGTCGGAGCAGGAACCTGCGCGAGGGCAGACGCTACTCTGCAGCGTTAGTTTAGCTTCTACTTCACGCTTCCGCCGAACGCACATCAGTTCCGGACGGAAGAGTCTCCCGGCTCCGTCCCCGCCGCTCCCTCCCCCCGCCCAGCAGTCACACCTGCACCGGGAGGTGAGAGCTCTGGGGCCCCGGGCGCCGCGGGGGAGCGCCCGCCTGTGGCCCAGGAGTCCCTGGCACTGAGCCCCACATCCCCGCGGGGAGCTTCTCCCCCTGCCTCTGCCCCCCCCCCCGGGTCTCTCATGAGTAAATAAATAAAATCTTTTTAAAAAGAAAAGCTTTCACAGGCCGTGGGATGTTTGTTGCTTTTCCAAATTGCAAGGATACTGGGAAAATTTCAAGGCATCCCCATCCCCCTAAATACACACCTGGGACTTGGGT
Source organism: Vulpes lagopus (assembly GCF_018345385.1). NCBI lineage: Eukaryota > Metazoa > Chordata > Mammalia > Carnivora > Canidae > Vulpes > Vulpes lagopus. The sequence goes on along the minus strand of NC_054838.1, from coordinate 48,881,437 downwards.
GTTCCCACCCAGAAGAATACCCAGATCGCAAGACTGTACATTTGACTGGCACCTGGAGAGAATCATCCAACAAGCGTAAGCATCTCCAAACTGTTGAAGTTGGCTGCAGTTCCAAATGAATAGTTGGTTCCTACCGAGGGTCAGTCACCCCTCCCCTGACAGAGGGTCACCTAATAAATTTCCGTTCTTTCCAAACCCTGACAGCAAAAGAAAGCGCTGCCCTACATCTATTCCTGCCACCTTCTATAGTGTTTCTGAGCGCTCACTTCAGCAGCACATATACTAAAATACAGTATTTCTGAGAATTCAGTTATTTTTCTTAAGGATCTGCTTTTAATTTGTGTTTTCATTACTTTGTCCATTTGAACCATCTGTTAAAAAAAAAGTCTTCTACAGATCATGGGAAAAAATTCCATTAATGTGCTTTACATTTTTCCCAATTAAGTTTCAGAGACTGTCAAGACTTTCAATTTCAAAAAGATTTTTTAAAGAACCACACATGAATATTAAAAATACAACATAAACCTTAAATTAAGATGATGTACACGGTATATTTGATGGCTTTGATTTAAATTCTTCTGAGCCAAGGAAATTGGACTTAAAAACCTTCCATCCATATTTGTATCATTATACCTCTACAAGTTGGCAGAATCTCCAATCATCATTAGAGTCATTTTTAACTCTGTGTTTAACCTGTCAGTGAAATACTCCTCATTTGGATAGGTGGGGTGAGATGGGGGGCAGTAACGCTGTTTGTCAGTCAAGGGAGTGACCCAAGTGGCAGTGGGGCTGTTTTTCACCTGAGATGATTTCATATCTATTCATCACACAGACCGAAAGACAAAAAACAAGTCAGGCCAAACAGTTCCCTTTAAGCATTTGCCATATTGCTGTTCCAAGCAACTAAATCCAATGTGAACTGCTCAGATATGAAATAGGATAAAGTAAAACAATCTTTTCCCATTTTTCATTAATTGAAAATCCTGTGATTAATTCTTTAAAAATGTATCAGTAGTCTTTAATAAGCAGCATTTAATATGTTAGATGTCAATTTTCATTTTTTTAAAAATCCTTTATGTCGGGACAGATTTATTCTAGGCTCTAAAATATGGGTTATCATTTACCCATTCAAGTGTGTAATTGCATGTTTTATGCCTACTGTCTACATTATTAGGATCTGCATAGAAAAGTAATTTATATGGAAAGATAAACAAAGCAAAGCATAGTACCTGACCTCCAACAATTCTCAGAATAGAAAACATCAAGAATGAGCAGAATATGCTACGTTACAGAGCTTCATACAGATGCTGGACCAATAATGCACCAGTGCCATTATCAATGTTTCTAGTCAGGCCCATAATTGCATTTACATGGATTTAGGATTTTTCCTTTAGTCTCTAAAGTTTGTTATAATGGACTTTTTTTTCCTATAGGTGCTCTCACGGTTACTCATGACTTATCTCTGTGATTCATACTTTAATTATACCTGCCAGTCAGGCTTTCTCTTATGCCACATGAACCAAGCAAAGAAATGGTTTTGCTTTGAGGTGAATTTACTGTCGGTTTTGAACTGTTGTTATTATCTTATTTTCCCCACCATTATAATCAAACCAGAGTCTTTCTAAGAGAATAGGCTTTCTAAGTAAAAGAGCATCTAAACCTGCAAGCGTTTCTTCATAGAAAATTTTATAAGGTTGAAATGTACCCTCTCCAAAAATGTCCACTTCATAATACGCAGGCCTGTCAGCGGCATGGTGAGCTTCATAAGTGCTACTGGCTGACGCACTCTTTGGCATGGTTACCGGCACAGAGGTGTGTCTCTGTTTGTCTTCTAATTCTGAAATAAATGGGATGTGTGGGGCTTTGTCTTAAAGAACAAAATAGTGAGTTGGGGATAGTAAGCTAATATATTTGTAAATCTGCCTAAAACTTTTTTATTGACCTCAATCCTGTCTCTCACTTAAGCCCAGTGTTTAATATGTATTCAATAAGTGTTATTGTTGGGTTATTATTACAGTAGTCCCCTTATTTGTACTTTAACTTTCCATGCTTTCAGTTACTCGTGGTCAACAGCAGTACAGAAGCAGATGATCCTCCTTCTGACATATCATAACCTAATGCTACGTCATGATGCCTACATCATTCACCTCCCCTCATTTCATCAGGTAGGCATTTTATCATTTCACATCATGACAAGAAGAAGAAGGGTGAATATAGCACAATATGAAATTGGGGGACAGGATGCCTGGGTGGCTTAGTCTGTTAAGTTTCTGCCTTTGGCTCAGTTTATGACCCCTGGGTTCTGGGATGGAGCCTCAAGTCAGGCTCCCTGCTCTGAGGAGTCTGCTTATCCCTCTGCCTGCCATTCCTCCTGCTTGTGTTCTTTTTCCCTCTCACTCTCTCAAATAAATAAATTTTTTAAAAAAAGGGAGACAGAGACCACGTTCACAGAACTTTTATTATAGTATAACAGTTTTTCTGTTTTATCATTGTTTTTGTTAATCTCTTACTGTATTTAACTTATAAATTAACATTTATCATAGGTATGTAGGTATAGGAAAAAAAAACGCAGTGTGTATAGGGCTTGGTACTGTCACAGTTTTAGGAATTCACTGGGGGTCGTAGAATGTATCCCCAGGGATAAGAGGGGAAATGCAATATTTTTTTTATTTGTTTTATAGACATAGGCCTTTCTGAGACTCAGATATTTTGAAGCCAAATTCAGGCCTGGTAAAATGTTACTAAATTGAAGGTGAATGTACCTAAAAAGACTAACCTTCCGCTTTGGCCTTTCCTACAGTGAGAAGGTAGGGACACTGTCACTGCCTCCATTTCTACCTATGTGTTATCTTTTCCCAAAACATCTTCTATGAAATTGGGTTTAGTACAATTCTAGTTGAATTTCACACCATATCTAGAAAAATAATATTGAATCCAAATGAACAAAACACAATTTCAAATTCAAATTTGTTTTAGGGTATAGCTGTTGTGTAAAATATATATATATATAATATAAAATTTACCACTTTAACCACTTTTAGGCATACAATTCAATGGCATTTAAGTGCATTCACAGTGTTGTGCTATCATCACCACCACCACCATCCATCTCCAGAACTTTTTCATGTTCCCCCACTAAAGCTGTACACCTGTTAAAGAACAATTTACCCCCACCACCACCCAAGCCTAGGTAGCCACCATTCTACTTTCTGTCTCTACAAATTTGACTGCTCCAGGTACCTCATGTAAGTGGAATCATGAAATATTTGTCTTTTGTGCCTGGAATATTTCATTTAGCTGTTCCAGTTGTTAATAAAAGAAACAAAGAAGACTGAAGAATCAGATTTGTTTTCAATACTATTTTACACTAGATAAATTTTTGAGTCAAGAGAGTTTCTTAGATAATCTGCTAGCAGAAGAAAGTTCAGATTGAGCCCATCCATAGCACCCTAGCAGATATTGTTTATTGTAATGATTAGAAGGGTTTTTTTTAAGATTTTATTTATTTATTTATTCATGAGAGAAACACACAGAGAGAGAAGGCAGAGACACACACACAGGGAGAAGCAGGTTCCATGCAGGGAGCCCGATGTGGGACTCGATCCTGGGACTCCAGGATCATGTCTTGAGCCAAAGGCTGATGCTTAACCACTGAGCCACCCAGGTGTTCCTAATTAGAAGTTTTATTTTTGTCTTTGGCCCCACAATGCTCCCAAGATTACTGTTTCTTGTCAGATTGGTTGGTGTATGACCTTGCATTATCTGATGGGCAAGTGTACATATTGTTAATGACAGAAGCCTATGTGACCTGCAAACATTGTCATTTTGCAACTAAAAAATGGTTTCATAAGTTGCAGAATTCCTCTCAAATATAATGCTCCTGTTGTCCTTTCCACTTTTGTCATGAAACAGACAAGTGTTAAATGTAAACTGGATTGAAAAGAAACATTTAGTCCCAGGGAAAGAAATGGGAGTCTTTCTTTGGAAGAGCACAGGACATAGACCACTTGATTGATTCCAAGCACTTATTATTCAATAAATGGACTAATGAGAAATGGTTGGAAGACTAAAAGGTAAATGGCTGAAAGATGAGAAGAGGAGATTTGGACCATGTAGGTAGACATGAGAATAAGGAAGAGATAGGCAATAAGCAGACTAAATAAAGAAAGGAAACACATATTAAGATTGCATGGATGAGGCAGCAAACTAGTATAATTAATAGGATTTGAGCTTATGTAATACAGAAGCATTATCTTTTTAAAATAAATATGGATAAGCTTAGTTTTCCATGCTGAGTTTGAGGTAAACTTTATGTGACCGAGGGTACTGTCTGGAGGAAAGAAGTATAGCACTAACACCCAGGAGTGTAGTTTAACTTAATAAAGAGATCATGGAAGCAGCAAGTCAATTCACCAACTAAGGGAGCAGGAACTATTGCAGAGAATGGAATTTATTCCTTGTGACCATATGATTTTTAAAGTCCCTTGATTACTAAAGAGCACAATGGGGCAGCCCTGGTGGCTTAGTGGTTTAGCACCTGCCTTTAGCCCAGGGGCTGATCCTGGAGACCAGGGATCAAGTCCCACGTCAGGCTCATGGAGCCTGCTTCTCCCTCTGCCTCTCTCTCTGTATCTCTCATTAATAAATAAATAAAAATAATTTTAAAAAAAGAACACAATGGAGGAAAAGAACAGAATTCTACACATGAAACCCTAATCAACAAATTATATTCATGGGGTAGAAAAGAAGGATAGAAAGGTAAGGAGGAAGAAATTAATGTAATTTTGGAAAGTTTGATTTTGGTTTTCGTTTTGTTGTGGGATATTTTGGGGGATCTGTTGTTTATTTGGTCTTTTCTTTTCTTTCTTTTCTTTTTTTTTTTTTTGGCATAGGTTTCTGTTTCCATATAGTATTGCCCTCTTGTGGCAAACCATGATGTTTGCTAACTGACAAAACTATAGAGCAGACAGCAAAAGATACGGAGACTAAAATGTAGTGAGCACCTTCTGTGCAGGGCACGGTGACAGTGCTTGCCTCATCAATATTGTTGCTCTTTTCAAAGAACCAGTTCTTGGTTTCCTTGATATGATATTGGTTATTTTTAGTTTATATTTCATTTATTTCTGCTCTAATCTTTATTATTCCCTTCCTTCTGCTGGCTTTTGATTTTGTTTGTTGTTATTTTTCTAGCTTCTTTAGGTGTGAGGTTAGGTTGAGATTTTTCTTTTTTCTTGAGGTAGGCCTATATTGCTATAATCTTCCCTCTTAGAACACCTTTTGCTGCATCCCAAAGGTTTTGAAACATTGTGTTTTCATTTTTGTTTGTTTCCATGTACTTTTTGATTTCCTGGTTGACCCATTCATTGGTTAGTAACATGTTATTTAACCTCCATGTATTTGTGCTCTTTCCAGATGTTTTCTTGTGGTTGATTTCTAGTTTCATAGTTCTGTGGTCAGAGAAGATGCCTGGTATGAGTTCCATCTTTTTTTAACTTGTCGAGGACTGTTTTGTGGCCTAATATGTGATCTATTCTGGATAATGTCTATGTGCACTTGAAAAGAATGTGTATTCTGCTGTTTTAGGATGGAATGCTCTCTCTCTCTCTCTCTCTCTCTCTCTCTCTTTTTTTAAAGGTTTTATTTATTTATTCATGAGAGGCACACAGAGAGAGGCAGAGACATAGGCAGAGGGAGAAGTAGGCTCCCCACAGGGAGCCCAATGCGGGACTCAATCCTGGATCCCGGGATCACTCCTTGAGCCAAAGGCAGGCGCTTAACCACTGAGCTACCCAGGTGTCCCAAGGATGGAATGTTCTGAATATATCTGTTAGATCCATCTGGTCCAGTGTGTCCTTCAAAGACTGTTTCCTTTTGATTTTCTGTGTGGAAATCTATCCATCATGATAAGTTAAAGTTCCCTACTTATTACTGGGACACCTGTGTGGCTCAATCAATTAAGCATCTGATTCTTGATTTTGGCTCAGATCATGATGCCAGGGTCATGAGATGGGGCCCTGCTTCAGGCTCTGTGTTCAGCAGGGAGTCTGCTGGAGATTCTCTCTCTCCCTCTACCTCTGCCCCTCCCCATTGTGTGTGTGTATTCTCTCTATATATAAAATAAATAAATCTTTAAAAAATAGAGTTCCCTACTATTCTTGTATAATCATCAATTAGTTCCTTTATGCTTGTTATTAACTGTTTTATCTGTTTGAGTGCTTCCATGTTGGGTGCATAAATGTTTACAGTTGTACATATTCTTATTGGATTGTTCCCTTTATTATTATATACCATCCTGCTTTGTTCCTTTTCATAGAATTTGTTTTAACGTCTATTCTGTGTAATACAAGTATGGCTACTCCAGCTTTCTTTTGATACCCATTTGCATTATAAATATTTCTCCATCCCTTTACTTTCAAACCATAGATATCTTTAGATCTGAAATGAATCTTTTATAGGCAGCACATAGATGAGTCTTATTTTTTATCCACTCTGTTACACTGACTTTTGATTGGAGCATTTAGTCCATTAACATTCAAAGTAATTATTTATAGATCTGTACTGCCATTTTGTTACTTGTTTCGTGGTCATTTTTGTAATTCTACTCTGATCCTTTCTTCTCTTTTTTTTCTTTCATGGTTTGCTGATTTTCTTTAGAGAAATACTTGGATTTCTTCTTCTTTAATTGTGATTATCTATTACTGTTTGTTTGTTTGTTTGTTTGTTTTTTGTGGTTACCATTTGGTTTATATATAACATCTGCATATAACAGTCTATATTATGCTGATGGTCCCTTAATTTTTAATTTGTTCTTTACTCCTCTCCCCTCCACATTTCAGATATTTATTATCATATTTTTACGCCCCTTTATTTTGTACTTTTCTTGACTGATTTTTACAGATATACTTAGCTTTTTCTTTTTCTTGCCTCATCTAAGCTTCTCCACACCCCTGTGAAGAGTTAAGTACCATTAGCCCCATTTTCAATAAGTGGGAAAATTATGACTCAAAGTGGTTTATTTGTCTAAGTTTACATAGCTAGAAGATACTGGTATTGGAATTTTAATCCAGATCTATCTAACTAAATTATTTGTTTTTTTAAAAAAGAAAAGTATTGAACAAATATTTATAGGTATCCATTATATACTTGTGCTGTTATATATGCTGAGAACACAAGTATAAGCAAAAACTTACCTCATTTCTTTTCTAATTAAATTTTCAGTCTCATGAGTTATAGTAGAGACATTACTCAAATGGTAACAAAAAGGCCATTTCTTAGTGAGGTGATTTAGGGAGATTTACCTTTCAGGCATTCTGGCTTCCCGGGATATAAATCAAGGATGATAGTGATAATGATAGTGGATTTGCTTTCTTAATTTCTCTTTCTGCTGATTCATTATTGGTATATAGAAACACAATGGAGTTCTATACATTGATTTTATTTTCTGTGACCTTGCTGAATTCATTTATTAGTTCTAGTAGCTTTTTGGTGGAGTCTTTGGGGTTTTCTCTATACAATATCATGTCATGAAAACAGTGTGGAGTTTCCTCAAGAAGTTAAAAATAGATCTACCCTACAACCCAACAATTACACTGCTGGGGATTTACCCCAAATATACAGATGCAGTGAAACGCCGGGACACCTGCATCCCAATGTTCACTGCAGCAATGTCCACAATAGCCAAACTGTGGAAGAAGCCTCAGTGTCCATCGACAGATGACGGACAAAGAAGATGTGGTCTGTGTATACAATGGAATATTACTCAGCCATCATAAAGGACAAATAACCCACCATTTGCTTCAGCATGGATGGAACTGGAGGGTATTATGCTGAGTGAAGTAAGTCAATCCGAGAAGGACAATCATCAGATGGTTTCACTCATATGGGAAATATAAGAAATAGTGAAAGGGATGATAAGGGAAAGGAGGGGAACTGAGTGGGAAAAATTAGAGAAGGAGACAAACCATGAGAGACTCCTGACTCTGGGAAATGAACAAAGGGTTGTGGAAGGGGAGGCAGGCGGGGGGTTGGGGTGGGTTGACGGGGGCACTTGATGGGATGAGCACTGGGTGTTATACTATATGTTGGCAAATCAAATTTAAATTTAAAACAACAACAACAACAACAAAAGCACCTAATATGTCATCATGATTAGTGAAAGTTTTACTTCTTCCTTACTGATATGGGTGCCTTTTATTTCTTTTTGTTGTCTGGGCTAGAATTTCCATTACTATGTTGAATAAAAGTGATGAGAGTAGACATCCTTGCTTGTTCCTACCCATACAGGGAAAGCTCTTAGCTTTTCCCCATTGAGCATGATATTTACAGTGGGGTTTTCATATCTGGCCCTTATTATGTTGAGGTATGTTTCCTCTAAATTTATCTCGTTGAGGGCTTTCATCATAAGTGGATGTTGTACTTTGTCAAATGCATTTTCTATGCTTATTGAAATGATCACATGGTTTTTTATGCTTTCTCTAATTGATGTGACATATCACTTTGATTAGTGAATATTGAACCACCATTGAATTTTTTCTTTTTTTTCTTTTTAAGATTTTATTTATTTTTCATTTTCAGCACTTTGACTATATCATACCATTCTCTTTTGGTCTCCAAATTTTCTGCTGAAAATTCCACTAATATCCTTATGTGATTTCCTTTGAATGTAAATGTCTTCTTTTCTCTTGCAACCTTTAAAATTCTTTCTTTATCACTATTTTCTGCCATTTCAATTACTATGTGTCTTAGTGTGGACCTCCTTGGGTTGAATTTGTTGGGGGATCTCTGTCCCTCTGAGAATGTTTCCCTCCCTAGATTCAGGAAGTTTTCAGCTGTTACTTCTTCAAATTCATTTTCTGCCTCTCTTTCCCTCTCTTCTCATTCTGAGATCCTTATAATGTAAATGTTATCATGCTAGACAGAATCAATGAGTTCTCTAAGTCTATTCTCATTATGCAGTATTTGCTTATCTCTTACCTGTTCAGCTTGATTGCTTTCCATTACCAAATCTTCCAGGTCACTTATAGATTCCTCTGCTTCCTGTAGCTTACTACTTAACCCATCTTTTATCTTTTAATTTCATTATTGAGTTCTTACTCTTTGTTACTGTTGTTTTTTATCTCTTTGTCAAGTGCCCTAGTCATGTCCTCCATCCTTTCCTGAAGTCCAGTGAGTATCTTTATGATCATTACTTTAAATTACCTATTGGGTATATTACTTATTTCTGTTTTGCTTAGCTCTTCTGCTGTGATTTTGTCCTGTTCTTTCATCTGGGATATGTTTCTCTGTCTCCTCATTTTGTCTACCTATCTGTGTCTGTTTCTGTGTGTTAGGAAAGCCAGCTACGTCTTCTGTTCTTGAAGAAGTGGCTGCATGGAGAAGAGGTCCTGTAGTGCCCTGCAGTACAGAGTCCCCTGATCACCAGAACCTGGTACTTTAGGGGAATTTCTTAGGTGTGTTGTGTCCTGCTGTTGTGTCTGAGTAACTTTTCCTTTAAGTCCAAACATCTGCACTGACTCTCTACCTCTTGTTGGCTGTGCTTGCTCTCTGTGGTGTTAGTGAGACCCTGGCAGGCATTCTCTAAGAGGGTATAACTGCAGGAGGGCTGTGGGCAGGGTGGTGGTATTGGCAAAATTTGCACTGAGCCACTACTCCTACACCAGATCCCCCAGAGCATGGTGGTGTCAAGGCCATGGCTTGCATCTGCAGTGACAGCAGCTGGGGCATGTGAGGCATCTGTGTGTGGAGACTGGGCAAGATGTGCCCATGGTGTTAGCAAAATTACACTGAGCCACTAGTCCTAGGCCAGACCTCCAGAAAAGTGATGGTGATCCAGGGCATGGCACCACACAATGGGGGGCATGGCACCACACAATGGGTCAAGTGGCATCTTTGCACAGAGCAGCTGGGTGCAGCATGCAGCAGTGGCTGGGGGGTGGGTGATGTCAGTGTGTGGCAGCTGGGTGGGGCACATACTTCATTAACAAAATCTGTACTGGGCCAAGGCCAGCAAGTTTGGAGCAGGCAAGTCCTCAGGAGAACTCGTGGACAGGTGCACAGCTAGCAGGTTAGGTAGCAAGTGTCTGTAGGCATCAGCTCCTGAAGGCGGCTCTGTGTTTGGGCCGAGGGGTAGGGAAGGAAGATGGGACCTGCCAGTTCCTTTGCTCCAGGAGAAGTCCCCCAACATGCTCCCAAATCAGTGTAAATAGGTCTCCCTCTGGTTTGCCCCAGGTGTTATGCAAACTGTTGCTTCTGTGTTGCTGATTCTCAGGCAGACATCTCTTTAAGGGCAAGAACCCAGCTCCTCTGGCTTTCAAGGCCAGACGTCATGGGGATTCCTTCTTCTCCTGTGGGCTCTGTGATGCTTTCCTCTCTCAGCACCCTCCCTCCTGGGGGCAGCTACCTACCACTGTTTCTGCCTAACCCTCTCTGAAGTGGCTCCTCTACATGAGGTTGTGGAGTCTGTTTTGCCAGTCCACAGACCACTCTCCAGGTTATTTGGATGTGAGTAATACCTGTTGTAAACGTGGGGTGGGTGAGCTTAGTGTCCTCCTACTCCACCATCTTCCCAGACTTTCTGACTTACTCCCTTTTCATTCATAATTTCATTTAGGTGCCTTTCTACTCCATACCTGAGATATGGCTATGCTTCTTATGACTTAAGGTGAAGATGAGGAATCTCTTCCAGGGACAACAAGAATCAGTAGTGGTGTTTTTGACACTTGACTCATGTATGCTTGGAGACTTGCAGCTATATTTGGAGAGGAAATTTTGTACCTCCTTACCTCTCACTGAAGCCATTGTAAGGGTGGCTTCTGCCAGATTCCATAGCAACCACTGGGCACACAGGAAGGAGGCAAGCTTTTACTTAGCAACTACTAAGTCTACTACTCTTCACTCTCACTTCTACTCTTCACTTTATGAAGATGAGGGCAGAAAACCCACAACAAATAAACCAACCCTCCAGGGTTAAAAGAATTGTCTCACACTCTAAAATCTCATACAATGAATGTCTTTGTTAAAACACTTAAACAAATTTATATTTTTATATATAAGTCTTTTTCCCTCTGATATTAGACTTTAAGACCATGAATAAGAATAAGACCATGTCTTATCTTATTCTTCTCTGTATTTCTTGTACATTTTATACTATCAACCCACAGAAGATACCTAATAAATATTTTGAATATATGAATGCCTTATAAGCCTCTAAAAATTGTTTCTTGGCTTCTCTGGGAGAGGAGACTAAACAGATTGGTAGGAGAGCAGAGAAAGGATTCTTTCATTTGGCATGGAGGTTTTTCTACATGTGACTGAATATGAAAGGTAGAGTGGAGCTTTATATCTGTGCTTCTAGGCCTTGACTAAATCTGTGTTAGAACTGCTGCCATTCAGCATGCTGTAACAGGCCTTGGCAAAGGCAATGAAAAATGTAATGAGGAAAACAAGAAGCCCAGAAGGAGCTTAAGGAAACTAACTCAAATAAATGACTCCATAACGAGCAAGAAAAAGTAATAACTCAATCAGAGTGAAGCACGCTAATGAATGTGATAAGGAGAATAATTGAAAAAGAACAGACCCACAGTCTCTATGGTTTGAGCATTTTAGATGGAAAAAAAGACCAAATCTGAAAGAGAATCTGCAACAGTCACAGTGGCAGCTTTCTTTATGAGAAATAAAATAAAATGCATATTATCCCCTAAAATGTACATTAAGTTACATTCTGTCAGTGTAATTCTGATAATGGAATTAGAAATTTTTACAAAATTGTGTACAATAATGGCATTTATTTTTTTCAGAAAGTGTAGTTTTTATTTTTATATTTATTAGTGAATTCTTTTTTTCTCCAGCTGCCAATTTATTAAGGTTTTATTGTGAGACAGAGGTATATTACTGAGATTAAACTTTAGTTTACCAGATAAATAAAAGTAGTGTAAATAGTCTTGATTCCACTCAGTACTATAGCACCCTTACCCTTCTAATCCTTTCCTCTGTGATCTTTCAAAGAATGCTTCAAAGATTTGTGAAGCTGTCTGAGCTCTGTTATGTCATGGTGTCAAATAGAACAACATTTACCAGGTAATGAAAATCTTGTTGGCATGGAAGATGAATATTTGATGGGTTATTGTAAGTCCTCCAAACTTCTTTTTCCTCAAAATTTATATTATAAAGATTTTCAAGGACACAGAAAAGTAAAAAAAAAAAAAAAAATACAATCAATACTTGCATACTCTTCACCTGAATTCAACAAATGTCAATATATTGCCGTATTTGCTGATATCTCATATATATATATATGCATATATATATGTAAAATTTAAGGTAATTTGAAACGCTTAAAGTAAAAATTAGACATTTTGGTAAAATTTAAGGTAAAAATAGACATTTTGACATATCATCCCTTCATATTTGAACATATGTCACCAAAGAAAAAGAAAGTTCTCCAAAATAACTAAAACTTGAAGAAAATTAATATCATCAAATGTTCCAAAAATATTCTCTACATCTTAAAAAAAAAAAAAAGCAAAATGGAATCTAACCAAAGCTCCAAACTCAGTTTTAATCAATGTCCTATGTAAGTGCAAAATACAATTTTGAAGAGCAAAAAAACTCATTAATCGTAACTCCACTAATTCAGATTATAAATAATTGAGCCTAGATTAGTATGTTTAGAAGTGTAGATTTAGTTTAGATTAGAGGTTTTCCTTGGCACTGTCTTGAAGTATGTTTGCTAATAGAATTAGTGGAAGAAGATCGTCCAGAGCAGAACCATTCCAAAGTCCCTCAGCACACAAATTTGTTCTTGATGGCTTCTAGGTGAGGACTGCCCTAGGAGAGAGTAAATGCTCTGACATTCAGTGTGTGTTCAGTAAATATTTTTTGGCTAAATTAATGAGTGAAATATTAGGAACCTAAGGACAAACAGCATTAGCATCACTTGGGAACTGAATACAAATGCGAATTGTTGGGTTACATCTTCTACTTATGAAATAAAAAATTCCAGGCTTTTGCCCAGCATCTGTGTTTTAACAAGGTACTGCTGATAATCCAATGACCATCCTGAGGCTGGCTATTGTTTGAGAATGGCTGATCTATAACAATTTCTGGTAGGTGTCATGATAGAAGAGGGTCTTAGAAAATAGAATGGAGGATATAGTGTTATAATCAGGCAAGGGGAGAAAAGGTAAGTGGAATGATAAGTAGATAGCAATGCCATACTTAACTATATACGAGTGCAGGAGAGGCAGGCTGTAACCAGGACCTCTATTGGGAGGTGACAATAAAGAAGACGCCCTTCAATTATATTGCAATTATTTGTGTCAAATGATGTTCTCACTCTCAGTGTTGATGTGTGTTTTTTGGCGCACTTGAGGACAGTTTTTAATCAACAGAAAAGATTATCAGAATCTTTTATTTAAAATTTTAAATACTAACATTTTAGTTTAAAAACTTTAGTTTTTTTTTTTAAACTCATTTGTCATAAGCCTCTGGATTCAACTCACAAATGGTATTGTTCCATATATAAAATATAGCAAATGTTAGCAATTGTTCTTAAAGGAACCTTGAATAATGTTTGATTTCATTTAAAAATTTAACATCCTTCCCATTGGCACCAATTTAATGGACCAGTGTTTAAACATTTAATATTTACTTTTTTCTTTTTTTAGCTCTTCAATCTTCTACTTAGGCAAAATCTTTCTAAATAATAAATAATCTTATCAATTTAGTAAGAAACATAACATATAGCCTATTGTAAAGCTAGTTTCATAAATTTTTTAAGAATTCAATTTAACTCTTTGAGTCAAATAATTAAAGTTTCTAAATTTGAGTTATTTTTTTAAAAGTCAAACTATTAAAAACATAATAAATATAAACTATCAAATAAATTACTTTTTACTTGGAAAAGATTTTAACTAGGAAATTTAATGCTATAGTTTTGATTTTTAAAACTTTTTCTGGATGTGCCAAAATCTTTATTTTTAGGTAGGCTCAATGCCCAAAGTGGAGCCCAACTCACGATTGTGAGTTCTAAACCTGAGCTAAAATCAAGAGTTGGATGCTCAACTGACTGAGCCACCCAGATGCACCTGGATGTGCCAAATTCTAAATCCTCCTGGGGTTAAAAGATAGATTTACCACTTGAGGAACACTATTACCATCTCAGTTGTCTGAGGTTATTTATACTTATTAGGTTAGCCATGATGGTGACAATTGCTTGTTTGTAACCAGAATGGGACATACTGAATAATCTTTTTCAGTCACTCAGTTATCATTCCATTGCTCAAGTAGGTGGACATAAGCCATGAACCCAAATTCAAATGATACATACTATATCAATGTATTTCCAAACTTTTGACTCAACTCATATAGAAGGAAATGAATGCATTTCACACCATGCAGATACATACACACACACAAATGCTGGTTCCAACCCATAAAATAGATTTCATGGTACCTTAATAAGCAATTTCCATTTGTGAAAGGCTTCATAACACTTCGTCTTTCTGTCCATTCAAAGAAGCCTTCCAGTGTGATTATGTAATGGAATTTGCATTTTAGGACTCTCTATGGACTGAGTTGTGTCATCTCAGAATTCAGATGTGGAAGCCCTAACCATCCCACCCATGACTGTATTAAATAAAAAGCTTTTAAGGAAGTGATGAAGGTTAAATAAAGTCATAGGCATGGACCCTCAATCCTATGGAACTGGTGTTCTTATAAAAAAGGAAGAGACACCAGGATCTTTCTCTCACCACCATATGAGGATACAGCAAAGTGCTGTCTGTAAACTAGGAAGAGAGCTCTCACCGGAAACTCAAGTCTGTTGAAACTTTGATTTTGGACTTTTTAGCTTCCAGTACTGTGAGAAAATAAATTTATCTTGTTTAAGCCACTGAATCTATAGTATTTTATTATGGCAGTCCGACCTACTGAGATAGATTCTGTTAAAGATATGTAAATGGAAAAATTAACTTAATAGGATCTTGTATTTTCTTATTTTTGGGGGGTCTACAACTCTTAGGAATACTGTTTTTAAAAATGAATTTGATTGAATTTAGATATCTTATGTAAGCTAGTTTGATTTGCAATCATAATTCAGGAAACTATTTTACTAGCATCCATCTGTATCTAATTTCTTGTTATGTCTGCATTGTCTATTTTATGTTATGTCTGCACTGAGAGGTGTCAGTTTTGGAAATTGTGCTTAGTGTGAGTACTCATTCTGGAAGAGTAATCAGCTCATCCCCAAAAAATCAGTTTAGATGGGGTTGGCAGAAGTCAGGTGAAATCTTGGGAAATGGAATGAGCAACAGTGATATGGTGTATCCAGCTTCCTCAATACAAGGCAGTTCTCTAATTGCAGAGAAGGGTTGGAGACAAGGTGAACTGTTTTGGGTCAGGAGTAGAGTCATTTGATGTATCACTTAAGGTGGCCTACATTGTTCCCTAAAGACAGGGGCACCCTCCAGCCCATTGTGTCAGGAATCAGAAAGCTATTGATGAACTTTTGACCACTAATGCATCTGTCATGCCATCCAACGGGGTTCCATTTTTTTCTGGAGGAGAAGCCAGGAAGGCAGAAGGTGGGACTGGGATTGTATAGGAATGATGGAAGTAAATGGGTTTCTTTTTTTGACCCAATCTCTTCCTTTGGGAAGGAAATTTAAGTAGGACAAGAAAGGAAGAAACTTTGTTATAACAGTGACTCCCTGGTGTTAGGTTTTTAATGTCAGTATCAGCATGAAACAGGCAAGTTGAGATCTTGCCCTATTGGTGCTTCACTCAGAAGACAGGACTCAGGGCTTGAATGACCTTGCTTCCCTTTCACGCAGGGGATGGAGACTGTTGAAGAGGAAAAAAAAAATGGGGATCAGCATATTGAAAGCACTTTTGACAAGGAGAGGGGGAACAGAGGAGAGGGATTTCCAGGCTATGCCTTTACCTTAGGTGCAGTCAAGAGACTGATGAAAAGTAAAAAGACATTTTGCATCATTCTTAGAATCCATTACATTGCTAATGATCTGGTGGGGGGATTTTCTTTCTGATCATAGTTTCTTTCTGCTCTTCCAGATAGTAAGTAGTGGCTTACTTACATACAAAGGAGATTGCTATTTATGAGTCTTCTCTAAAGCAGGACACATTGTTATCCAGCATTAACACATTTTCCTGTCAAGTAAAAAAAATAAAAAATTAGGAGACAGGACTCTTAACTATGACAGTATGAAAAGTATCATATAATGTTGGCCAAGAGTATAAAACAGAAGTAAGTATTTCATAAACTCCAAGAGTACATTTAAATGTGTAGATTAGAGGTGCCGGGGTGGCCCAGTTGGTTAAGTGTCTGACTTTGGTTCTGGTCATAATCTCAGGGTCCTGGGACCAAGCCTAGCATTGAGCCCCATGTAGGACTCTGGCCTCAGCAAGCTGTCTGCTTGTCTATCTTTCTCTCTGCCCCTGCCCTGTTCATGATGGCATTCTCTCTCTCTCTCAAATAACTAAATAAAACCTTTTTAAAGAAAAAGATCAACAAATAAATGTATAGATTATTTGGGAAGGTAAGGCAATAATTTAAAATTTAGGCTTTTCTCCACAAATTATTCCTTGATGATTCTTCTCACACTTCTTTTCTTTTTTTTTTTTTTAAGATTTTATTCATTTATTCATTAGAGACACACACACACAGAGAGAGAGAGAGAGAGAGAGAGAGAGAGAGAGAGACAGAGGCAGAGACAGAGGCAGAGGGAGAAGCAGGGTTCATGCAGGGAGCCCGACATGGGACTTGATCCCGGGACTCCAGGATCATGCCCGGAGCCAAAGGCAGCCGCTCAACTGCTGAGCCACCCAGGCGCCCCTCACACTTGTTTTCACTACTCCCAAATCTACATTGCATTTCCTGCTTTAGTTGGCTGAGTAAGAAACTTGACATGCAATCAATCATGAAGCCACCTCCTTGATAACTCTTATGTTTACTCCCTCCTGTCTAACTCCAGCTTCAGCACTAGGTTGGCCTCATTGTCTGAGCAATTTAAATAAGCCCTTAGCTCATCTCCATGGCTCCAGTCAGCCTTTCTCCAATTCATGACTGCTGCCAGAGCAATCTTTTTAAAAAAGCAAATCTCATCACTCTTTCCAGGGCTTAAAATCCTACAGTAGCTCCCCAATAATTAATGGATAGAGTCCAAACTTCTTAGTTTACTAAACTGCTCTCTTATCTCTCTAAACTTATTGATTGCCCCTGAAATTATGCTCCAGTCAAACTGACTTACTTTAAATTCTCTTAATGAGCTAGTGAAAGGGCTCATCAGGAGTTCAAGAAGTCTCTTGAGAAGGTTTCTATTTTTTTGTTTTAATTTAGTGATTATCTTTAAAAATAATATAAACATAATTGAATAATCTAAATCAGTGTTTTTCAAACTTTAGTATGTTTAGGAATCACCTGGAGATCTTGGAAAGGATCTGACTGTTTGGTAAGTGCTGTGGTTAGGGTTAGGGTTAAGGTTATGGTTAGGGTTAGTAAATACTGTGTGGCTCAAGGCACTTCTATCTAACAAGCTTATTGATGAGATAGCAATGGTCCTGCTCTGTGGACCTCATTTCATGTAATAAGGGTCTAAATGATCACGTTCCAATTGAGTAGTACCACAAAATTTTCTCATTGTCTTTGACAATGACATAAATGAAAAAAGAAGCAGACTTAATATTTTTTATTTTATATATGTATGTATTAATTTGAAGTATATTTTTATTGAAGTATAATTGTTTTTTATTGAAGTATATTTGATATATAATATCTTCTTGGTTTCAAATAGTGATTTCATATTATCTGTCTTTTTTATTGACGTATATTTGATTTACAATATTCTATTGCTTTCAGGTGTGCACCACAGTGATTCAATGTTTTTATACATTCAAAAATGATCATCAGAGTAAGTCTAGTTATCATGTCACCACACAAATTTATTACAATTACAATTTTATTGATTATTCTATACATTCCATTCCATGATTTTTCATGCTGTACATTGCATTTTCATGACTTATTTATTTTATGACTGGAAGTTTGTACCTTTTAATCCTCCTCACCTATATTGCCTGCCTTTCAACCCTCTATCCCCTCTGGTAACCAATAATTTGTTTCCCATATCTATGAGACTGTTTCTGTTTTGTATGTTTATTTGTTTTGTTTTGTTTTTTTTTTAGATTCCTCTTATAAGGAAAATCATATAGCATTTATCTTTCTCTGACTTATTTCACTTTGAATAATGACCTCATTGTCCATCCATGTTGTCTCAAATGGTGAGATTTATTTCTTTTTTTTAAATGGCTGAGTATATACCACATCTTCTTTATCCATTCATCTATTGATAGACACTTAGGTTGCTCCCATATCTTGGCTATTGTAAACAATGTTGCAATGAACATGGAGGTGCATATATCTTTTCAAATTGGTATCTTTGTTTTCTTTAGATAAATAACCAGAAATGGAATTGCTGGATCATATGGTATTTCTGTTTGTAATTCCTGGAAGAACTTCCGTACTGTTTACCACACTGGCTGCACCAATTTACATTTCCATCAACAGTGCACAAAGGTTTCTCGATATCCTTGCCAACACTTGTTATTTTTTGTCTTTTTGATAACAGCCAATCTGACCAGTGTCAAGTGATATCTCATTATGGTTTAGATTTGCATTTCCCTGGTAATGAGTAATGTTGAGCATCTTTTCATGTGCCTGTTGGCCATCTGTATGTCTTATTTAGACAAATGTCTATGCAAGTCCTTTATCCATTTTTTAATTGGGTTGGGGCTTTTTTGGTACTAAGTTGGAGAAGTTCTTTATATATTTTGTATATTAACTCCTTATCAAATGTATGATTTGTAAATATCTTCTCCCATTCAAGGAGAAGGTTGCCTTTTTGTTTTATTGATGGTTTTCTTTGTTATGCAAAAGTTTTTAAGTTGGTGTACGCCCATATGTTTATTTTAGACTCAATATTTTAAATGACACATTCATTACAAATGAAAATCAAATAATGTCACAGCTTGCTGAATGAATAAAGATCTGGCAATGATTCTAGTAAAAGAAGAAGATGAAAAAATTAAATCATCATTTAGCCTAAGGTAGTATAGGCATGTCAATCTCAGAAGATACATCGCAATAGAGACAATATTGTTTCAGCAAGAAATATCACTCATACCATTAAATTCATATTGTTATTTGGAATAATATTAGTTTTGTGTTTTTCTTTATAGTTAGTTTGTCCACGTGTTTGGTTTTATAATTATAGAATAGCTATACACATTATGGTTTATACTTAGTGTTATATTTCTACATAGTTAAGAAAATAATTTAAGTTGATTTGAGCATACCAAAAAATTTATTATTTTATAAGAGGTCTAAATACTTATAAGTTTGAGAAACTCTGGACTAAGCCAAGTCATGCCTTTTTGCTTTTGCTTCTATTGTCATTTCTGCCTGGAGTACCTTTCCCTAATCCCTTGCCAACTTTGCCACTTTGCCATCTCCACTTAGCAAATAATTACTTTTCCCTATGGCTCCTTTTCAGAGACCAATAGTCAACTTAATACTACAATTGTGGTTTATCCTAATTTCTTTCATAAGATCTATATAACACTTTGTTGCACATTTGACTGTGTATTTGCTAACTTTGTACGCTGTATCTTCTATCCCAGTGACAAAGGCCTTTCTCTTCTTTGTCTTCTTTGTATTTGTTCAGTGCTTAGCAAAACATACTTGCTCATACATGCTCTGAATGCATGAATAGATGTAAAATATGGCTTGCTCCTTCCTAGACAGAAAGAGTACCTTGATATACCATGTGTTCACATTTGTGGGTGGAAAAAAATTAACGCTATAAAATAATTCTTCTACATGTAATTTAACTTCAATATGGTCATTCATAAGCTTTACTTGTCTTCTAGAGAATCTGCTGAAAAGTCTGTATTTTTACTAATTACTAATTTTCCAAAGGTCTGCTTGTTGAAGTTAAAGCTTAGACAGTTTTCAAACAATGTGAAAAGAACATTGAGATTACATTTTGGTTGATGCATCATCAGAACTAAAAATAGGATGGAAAGATTGAAAAATCTCAAACCTCTAGCCAAAGTATGGTTAAACATGGGTGAGCTGGAATTGTGGTTTCCAGCTTTCAATTATTCAGGATAAATTCTGTAGCTTATGGAGTCTCCTGGCCCTGACTTACCCCTGGTTTGGTTTTGCCATCCAATTTTGGTTAGCACCTTCACTGGAGCTAAAAGAGGGAGTGAAGTTCGGTTTGTCTCTAAGAAAATGACAAAGTCTGAAATACATTTGGTTTATTTGATAACAAGACTGATTTGCTGCCCAATATATAGAAAGAGATTCATGTCCTAATAAAATTTTCTTTTAAGTGACCAGGATATTGGACATGGGTTGGTATTAAGGTTCAGGTTGGGATGAGGAAATGGAGACCTAAAATGTGTTACATCCAGTTCTGTCCCTGATATACAATCATGACTGAAGTGCTATGCAAATACTGTTTGAGAGAAAGTCTTGGATGGGGCAAAGTTGGATGGGCACAGTACAGAACTAGGTTTTTATTTTATGTGCATGGCTGATACCATTTTATTATCAGAATAAAATTCTTTTGACCCTAGAAGCCATAGAAACTTGTACAGCTCAATAGTTTTGGAGGAAATTGATTCATTTATGACTTCAACTGAACATTAATGTACTTAGAATAAACAAGCCAAGAAGGTGATTTTTCTTTTAATTCTTTCAGTTATCTATTTTACTGTCTAGCAGTATCAAACTATACTCCAAACTCATCTGATTCTCTCTCTTTTTTAGAGTAGGTTCCATGGCCAACCTGTGGGCTTGAACTCACAACCCTGTGGTCAAGAGTCACATACTTTGCTGACTGAGGCAGCCAGGTGCCCCTCATCTTGGTTTTCTTTTTCTCTTCCTGGAATGCTCATCCCCATGTGTGATAGTTAATTTTATGTTAACTTGGTGTGCAAGGGACACCCAGATAGTGGGTAAAATGTTTCTGGGTGCATCTGTGAGGGTATTTCTGGAAGAGATTAGCATTTGAATTAGTGAACTGAGGGAGCAGATGGCCATGGAGGGCCTGAGCAGAACAAAATTTTGGAGGAAGGGTGAACTTGCTGTCTCTGGGCACTCATCTCATTGCCCTCAGACTTTGACATTCCAGGTTCTTGGGCCTTCAAACTCAGTTAATAATACACAATTGCCCCCTTCTACCTTCCCCTCTTTTCCTCCTTTCCCTTCTTCTCTGGCCTTGGGACTTAGACTGAATTATATCGCCAACTCCCCTGGTTTTCCAGCTTGCAGATGGTAAATTATGGACTTCTCAGCCTCCTAATCATGTGAGCCAATTCCTGTACTAAGTCTCCATATATATCTTACTGGTTTTCTTTCTCTGGAGAAACCTAATATACTATGCAAGAAAAAATAACCTTTAAAGATTTATTTATTTATTATTTGAGAGAGAGAGAGAGAGAGAGAGAGAGAGATGGTGGGGGAAGGGCAGAGGGAGAAAATGGAGAAAATCTTCAAGCAGAGTCCCGGCTGAGTGCAGAGCCTGACTTGAGGCTCCATCTCATGACCGATGAGATCATGACCTGAGCTGAAACTAAGAGTCATATGCTTAACCAACTGAACTACCAAGGCACCATCCCTAAAAAACAAAACAAAATAAAACAAAAGACTTAAAAAGAAGCCACTGCCCAGATACTACTTTCTTCTAAAACTTCCCAGCCATCCCCAGGGAGAGTTATTCAGTCTTTTCCATGGGCTAGCTTACATCTTGAACAGGCTTCATAGATGTACTTAGTGTACAACATTCTATTTGTTTACTTGATGCCAACAGGGAAGCTGAAAAATGTGGACATGTAGAATCTTAAATCCATATTACAGTGGAAAGAGATGTGGTTTCTCTTTCTCCATATGGCCATGTAGAGAAATTTCTCTTTTGTACATTTTACAGATTGGTCTTCTATAGCTGACTTTTCTCTTTGGGAATAGAGTTGTATGTCCACTCTCTCATCAGTTTCTGTTACACTGTGAGTACACTGTTTTTTTGGGTTTTTTTTTTTTTTCCACAGAACTCTTTCTATTTATTTAACTGTGTAGGAGCATTCAGTCAATGCTCCAAATTAAAAACGGTGCAATAAAAGCAACTTTTAATATAAGCAGACGAGAAGCTGGGGTACCAGCGGCCACATGGCGCTGTGAAGAGGAAGAGAAAGCAGTCTGCAGCAGGGAGGCCTGGACTTGGGGGTGGGGGGTGGGGTGGGAAGGGAGGCACAGGAGGCCCATCTCAGACAGACAGCGACACAAAACTGTTGTACTGCTGGATGTTTCGTTTGAGGATATCTGAGCACGGGCCAAGAACGCGTTCGAATCTGGGTCGGTCCAGCTTCACACACTTCAAGGGGCCACGAGCCACCACCGTGGCAGCACGAGGACGATTCATCAGGAGCGCAGTCTCACCAAACTCACCAGTGCGTGTTCAAAGTATTCATTATGTTGAGTTAAATTAAATGTGGCATTCTTGTTACTGGACCAATATTGTCTTCTCTGATTCACACACAGGGCCTTAGTGCAAAATTACAGACTCCTTTTCACTTGGTAAAGAGGAAAACACACAGACTGAAAACAGATTTGCCCTGTTTGTTTTCTGATGTGTCAGAAAATTGTTCAATCCACATGTCAGAGAAGAAGGGTTATTTAACATCATTATATTTTACTGTACAACATTGAGATACTCTTTTAGACTTTATTTTCATTGATGCCTTTGCTCTCTACCTGTAGACTGTGTACATTTCTAAATGGGGTTCTATCCTTGGAATCCCATTTTTGAGATGGATATCTAAACCACAATCTACATTCAGAACATCTTAAATGCCTACGCACTAACCACAGCTGTTTGTTTATTACCGATTTCAACAGGGATAAATAAAGTCACTAATTTTTGCCTTTTATGGTAACAACACAATATAATACTTGGGCTGGGGGGAAGTTATCATAGTCTCAGAAGAAACAAAAAACCAAATATCCTAGTAGTCTATGTTCTTTGAATATTCACATTGGCAACTAAAATAATATTTATACAATATTCTTTAAGGGAATAGAAGCAATTCTGTGGTAGACAATATATCTAAATGACTGCTTTTCTTAAGGTAGCTTTTGGAACTTTATGTTGTGTGGTTCATCAGAGCTCACTTTATCTTGTTATTTATCCATATGTCATTGCCAGAAATTCAGAGCACTCTCAGGAGAAAGTTCCTCTCTTTTTTTTTTTTTTTTTTTAATTTTTATTTATTTATGATAGGCACACAGTGAGAGAGAGAGAGAGAGGCAGAGAGACAGGCAGAGGGAGAAGCAGGCTCCATGCACCGGGAGCCTGATGTGGGATTCGATCCTGGGTCTCCAGGATCGCGCCCTGGGCCAAAGGCAGGCGCCAAACCGCTGCGCCACCCGGGGATCCCTTTTTTTTTTTTTTTTTAATTTTTATTTATTTATGAGAAAGTTCCTCTCTTATTTTTGGTTATGAGATATACTGGAGGTCATGTAATAAGTATATTTACATTTATCAAGTGATTGACATGGTACAGTCAGGACTGTATTTCTCTAACACCAATTTCTACTCATGATAATTTTGGGGGCAACATAGTATTCTCTGAGTGACAGCTATACCTTAATGTTTCTACAGGTCTTTATACTCCACATACTTTGTCTCATATAACCCTCTGTATTAGAATCATTTCAATTGCTAGTGATGAAAACCAGTTTGAACTAGTGCAAGCATTAAAGGGAAATCCTTTTGGAGGTAAGGGCTTGATTGAAAAACCTCAAGGGTAGATCTGACTAAAAATGGGAAGATTAAGGTGATTTTTATGTCTGTCACTCTATAACTTTCAGCTCAGCTTTTCTCTCTGATAACTCAGTCAATTAGCTTTTTGACCTCATATGTTTCTTAGTGTTTGCCATCTTATAGGAGTGAATCTCTGTGTGTTCACAGAGCAAAGCTCACAGAAGAACTTCCAATTAGCTCTTGTGTCATGTGCCCATCTCTGGACCCATCACGGTACAGAGAGGGTTGGGATATTCTGATTGGTCAGATTGCTGACACTTGCTAAACCTTGTGCTCTGGAAACTGGTGGGCCTCTCAGAATTAACCATTGTATCAGAACTACATGGGGCAGTGAGTTGCTGTTCCCTGAGGGAAAAGGGAACACTGAGAATTTGACAATAGATGTCCATTTTGTTACCGTGAACACTATGAGAGATTGATTTGACAAAATTCACACAGCTACTAAGTAGCTAAATATTCTAATCTATTTTGTTCCTTTCACTGATCTTTAGGTAAAAGAACATATTTACCACTTAAAAACTTTCTTCTCCATGGAAGGGACATGTAAATGGGCACATGCAATTATCATCTCAAAGTGGAAGAGTAATTTGGTGCAGTTTATGAACTAGGAAGAAATTGGGACTATTTAGCAAGTGGTTGCAAATAACAAAAGGTCATTTTAAATATAGGACAGCATTGTAAAAAATTTTCCTCAACTTTTTTATTTATTGGAAATAACATCTTGCAAAGAAATAATGATAATTTCAAGTTTTACTGTTGGTATTTTTTTTTTTTTAGAGAGAGAGAGTGCTTGCATACTTGGGGGGGGTGGCGTGCAGAGGGAGCAGGAGAGAACCTTAAGCAGTCTCCACACACAGTGCAAAGCCCATGTGGGGCTCAATTTCACAACCCTGAGATCATGACCTGAGGCAAAATCAAGACCTGATGCTTAACTGACTGAGCCAACACCACCACCAGAAAAAAAAGTAAAGCCCCTTAAAAAAATAATACAGTGCACTTTTATTTATTTATTAAAGATTTTACTTATTTATTTGAAGAAAAAGAGAGTGAGATCATGAACGGGGGGGAAGGGAAGAGGGAGAAGCAGTGTCCACACTGAGTGAGGAGTCCCATGAAGGACTAGATCCTACGACTCTGGGATCATGACCTGAGCCAAAGCCAGACATTTAACCAACTGAGCCACCCAGGCGCCCTACAGTGTAATTTTAAAAACACTGTTGTACTGATCTCATTTTCTCACAACTTCTGGGATATCTGACGGGGGTAGCAGAGGGAGTTGGGTCAAAATGACACAGGGCAAAGGGCAGAATCAAATAAAGAAAGCAGCTTTTTTTGTTAAAAGGTAGTTTAATGAAGGTCTGGTGACAGTGGAGACCTAGATTCAGATCAAAGGCAATAATAGAGGTCAAGCAGAGTCTTGTCATAAAGCTAAGTGTACACACCTGACCTAGACTGTCTGTTTCTGGACTTAAGAAGGAACCCAATGGCTTGTTCTTCCCTAAATCCTAGAACCTCCAAATCCTAATTATCAAGAAATATTTAACTATTCAAATAACACATTATTGCATAATTTCATCACTAACTTTTCTTGCTTTATAAAATTTCCCAATAAGCTTCAGAAGCATCAAGATATAGCCTGAAGAAATTAAAGTTAAAAATGAAATCTGAAAAAATCATTGGAAGAAGTTTTGTGAAGAAATAACAAGTAAGAACACCAGTTCTAGATTGAATTGAAAAAAAAAATGCAACTCCCTGAAATGGGTACAATGTTATTTGTAAAGAAAAATGAGTTAGACTTTATGGAAAACCTTATTAAAAAAAACAAACCAGAAAAAAAAAAAAAAAAAAAAAACCAGGATAAATTGTAAACACATAGTTTTAGGGAAGCAAATTCATGTGTCATATATCTTTAGATCTGACAGAGAAAAAAAATGACCATAGGGATGCCTGGGTGGCTCAGCAGTTGAGTGTCTACCTTTTGCTCAAGTCGTGATCCCAGGGTCCTGGCATCGAGTCCTGCATCGGGCTCCTGCATGGAGCCTGCTTCTTCCTCTGCCTTTGTCTCTGCCCCTCTCTCTGTCTCTCGTGAATAAATAAAATCTTTTAAAAAAATGACAATAACTTAGAAATACTCCATAAGCAACAAAAGCTTTTTAATCACATGATTAAGAGGCTTCTAAAAAGATGGCCTAGTACTTAAAATAGTTTTATGGCTTTTTACTGTGTAGAAGGGACAATGTTTTTGGTGTTAAGGAAAATGGGCATGTGAAAATTTAAAAATGCAACACATGTTGAAAGTACATACGAGGGAAAACTGAATGAGAGGTCATCAGAGAGGGAGACAAACCATGATAGACTCTTAAATCTAGGAAACAAACTGAGGGTTGCTGGAAGAGAGGTTGGGAGGGGGGATGAGGTAACTGGGTGATGGGCATGAAGGAGGACATGTGATGTGATGAGCACTGGGTGTTATGCGCAACTGATGGCTTATTGAATTCTACATCTGAAACTAATGATGTACTTATTTAATGTTGACTGAATTCAAATTTAAAAAAAATATACATAGTACTTTCAAAATCAATTTGGGAAAAAGTACACTGATCCCATGTTGTCTGTAAAGATTTGATAATGTCTATAAGTTGAAATTCATCAATAAATAACAGATGTGTTGGTTTAAATATTTTCAAAATCTCTATGAATATAACTTAACTTAGGGGTACTTGGGTGGCTCAGCGGTTGAGCGTCTGCCTTTGACTCAGGATGTGATTCTGGGGTTCTGGGATCAAGTTCCACGTTGGGCACCTTGTGTAGAGCCTGCTTCTCCCTCTGCCTGTGTCTCTGCCTCTCTCTGTCTCTCATGAATAAATAGATAAAATCTTTTAAAAAATATATAACTTAACTTTAAATATGAAATGGATATTTTACATGAATCATGGTTATTTTATCTTCTGTTTATCAATCTTTCTAAAATATTTCTGAAATATCTTACTTTTTAGAAGCTGATGGTAGTCTATGCCAACTCTTCTTGTGTGAATCAGAACAATTTCTGTTTTCAAAATCAGAAGGGAAAAAAACCAATAGTGCCAGATGTTTAAAAATGTTTATCATCTTAATCTCATCCTTAGATTTTTGCTTGCATTCTATTACAGCCAGATAGTTCTCTGCTGCCTAAAGCCACTGTGTTCAGTCAGGCACCGAGGTACTGGCTGACAATAGAGCAAGAGCATACCTGGAAAGGGTTTAAGTGAAAAGCATTGGCAGAGGGATCCTGACTAGTAGGCTCACCTGCTGCTCAGTGTTTTTCTCTATAAATTTTCAACTCACTGATTTTCAGATAGGAAAAAAAGATCCCTACTGGAATACAGAATTGGCCATTAGTGGTATAATTCACTATGGATTAACAAAAAGTAGACTCTCATAGGCTTGTTTGTATTTCATCTGTCTGAAAACTGAAGAGCTCTATTTTCTAAGGGATTCAGGGAGAAGAGTTTGTGTGCAATAAGGATTACTTGAGAAACCTGTGTGGTAGCCTTGCCATCTCTATTCACTCTAAAAACCATCTTAGAACTACAATGAGAAGATTGCATTCAATTTTCTAAAGTTTCTAGTTTCCTAGTTTCAAAACTAGGAAACTTTCAGACTTACAGCTCACAGACAGTTGACACTGGCATTTGTTTACAACTAAGACCAAAATTTAAGTGAAAATTCACAACTCTGACTTCTTTTGCAATAGAATCTATTTTAAGACCAAGAGCCCACTAGTGTTTGCAAAGAAAATGTATGTTTATTGCTATCAACTAGATCCAACAGTTACAAACTTATTTCTTTATCTTGTTTGGTAAGCAGGTCTTGCCTCAATTATGATTCTGTAGTCTCTGTTCCAGATCGACATAGAGATTGAGTTTGAGGAAAATGATGCTTTGTTTCTAGATGTCTTGTGTATCTCTTTGTGCTTCCATTTTTACCATCTATAAAAATGCTTCAGCTTTTCATGGCAGTTAACCAATTCTGAAACTTTTACAGGGCTCAGACTAAATAAGTTATACACATTTTAAAATTAGCATTACGGGTTTTGCCATTTGGCATTCTCTTTTATTTTAACAATTTTCATGAAAGTTTAAAGTTTAAATAATGCATTTCATGTAATACTGCTTAATTATTACTATCTACTATTTATCCAATGATCTGATGATGGCTTATAAACACTAATTAATTGAGATTTACAAAACCCTGTGAGGTTTCAAGTACAATGGCCAGGCTGTGTTTAACCACTTAATTCTCTAAATGCTGCTTTGAAGTCTTTGAGTATTTAACCAGTGATTATAACTCATGTTGCCATGTGGAAAACTTGAAGTAGACTCATTTTTATCTTGTTCCCATGGTTTTCAGAGTTTCCAAAGTTTATTTCTGGAAAGAACCTCTGGTTCTTTCAACTAAGTAATGTTGGCTTTGCATTGAAACTACATCTTTAAGAGTATTCAGATCTGGGAGAAAGTGACATTGGCATTTTCAGTCACCTGCAACTATAATAGTATATACCTCATTATTCCTACTATGGCTTTTTCTACAGCAGTCCGCCTTTGAGACTTAAAAGTGTGGCCCACAGAGTACACTTATATGACAAAAATTTCATCATGAGCTTAGCTCCTTCCACACGTTCTCTGATTCTCTTTCTTTTCCTTCTATTCCAAATTAAAAGTATAGAATAGAACTGTGGGCTGGTAATCAAGAGGCCAAGGGCTTGCAAGTATGTGACTTGGAAGGAATGAATTTCACTTAAAAAATTGCTTTCTATATACGATGCAGGCAAAATAATACCTATCCTACTATTTCTCAACATTGTGGCCATTATAAAGTGAAACTGTATATAGTTGTCCTTTTTTGGGAGTCTCCCTGCTTGGTTCATATCCATTCGTCGAATATTTATTCAATGTGTATTATGCGCCATGCTCTGGTCAAAGGGCTGGGAAAGTAGCAATTTACAAACAAATAGACAAATAATTTTTATTCTCATGGAACATATATTCTGCTGGGCAGGGGAGATAAATAAGTAAATATATATAATGTATTAGATTTTATAAATATTGTAAAGAATCCTGATTTAATACAAGTTCTACTACTTATGAGCTACATAGCCTTGGGAAAATTATTTGACCTTATTATACTTCAGTTTTCTAATCTGTGAAATGAGAAAAAGAATACTAATTACATTTTAGGGTTGTTTTATTACAAATAGTCCTGTTTGATATGCTAGTAAGATTTAGCAAATTCCAGCAAATTTTATACTCATTACGATAACAGGAAAGCAAAGAGACTTTCTAAACAAACAACTAATAATTCTTAAAATTGAGATTTAAACCCAGGCAATCAAATTTAAGATTCTTGCACTTCAGTACTGGCCTACATTACCACCCACTAATAATAATAGCTAAGAGGTTCACATGTATAATCTAGTTTAACCCATACAAGAACCATATAAAATAAGAAACGTTATTGTCCCACTTCATAGAAGCCTCCTTTAAGCTCCTGAGTTACCACCACCAGCTCTTCTCAGAGACCTGAGTTCCAGCTCTGTGGCTCCTCTCTTCCAAGCATTATATACCAATTACCCTTACCTTTTCTCTTTGTAGCCCTTGCTTTTGAGGTGATAGGGCTTCCTGAAATTGCTAATGCATTTTACCTCAGTGTCCTCTTCTCTTTTCATGTGTTTGATTCTCCAATAACTGTTTAATCAATCCCTCTATAAATAAAATTTCCTTGTTGAAATACTGTGGTTTTTGTTTTGCCTGATTCTGTACTTAATACCAAATGTGGTCACCCCAAAAACTTCACAAAGATGGAATCTGGGGATTGACTAGGTCATGTCCTTGGCCTTGAATGCCATACTAAGTTCACTGCCAGTGAGAAAGGGAACACTAATAATCCATGGCATGTAGTGCCAAGGGCCATCACAATTAAGTTATCTTCTAACTCAAGCAAATGTTGCACACTTTCTAACATAATATCCTTTATCTAGATGGTACATGCTTTGTTTAACCAATTTCCTACAAATGGGGTAATTTTCAATTTTTCATAATGATGATACTATAATAAACACATATATCTGTATATATCATATACACATATATTTTTGCAGGAGTATGAGTATTGGCATAATACTCATTTAATGATTTAGGATAAATAATTAAAAAAGCAATGCCTAATAGTATGGAGATTATTCCTGGCAGTGAAATTGTGGACTATTCTTATTTTCTCTTTTATAATATTCTGCACTTCTGATTTCCTCTCCAATAAGAATTTTTGTATAAGAAAAAATGAAATTGTCCCTGTCCCCTAATCGTTTTTAATGTTGCCACTATCACATCACAACTGTACTTTGTTGTGATTTATTGAGATTTACATCAATTGTCAACTGTATAGTAATCAAGAAAAGTCATTAAGTCAACTAACTGATTACTTTGATTCATTTGGTCAATTCTTTCCCCTCAAGGATGAAAGTAATTTTCAGGTAATCTGAAAGTAACTCATGAAATCATATAATCTCTAGGCTGGAAGAGACTGTAAATGCCCTAAAGAAGATCTCCATCTTAATATTAAAATACATATGATGTCTATAATTCAGTAAGTCATTAAATATTTATTATGTTGAAAAATTAGGAAATCCTCAAGGCCCTCTAGTCTTCTCTTTTCTTAGCTAAATTCATCCAAAACAAAGTCTTCAATTATAAACCATCAAGTTGGCTTTGCTCAAAATTTTATCTGTATTCTAGAATTATCCTCTGATCTCCAGAAAGGTTTTTAAAAACAGTAATAAGGATTTACATTGGTGGAAAAAGGGCATAGGGTTTATAATAGAATTGGATCAAGATGAGAGGTAGAAAGACACTCTATATCTAGCCCCTGCAGAAGTAGAAAAGGGTGCCTAGATTGACAGTGGGATGCAGGAGGGATACATTATCATACAGTCACACAGGATATGACTGTAGATAAGGTATAGGCAGATAGATCTTATTGAATCCACTTGTAATGGGGTGAGTTGCACGGCATCAAATGGAGAATTCAAGATCATGACCTTGTGTAACTCACTGATAAACAGCAACAGTGAGCCACCTGAAAGCCAAATCAAAGCATGCAAGCCAGCTGAAGCCTGCAGATTAGTGTATCCATTTGAGAAAGCACTGTGACTGCCAAGAGAGATCGTATTGTTTGTTTGATTCATCCTCTCCCTTTACAGAAGGTGAGGGTCCTCAAATACACCAAGTCAGCAGCAAAGGTGCTATAGAAAGAACCAGCACCAATGCTTTCAGGTGGGGACAGAATGGAAAT
This sequence comes from Vulpes lagopus, assembly GCF_018345385.1. Lineage (NCBI taxonomy): Eukaryota > Metazoa > Chordata > Mammalia > Carnivora > Canidae > Vulpes > Vulpes lagopus. The sequence continues at coordinate 48,850,214 of NC_054838.1, read as the reverse complement.
CTTTTGCACAGTGCACTCCAATTCAGTGAATGACACTTGGCTGGACAGGCCAAATATTAGAAATACTATGAAAAACTCCTCTATAACTACTACTCACATTCCCCAAATGTTAACAATTTACAACATTTGCTCTTTTACTATACACACACATGCACATATACACACATACACATTATTTTTTCCTATATTTTTAAAAAGTAAGTTGTATGCTTGGCTGCTGATTCACTCCTAAATACCCCAGTCATTAATTCCTAAAATCAAGGAATGTTTTAATATCAAACCAGTACAATAGTAGAATAAAAAAATTACCATTGACACGATATTTTTATCTAATTCATAGACCTAATTCACATTTCCTCTAAGATCTTAATAAAATACCTTTACAAAAAGAAAATCCAAGATCATATTTTATGTTGTCATTTTTCTTTAGTCTCATTTAATCTAGAATACTTCTGAGTCTTTCTTTATATTTCATAATGTTGATCTTTTTGAAGACTATATATCAGTTATTGTTTTTATTGGGATAAAATAATATAGTATAAAATTTACCATCAACCATTTTAAGTGTACAATTTAATATGCTAAATATATTTACATTGTTGCACAACAAATCTATAGAACTTTTTTTCATTTCGCAAAACTAAAACTCCATACCCATTGAACGCTAATTCCTGTTCCTCTTTCTTTTTATTCTTTTTTATTTTTTTTTTTTATTTATGATAGTTACAGAGAGAGAGAGAGGCAGAGACATAGGCAGAGGGAGAAGCAGGCTCCATGCACCGGGAGCCCGACGTGGGATTCGATTCCGGGTCTCCAGGATCGCGCCCTGGGCCAAAGGCAGGCGCCAAACCGCTGCGCCACCCAGGGATCCCTTCCTCTTTCTTTTTAGCCATCTGTGACTACTTTTCTACTTTCTGTTTCTATTATTTTGACTATTTAGATACTTCATATAAATGGAATCATACACCATTCGTCCTTTTGTTACTGGCTTATTTCACTTAGCATATGGTCCTTGAAGATCATCTCTGTTTTATCATGTGAAAGGATTTCATTCTTTTTTGAGGCTGCATAGTATGTAGGCACCATATTTTCTTTATCTAGTCATCCACTGATAAACATTTGGTTGCCTCCACCTCTTGGCTGTGAACAATGCCTCAATGAACATGAGTGTGCAAATGTCTCTTCAAGATCATGCTTTGAACTGTTTCAGATATATCCCCAGAAATGAGGGTGATAGACTGTATCATAATTTTGATTTTTTCAGGAACTTCCATACTATTTTCTTTAACGGTGGCACAATTTTACATTTTAACAGCAGTGCATAAGAGTTTCAGATTCTTATATCTTCATCAGCACTTTTTATTTCCTGTTCTTGTGATAGTGACCTTCCTAACAGAAGTGAGGTGATATTTCATTGTGGTTTTGATTTATTGTTTTATTAGAATTAGTGATATTGAACATCTTTTGATATACTTCTTGGCAATATATATGTCCTCTTTGGAAAATTATCTATTATTCAAGTCTTTTGCTCATTCTAAAATTGGACCTTTTATTGTCATTGAGTTATAGGAGTTCCTTATATATTCTGGATATTAACCATTATCAGATATATGCTTGAAAATATTTTCTCCCATTCCATATGTTGGATTTTCATTCTGTTGATTGCTTCTTTTGATGTGTAGAAGTTTTTAAGTTAATGTAGTCCCATTTGTCTATTTTTTTCTCAGGTTCTCTGTGATTTTGATGTCATGTTCAAGAACTCATTGCCAAATCCAATGTCCTGAATGTTTCCCCCTCTGTTTTCTTCAGATTCTACGTTTTATGTTTTTAAACCATTTGGAGACATTTTTGTAAATTGTATACAGTTTTTGATCCAGTCTCACTGACCTCCATTGCCCCAAATATGCTAATTTCTGGGCTGGACCCCCTTTTCTTACTTTCTTGGTCTTCTGACACCTATTCTTTCTTCTGATCTCAGCTCAAACACTACCTGCTCTAGGCAGCCTTCCCTGACCTCCCAGAATAGCTCAGTTTCCTTATTTTACATTCTTACAGGATTGTGTGCCTTTCCTTCATAGAATTTGCTACTGGGGTAAATTTAGATTTGTTTTTGTGAGTTTGGATGGGCATCTATCTTCTGATAAACAGTAAATTCTATGAAAGCAAAAATTATTGCTTACCTTTGTGCCTACACAAAGTGTTTAACTCATAGCATTCACTAAATAATAGTCTAACAATAGTCATAATAATAGCACTAATGTTGGGTATTTACTATTTGCCAGTAATTCTGCTAAGTTCTCATCATCTCTGTATCATACCAGAAAACAAATGTAAATAAAATACAGTTTGTGAAAATAATTTCTTTGAATGCTATTGAATTCTTTTACACAATCTTTTATAAATTATATAATGGTGCATCTGCTTTTGGCAATTATTAAATAAGTAAAATATATTATGAACTCTAATAAGGAATCTAAAATAAAAAGATATAATCTTATAGAGAAAACCTTATAAATCATAGACAGTATCTCTTTTAAATAATTTTTATGTTGAGACACATACTGACATTCTACATATGTAAATTTACAAAACTCAAACTGCATGAAGAATTCTTTTTATTTAATTTTTATTTTTTAAAAGACTTTATTTATTTTATTTATGAGAGACACACAGAGAGACACAGAGAGAGGCAGAGACACAGACAGAAGGAGAAGCAGGCTCCATGCAGGAAGCCCGACGTGGGACTCGATCCCGGGGCTCCAGGATCACACCCTGAGTCAAAGGCGGTGGGTGCTAAACCACTGAGCCACCCAGGCTGCCCAAGAATTCTTTTTAAAGAATGATCTGATGCCATTAGTAGCAGAATATACAAACAGTGAGAATTATAAAAATTCATAGTGGAAAGTAAACCAGGATCCATATTTTTAAATGAATGAAGTTAGAAAAAGAAAGGAACCTTTCCCACGAATCAAGACACTAGAATTAAATGTCATTTTTGCTTTTTAGAAATTATCTGCCAGTACTTATTGGCTACCCCTTCTTATCAAGTCTTTGACTCTCATTACCAATGGCAGGCATTATCTGGCTTTGATTGTTGTGCCTGGAGTTTGGTCTACTAAAGGTCAGCTGGAAAATCTTTGAGCATCAATAGGGACCTCTGGAAGAAGACATAGTCATTTTGCTGCTTTAGAATTTGAAACACTCTTTCATTAACTTATAACTTATTTATTCTTTAAAGTTTATTTAGTTTTTTTTAGTAATTTCTACAACCCACGTGGAGCTCAGATTCACAGCCTCAAGATCAAGAGTCCAGTGCTCTTCTGAATGAACCAGCAGTCACCCCTCATTAACTTGCAATTTAAGTAATGGTATGTATTGCCTGGGTTGAAGGAGTAAAGAGTTAATTTTTTTTCTAGAATTAAAAAAATAATTCTGGTTAGTTAACATACAGTTATATTAGTTTCGGGTGTATAATATAGTGATTCAACAATTCTTTTTTTTTTTTTAAGATTTATTTATTTATTTATGAGAGAGAGAGAGAGAGAGAGAGAGAGAGAGGCAGAGACACAGGCAGAGGGAGAAGCAGGCTCCATGCCGGGAGCCCCATGCGGAACTCGATCCTGGGACTCCAGGATCACGCCCTGGGCCAAAGGCAGGCGCCAAACCGCTGAGCCACCCAGGGATCCCCTGATTCAACAGTTCTATACGTTACTCAATGTTCATCAAAATAAGTGTATTTTTAATCCTCTCCACCTATTTCACCCATTCCCCCCATCCACATTCCCTCTAGGTACCGCCAACTAGTTCCTAAAAAGTTAATTTTTTAATACGTTTTGTTAAGGATGAATATGTGTATATATGCCCATAATTTACAAAAGAGAAAAGAAGTATGGCTGGAGTTCAAATATCCAAACATCAAGGTATTTGGTAAGATATGAGTGAATTTTTCATTACTGAAAAAAAAATGTTCCACATTTTTATAGTAGTCTGCCTATCCACATAGACTAACAGCTGTCTGAATTTGCATTATATAAAAATAATGATGGCTTTGGAGTCAGGTTTAACTTTTTGTCCTTTTAAAGAGACTAAATAAAAAACCCCTGGCAATGTCAAGGCACAGACCAGTGTTCTGGGGGCCAAAGTTTCCTTTAGGGTGTGTTACAAACTATTTTATGGAATTAAAGAGAGAAATCTTATTTTATCTGTAATTCCCACTGAATAAAGCTTTATGACTAGCCAGAACATGAAGGAGAATACTGAATGCAGCCAGATGACTTAAGGATGCTGTAGTTCCTAAGAGCAATAAACGAAGAAGCTTCTTTAAGGTGGACAAAAAAAGATACTTAAAAAAAAGAAGGATAGTGTGCTATATATTTGAATTACAGAGTTAACAATTTGAATTTTTCTTATCATATAAGTAACCATAAATGTTACAGAAAACATAAGTAAAAAGTAAAAAAAATGCATATGTATCATATATCTTTACAAACAAACACAGATACACTCATACTTTCTCAAAAAATAGGATCCAACTATATACATGGTGTGCATTAAATTGCTCTTGTCATTCAACCTTATGTCACTGTCTTTCTATGATTTTAAATATTTATCTAGAAGATTTGTTTTCAAACTAATTTTTTAAAGCTGTGTAACCTTTTAATCTATTATTTAGTGAGATTTTAAATTAAATTTTGAAAAAAAATAAACTGATAAAAATTTTAAAAGTCTGTAGTCCACAAGATGGTGTTCCCATAGCTTCTAGAGCACATTCCCCAATGTCATTTCAAATGCTGCAGAGTATCTCACAACATTGCCACATCATGATTTATCCACTATGGTTTGACCATCATGTTCCAGGTGTTTCTTTATCAAGTAAAATGAAGGCAAACAACATCCTCGAAGGCTGCTTTATGAATACAACCATGGTTGTTTCTTTGGAGTAATTTCCTGAAAGCTGAATTCTTGGATGAAAAGTTATATGTATTTTAAAGGTTTAAAAATAAGGATTGCCAAATTGTCTCCCAGAAAGGGTATTTAAAAAATCAGTATATTGTCCCAACAATGATGTTGGGAGTTTAATTTTACCAGACCATTGTCAAAAGTTTACTGGAATAATAAAAAGGATGATTTTTTTTTTTCAGAAGATACTTTGTTCATTGTGTTTTCTTCAATACAAAGGAAAAAATTTGTTTTATTTTTCTGTTTATTCTTTTAATTTTTAATAATTTTTATCTTAATTCTAGTTAGTTAGCATACAGTGTTATATTAGAGTCAGGTGTACTATATAGTGATTCAACAATTCTGTATATCACCTAGTGTTCATCATGTCAAATGCACTTCTTAATCCCCATCACCTATCTAACCCATTCCCCCACCCACATCCCTTCTGGTAACCATCAATTTGTTATTTATAATTAAGAGTTATTTCTTGATTTATTTCTCTGTCTTTAGTTTTGCTCATTTGCTTTGTTTTTTAAATTTCACATATGAGTGAAATCATATGGTATTTGTTTCTCTCTGAATGACTTATTTCACTTAGCATGATAATCTCTAGCTCTGTCTATGCAAATGGAAATATTTCATTCATTTTATGGCTAACATTATATATATGTGTGTGTGTACATATTTTTGTGTGTATTCTCCTTTATCCATTCATCAATTGATGGATACCTGGGCTGCTTCCATATCTTTACTATTGTAAATAATGCTGCTATAAACATAGGAGTGCATGTATCCCTTTGAATTAGTGTTTTCATATTTTGAGGGTAAATACCTAGTAGTATGATTGCTGAATCATAGGGTAGTTCTATTTTTAACTTTTTGAGGAACCTCCATACTGTTTTCCAGAGTGGCTGTACCAGTTTGCATTCTCACTAATAGTGCATGAGTGTTCCTTTTTCTCCACATCTTTTGCCAACATTTGTTGTTTTTTATATTGTTGATTTTAGCCCTTCTGATAGGTGTGAGGTGATATCTCATTGTACTTTTGACTTGCATTTCTCTGATGGTAAGTAACGATGAGTATATTTAATTTGTCTGTTGGCCATGTATCTTCTTTGGAGAAATGTCTATTCATGTCCCTGTCCATTTTTAATTGGATTATTTGCTTTATAGGTGTTGAGTTGTATAATTTCTTTATATATTTTGGATACTAATCCTTGAGTGGATATGCCATTTGCAAATATCTTCTTCCATTCAGGAGCTTGCCTTTTAGTTTTGTTTATTATTTAAAAGGTTAAAGTAGGGACGCCTGGGTGGCTCAGCAGTTAAGCCGCCTGCCTTGGGCCCAGGGCGTGATCCTGGAGTCCCGGGATCGAGTCCCACATCGGGCTCCTGGCATGGAGCCTGCCTCTCTCTCTCCCTGTGTGTCTCTCATGAATATATAAAACAGAAATAAAATCTTTAAAAATAAATAAATAAATAATAAAAGGTTAAAGTATAGGTACTGCTACAACCTGGAAGAACTGTGAAGCACTACTAAATGAAAGAAATCAATCACAAAAGAACATATGTTGTATGATTCCATTCCATGAGATGCCCAAAATAGATAAATCCATGGAGACAGAAGTAGATTAGTGATTGCCAGGAGCTGGAGGGACTGAGGAATGGAGGGTGATGGCTAGTGTGCCCATGATTTCTTTAGGGGACAATGAAAATGTATTAAAATTTGATTTGACAGTGGTGATGGTTATACAACTCTGTGACTATCCTGAAATTGCTGAATTGTGCACTTTAACATAGTGACTTTTATTTCAATAAAGCTATTATTTAAAAAAAATTACTGGAAAACTTGGCCAATGAAGGAAAAAACTGGTAACTGTGTTAATTCATTTCCAATTAATAGTGATATTGTATTTTTCTTTTTCAATATGTGTTGGTCAGTTATATTTTTTTTTGGTAAGTTATTTGTCCTGTCTTTCATTATTTTCTCTTAAAAAGTATTCATAATCCCCTTAATGATTTATATATTTCCTTATTGGGTAAGATAATAATAACAACTGTCTTTTAATATGAGCATTTCTAAATATAAAAATGTCTTTAAAAAGTACTTATACAATTTTTAATATTAAATGTAACAATTTAATATTATGGGAACCATGATATCTATTTCATATCAGCTAGGGCTACAGCAGAGCCTTAATACCTTAGTTTAATTTTAAAATTACCATAATTTTTATAAATCTTGGAGAAATGAAAAGCTAAAGATATTGATTCTAGCTAAATTAGTTTCAGTGTTTCAGATAGTCACAGCATGCAGCTGCTGGCATTTGCTCAACCTCTAAATTAAATAAGATATTAAATGTAGCGTTGGAAGGAACTCCATATGCTAAGTGTCCTAACAATATATATTAGTTCCTAACACTCCTTGGAAAGTTAGAAAATGCAGAAAACAATTGGTGTCAGTAAATAGAGATGTTATGGGTAATTTTATGATACAGTGACATTTATTTTCATACTTTTGGGTAACTTAAGGACTGAAATTAATGATCTTATTGCTAAGAAAAATATTCATGGGTTGGAGTGAAAAAAATTTAAAAAGTAGCATGCTTTTTAAAATACTCTTTTGAAGCACTGAAATCTAAATTTTATGTTTTTGTTGTTGTTCTAAAACTCCATTGGTTGTAAGAAATATCATTAATGCTTGAGGAGAAAAACTAGCACAACCCCATTAAATGTATACATCATTTATAAAATTCATCAAAGTTTTAGAAATTGTGAAAGGTATGTCTTCATATTGTGGATATGTGGGGATTTCATACTTTTCAAATGTTAAAGAAATGTGAGCATTCAACTGTTAGGAGATTTTGGTCCTCTAAATGAACATTACATCTTTTTACTTCTTAGTACATAAATGTTTACTTTCAACAAAGAAGCCCAGAAAATGGCACATTGCATGCAAATGATGATTATAATTAAGGGAAGAGTAAAACTATGGAGACCAGATTATAATCTATACTTTGATGTTTACTGTGAACTTTATTGTTTGGCCAAACCAATGCCTCCAAATTCAGTCCAAGAGCTAATTAAGCATAAATTACTGCTTGCAAGTCACTGTGCTGAGTTTCTGGGATGTCAAGCTGAATAAGGTCTTATTCATTGTTTCTGCCCCCAAGGGGCTTTTTACAATTATTTTGTTTCTTTCTTTATCTTTTTGCTTGGGAAGTTGGGAGAGGGTGGAAAGGTAAGACAAGTATAAGAGTCTGGGGAGACTTGAACTTTGCTTCTTTTAACAGGTAAGAAGAGGGGTGGTCTCTTGATATGATTAAAGGTGGATAAAGCTGAAACAGAGGCTGTTGAGAAGTTTGGAACTAAAGAAAGAGCACAGGGAGAGAAGGAAAGGCAGAAAGTCAAAGAAAACAAAAGGGCAAATGTTCTATTAGTGAGAAGTTGGGGCAGAGGCAATGTGTAGACTTCTGGGTCAGGGGCAGCTCAACAATCTCTGATTCACATGAGAGCAGAGGCGGCCTCTGCAGTGGGAAAATTAATGATGCATCATAGCATAAACAAACAACCTTTTCAAAGAGTTGGTTTCATGTCAAGGAAGCTGAAAAACAAGAGCAGACAGGCTCTGGAGAAAGGCTTGTGGTGATGAAGGGAGCCTGCTTCCTGGAAAGCAGTCAGAATTGTATAGACAGTTTATAAGTAAACACATTTTTCAGGCTCAGTTAAAAATGTGTTTATTTAACACCTCTCTTCCAAGGACCCAGGAATGTTTTACTGGCATTTACATTCATAGTTTGCTTGTGTTCCACAAGACAGAAATAAAATTGGAATGTTTCTGTGATCTGTTCCCTGTCTTACAGTTCCCATGAATTGGTTTCCCTCAAAAGAGCGTACATGTAGTTAGTTAATAACAGAACAGAATTTTAGGTTCTTTCTAATTCCAAATTGTATAAAATGTTAGGCTATGAACAGGTTTGGTGACTACTAGCTTAGTAACATACTTGTAAATTGGGAAGAACAGCAATCATAAACAGGCTCCATGAGGCTATGATGAAAGATAAAGAGATCATATCTATACTCTACTTTGCATTTCTTGGAAGCGGTACAAAATATTCATGCATAATTACTGCACAGTTTTAGTTTTTTACAAGACTAAAAGAAATATGGAAGAAAGTAAGGCATGAATTTCTAAGATGGATATTGATGGAAATTTGATGCATTCTCTTTGGAAAAATTTTACTCAAGATTTTGTGCATTTCTTCTACCTGTTTGCTTTTTTAAAAAATTCTTGTATTTTCTCAGAAGCAACTCCTGTTGTAATTAACACTGGAGTTTTAACAAGGAATTGGAATTTGAAAACAAAAAATACTTAACAATGTATACAAATCTAGAGAGGTATATGTTTTTGCTTATGTATAATTTCTAACTCAATACATGTATTTATTTCTAATACTGTAAACACTATAAAGAAGAAAAATTGAAGTTGAAGGACAGAAAATGACCATGATGGAAGAATATATTTATAATTTTTAATTAATACAGTATCTTTCCTATGAAGAGCCTAATCCCATATAGGAGAAACTTCCCATGTAAAATCACAGTCTTGAGCTATCAGGACATATGAAAATAACAGATGGTGCCAGAACAGTGGGAGATAGCAGATGGGATAAAGCAAAGGGAAAGGAGAATAGGAAAGAACAAACATGGGAAACTCAGCTGGCAGCAGGCAGGCAAAGAGGTCCATGTGCAAGCTGGTAGGAGGAGATAGTGTCTCAAAAACTGACCTCTGTGCTCTGGAATTGAAATATGTAACACAAAGACAGACTTTGAGTCCAAAGAAGGAAGGTAGTTCATTACTTTTCCAGGTAAAAGAGACTGCAGCAAGCTAATGCCTCCAAGACTATAAGCCCCAACCAGGGTAAAAGCTGAGAGGCTTTATAGAAAAATACAGGATCTGGGCAGTTTCAGTGGGAGCCTGGAATGTGCTGCCAGCTGTGTTGGTCATGCCTTCAAGGTTGCCTCGTGATTAGCACTGTCGCGGCCATCCAAGTCTCTAAGTATCAACATAGATGAGTTCCTGGAACAAAGGATTCTACAGAAAAACAAGTGAAGAGGAGTGGGAGGCTTCAAGAATGAGGAAGAGAAAAATTCAGTTTTAAGTCAGGCCTTGCTGAAACATTAGTGTGTCCATCTTAATTTCTATCCATTTTTACATTTCTATACCAGTTTCAATTAAGGACATGGAACTTGAAGGGATTTAAGATACCATTGAGTTCCAACTCTCACTTTTTTTAAATAATAAATTTATTTTGTATTGGTGTTCAATTTGCCAACATACAGAATAACACCCAGTGCTCATCCTGTCAAGTGCCCCCCTCAGTGCCCATCACCCATTCACCCCCACCCCCTACCCCCCTACCCTTCCACCACCCCTAGTTCGTTTCCCGGAGTTAGGAGTCTCTCATGTTCTGTCTCCCTTTCTGATATTTCCCACACATTTCTTCTCCCTTCCCTTCTATTCCCTTTCACTATTATTTATATTCCCCAAATGAATGAGAACATACACTGTTTGTCCTTCTCCGATTGACTTATTTCACTCAGCATAATATCCTCCAGTTCCATCCACGTTGAAGCAAATGGTGGGTATTTGTCGTTTCTAATGGCTGAGAAATATTCCATTGTATACATAGAGCACATCTTCTTTATCCATTCATCTTTCGATGGACACCGAGGCTCCTTCCACAGTTTGGCTATTGTGGACATTGCTGCTAGAAACCTCGGGGTGCAGGTGTCCCGGCTTTTCATTGCATCTGAATCTTTGGGGTAAATCCCCAACAGTGCAATTGCTGGGTCGTAGGGCAGGTCTATTTTTAACTCTTTGAGGAACCTCCACACAGTTTTCCAGAGTGGCTGCACCAGTTCACGTTGCCACCAACAGTGCAGGAGGGTTCCCTTTTCTCCACATCCTCTCCAACATTTGTGGTTTCCTGCCTTGTTAATTTTCCCCATTCTCACTAGTGTGAGGTGGGATCTCATTGTGGTTTGGATTTGTATTTCCCAGATGGCAAGTGATGCAGAGCATTTTCTCATGTGCATGTTGGCCATGTCTATGTCTTCCTCTGTGAGATTTCTGTTCATGTCTTTTGCCCATTTCATGATTGGATTCTTTGTTTCTTTGCTGTCGAGTTTAATAAGTTCTTTATAGATCTTGGAAACTAGCCCTTTATCTGTTACGTCATTTGCAAATATCTTCTCCCATTCTGTAGGTTGTCTTGGAGTTTTGTTGACTGTATCCTTTGCTGTGCAAAAGCTTCTTATCTTGATGAAGTCCCAATAGTTCATTTTTGCTTTTGTTTCTCTTGCCTTCGTGGATGTATCTTGCAAGAAGTTACTGTGGCCGAGTTCAAAAAGGGTGTTGCCTGTGTTCTCCTCTAGGATTTTGATGGAATCTTGTCTCACATTTAGATCTTTCATCCATTTTGAGTTTATCTTTGTGCCTGGTGCAAGAGAGTGGTCTAGTTTCATTCTTCTGCACGTGGATGTCCAATTTTCCCAGCACCATTTACGGAAGAGACTGTCTTTCTTCCAGTGGATAGTCTTTCCTCCTTTGTCGAATATTAGTTGACCTTAAAGTTGAGGGTCCACTTCTGGATTCTCTATTCTGTTCCATTGATCTATGTGTCTGTTTTTGTGCCAGTACCACACTGTCTTGATGACCACAGCTTTGTGGTACAACCTGAAATCTGGCATTGTGATGCCCCCAGATCTGGTTTTCTTTTTTAAAATTCCCCTGGTTATTCGGGGTCGTTTCTGATTCCACACAAATCTTAAGATACTTTGTTCCAACTCTCTGAAGAGAGTCCGTGGTATTTTGATAGGGATTGCATTAAACGTATAAATTGCCCTGGGTAACATTGACATTTTCACAATATATTAACATTGTGAAATATTCCAATCCATGAGCATGGGATATTTCTCCATCTCTTTGTGTCTTCCTCAATTTCTTTCAGAGGTGTTGTGTCGTTTTTAGGGTATAGATCCTTTATTTCTTGGGTGAGGTTTATTCCTAGGGATCTTATACTTTTGGGTGCAATTGTAAATGGGATTGACTCCTTAATTTCTCTTTCTTCAGTCTCATTGTTCGTGTATAGAAATGCCACTGACTTCTGGACATTGATTTTGTTTTTTTTTAAATTTTTTTTTATTTTTATTTATTTATGATAGTCACAGAGAGAGAGAGAGAGAGGCAGAGACACAGGCAGAGGGAGAAGCAGGCTCCATGCACCGGGAGCCCGACGTGGGATTCGATCCCAGGTCTCCAGGATCGCGCCCTGGGCCAAAGGCAGGCGCTAAACCGCTGCGCCACCCAGGGATCCCTGGACATTGATTTTGTATCCTGCCACACTGCCGAATTGCTGTATGAGTTCTAGCAATCTTGGGGTGGAGTCTTTTGGGTTTTCTATGTACAGTATCATGTCACCTGCAAAGAAGGAGAGTTTGGCTTCTTCTTTGCCAATTTGAATGCCTTTTATTTCTTTTTGCTGCCTGATTGCTGAGGCTAGGACTTCTAGTACTATGTTGAATAGCAGTGGTGAGAGTGGATATCCCTGTCTTGTTCCTGATCTTAGGGGAAAGGCTCTGAGTTTTTCCCCATTGAGATGTTATTTGCTGCGGGCTTTTTGTAGATGGCATTAAGATGCTGAGGAATGTTCCGTCTATCCCTACACCCTGAAGAGTTTTGATGAGGAATGGATGCTGTATTTTGTCAAATGGTTTCTCTGCATCTATTGAGAGGATCCTGTGGTTCTTGTTTTTTCTCTTGCTGATATGATCAATCACATTGATAGCTTTATGAGAGTTGAACCATCCTTGCATCCCCAGGATAAATCCCACTTGGTCATGGTAAATAATCTTCCTAATGTACTATTGGATCCTATTGGCTAGTATCTTGTTGAGAATTTTTGCATCTGTGTTCATCAGGGATATTGGTCTATAATTCTCCTTTTTTGGCGAGATCTTTTCTCGTTTTGGAATTAAGGTGATGCTGGCCTCATAGAACGAATTTGGTAGTACTCCATCTCTTTCTATCTTTCCAAATAGCTTTAGTAGAATAGGTATGGTTTCTTCTTTAAACTTTTGATAGAATTCCCCTGGGAAGCCATCTGGCCCTGGACTTTTGTGTCTTGGGAGGTTTTTGATGACTGCTTCAATTTCCTCTGGGTTATCAGCCTGTTCAGATTTTCTATTTCTTCCAGTTCCAGTTTTGGTAGTTTGTGGTTTTCCAGAAATGCATCCATTTCTTCTAGATTGCCTAATTTATTGGCATATAGCTATTCATAATATGTTTTTAAAATCGTTTGTATTTCCTTGGTGTTGGTAGTGATCTCTCCTTTCTCATTCATGATTTTATTAATTTGAGTCTTCTCTCTCTTCTTTTTAATAAGGCTGGCTAATGGTTTATCTATCTTATTAATTCTTTCAAAGAACCAACTCCTGGTTCTGTTGATCTGTTCCATAGTTCTTCTGGTCTCAATTTCGTTGAGTTCTGCTCGAATCTTTATTAATTCTCTTCTTCTGCTGGGTGTAGGATCTTTTTGCTGTTTTCTCTCCAACTCCTTTAGGTGCAAGGTTAGCTTTTGTATTTGAGTTCTTTCCAGTTTTTGGATGGATGCTTGTATTGCAATGTATTTCCCCTTCAGGACTGCTTTTGCTGTATCCCAAAGATTTTGAATGGTTGCATCTTCATCTCATCAGTTTCCATGAATCTTTTTAATTCTTCCTTAATTTCCTGGTTGACCCTTTCATCTTTTAGCAGGATCATCCTTAACCTCCACGTGTTTGAAATCCTTCCAAGCTTCTTATTGTGATTTACTTCTAATTTCAAGGCATTATGGTCTGAGAATATGCAGGGGACAATCCCAGTCTTTTGGTATCGGTTAAGACCTGATTTGTGACCCAATATGTGGTCTATTCTGGAGAAAGTTTCATTTGCACTTGAGAAGAATGTGTATTCAGTTGCATTTGGATGTAAAGTTCTGTAAATATCTGTGAAATCCATCTGGTCCAGTGTATCATTTAAATCTCTCGTTTCTTTGGAGATGTTGTGCTTAGAAAACCTGTCAATTGTAGAACGTGCTAAATTCAAGTTACCAAGAATAAGTGTATTATTTTCTAAGTATGTCTTAACTTTGGTTATTAATTGATTGATATACTTGGCAGCTCCCACATTCGGGGCATAAGTATTCATGATTGTTAGGTCCTCTTGTTGGATAGATCCTTTAAGTATGATATAGTGTCCCTCTTCATCTCTTACTACAGTCTTTGAGATAAATTTTAATTTATCTGATATGAGGATTGCTACCCCTGCTTTCTTTTGAGGACCATTTGAATGGTACATGGCTCTCCAACCTTTTATTTTCAGGCTGTAGATGTCCTTATGTCTAAAATGAGTCTCTTGTCGACAGCAAATAGATGGGTCCTGCTTTTTTATCCAGTCTGAAACCCTGTGCCTTTTGATGGGGTCATAAGCCTATTCACGTTCAGAGTTACTATTGAAAGATATGAATTTAGTGTCATCATGATACCTATTCAGTCTCTGTTTTTGTGGATTGTTTCCTTGGATCTCCTCTTTCTTTTACAGGATTCCCCCTTAATATTTCTTGCAGAGCTGGTTTGGAGGTCACATATTCTTTCAGTTCCTGCCTGTCTTGGAAGCTCTTTATCTCTCCTTCCATTCTGAATGAGAGCCTTGCTGGATAAAGTATTCTTGGTTGCATGTTCTTCTCATTTAGGACCCTGAATATATCCTGCCAGCCCTTTCTGCCCTGCCAGGTCTCTGTGGAGAGGTCTGTTGTTAACCTAATAGTTCTCCCCATAAAGGTTATGGATTGCTTGTCTCTTCCTGCTTTAAGGATCTTCTCTTTATCTTTGGAATTTGCAAGTTTCACTATTAACTGTTGCGGTGTTGAGCAGTTTTTATTGATTTTAGGGGGGGATCTCTCTATCTCCTGGATCTGAATGCCTGTTTCCCTTCCCTAGTTAGGGAAATTCTCAGCTATGATTTGTTCAAATACAGTTTCTGGACCTCTGTCCCTTTGGTGCCCTCAGGAACCCCATTTAAACGTAGATTTAAAAAAAAAAAAAAAAAAAAACGTAGATTTTTTTTCCCTTCTGAGGCTGTCATTTATATCCCTTAACCTATTCTCATGATCTTTTAATTGTTTGTCTTTTTTTCCCCTCATTTTTCTTCCTTGCCATCAACTTGTCTTCTATGTCACTCACTCGTTCTTCTACCCCATTAACCATCGTCGTTAGGACCTCCAGTTTGGATTGCATCTCATTTAATTGATTTTTAATTTATGCCTGATTAGATCTAAATTCTGCAGTCATGAAATCTCTTGAATCCTTTATGCTTTTTTCTAGAGCCACTGGTAGCTGTATAATAGTGCTTCTGAATTGGCTTTCTGACATTGAAATGTAATCCAAATTTTGTAACTCTATGGGGGAGAGGACTGTTTCTGATTCTTTCTTTTGAGGAGAGTTTTTCCTTCTAGTCATTTTGCTCAGTGCAGAGTGGCCAAAACAAGTTGTACTGGAAAAAGGAGAAAAAGAGAGAGAAAAAGGAAGGGGGGGACAAAGAGAAAACAAAAAACAAGGGGGAGTATCCTCTGATTCTATATACTGTAAATCTCTCAACTTCCCTTGAAACTTTCCAGTGCTGCTTGGTCAATAACTTGCTTTTCCCCTGTCTTTTTGGTGGCCTTCTGGGGGAGGGGCCTGCTGTGCTGATTCTGAGGTGTGTGCACCTGGGGGAGCTGCCCAGCCCCTTACCAGGTGCAAAGCTCAGTGAGAGCTGTTTATCCTGTGAGGCTCCTGCTCAGTCCCAAGTCAAGGTGACACCAGGAGGAACAACAACAGTCTGGGCGGCCAGCTCTCTAAGTCTGGAGTTAGGTCCCGCAGTAACTACTGCAGCTCCCAGTCCACAGGGGCCTGGATGCTCCACGGACAGGGGCACAGATTTGCACAGTTTGGGGTCGCCCGGTGGCAGGAGCGTCCTCCCTGTCCTGGGCCCTCCCGGCCTCTGCCTGTCCCGGGGGAGGCCTGATCCTGGGCTGTGTCCCGCGCCCTGTGCTCCGGGGCCTGCGCTGTTGGATTCGCGCTCCCGCCCCGCGGCCCCCTCCGAGGAGCCGCCGCCCGAGCCCCTCTGAGCTGCTCCGGGTCCAGCCGTGCGGGCTGCAGCCCTTAGGGAGCTCGGGGGCTCTCCCGGGGCACAGGTGCCTGTTAGTGTCCCCGGGAGCCCGAGGGCATCCCCGCCCTCCTGGGTCCTGCTCCACCTCCCTGCGGGCCCCTTTCCACGGGGAAGGTTGGTGCAGCTCCTGCTCCTCCGGGACGGGGCTCTCCTGTCCTGGGGACACTCGCCCCGGCCTCAGCCCGGCTCCTCGGGGGCCCCTCCCCCTTGGAGGCCTTTTGTTCCTTTATTTCTTTTTTTTTTTTTTTTTAATTTTTATTTATTCATGATAGTCACAGAGAGAGAGAGAGAGACACACAGAGAGAGGCAGAGAGAGAAGCAGGCTCCATGCACCGGGAGCCCGACGTGGGATTCGATCCCGGGTCTCCAGGATCGCGCCCTGGGCCAAAGGCAGGCGCCAAACCACTGCGCCACCCAGGGATCCCTTGTTCCTTTATTTCTTTTTCCCCGTCTTCCTACCTTGATAGAAGCGCGAACTCTTCTCACTGTAGCGTTCCAGCTGGTCTCTCTTTAAACCTCAGGCCGAATTCGTAGATTTTCAGGATGATTTGAAGGTTATCTAGGTAATTTGGTGGGGACAGGGGACTTAGGGACCCTACTCTTCTGCTGTCTTGCCCCCCTCCGGGTTCCAATTTTGTAAGTAAAAAAATTCTCTCCTTATAACAAGAGTATCACATGCTTATTTTAGAATAATTAGAAAGTAAAGACAAGTGAAAAGAAAATTGAAATCATCTTTGATTTTTTCATTTGTAAGACTCCTTATGTAAAAACTATGAATTCTTCACAAAAGAGTTGCATTTTATGTATCTTGACTGAAAAATACATAATAAATACAAACTATTTGATATCAATAATACTTTTAAATAAACTTATACTTTCTTGTCAGGATGATTTTACCATCCTGACAAAAAATATTACCCATATTTTTAAAAAATAGTAGCACATATAGAACAGAATACCTTGCCTACATTGCGTTTTGTTTGGCAACATCTATTCTCGGGGTCCTCTGTGTGTTCTGGATTGACTAGTTTACTTCTTTTTAATGGAATGTAATGTCATTGAGCCAGACATTTTTTAAATTCTAAAGAACTAGACAAGCATTTAAATACATATATCTATATAGCATTGCATAGCCATGCATGTTTCAACAAATTTTTTGTTTGCTTTTTTGTATGAAGTTTCTATTTAAATTCTAGTTAATTAACACAGAGTATAATATTAATTTCAGGAGTAGAATTTAGTGATTCGTCATTTATATGTAATACCCAGGACTCATCAAAAGTTCCTTCCTTAATACCTATCACTCATTTAGCGCATCCCCTGGCCTACCTTCCCTTCAGCAACTCTCAGTTTTTTCTCTATAGTTAAGAGTCTATTTCATGGTTTGCCTCTCTCTCTTTTCCCCCATGTTCATATGTTTTATTTCTTAAATTCCACATAAGAGTGAAATCATATGGTATCCCTGTCAAAATACCATCAACATTTTTCACAGAGCTAGAGCAAACAATCCTAAAATTTATGTGGAATCACAAAAGACCCCAAATAGCCAAAGCAATCTTGAATAAGAAAAGCAAAGCTGTAGGCATCATAATTCTGGACCTCAAGCTCTCTTACAAAGCTATGATCATCAAGAGGGTATGGTACTCACACAAAAATAGACATCTAGATCAATGGAACAGAATAGAAAACCCACAAACAGACCCACAACTATATGGTCAGCTAATCTTCAACAAAACAGAAAAGAATAGTCAATGAGAAAAAGATAATCTCTTCAACAAATGATGTTGGGGAAACTGGACAGCAATATGCAAAAGAATGAAACTGGGCCACTTTTTATACTGTACACAAAAACAAATTCAAAATGGATGAAAGACCTAAATATGAGGCAGGAAATCATCAAAATCCTAGATGAAGACACAGGCACTAACCCTTTTGACATCAGTTGTGGCAACTTTTTAGTAGACATGTCTCTGGAGGCAAGGAAAACAAAAGCAAAAATAAAGTATTGAGACTTCATCAAAATAAAAAGCTGCACAGTAAAGGAAACAACCAACTAAACTTAAAAAAAAAAAAGGAATGGGAGAAGATATTTGCAAATGACATATCTGATAAAGGGTTAGTATCCAAAATCTATAAAGAACTTTTCAAACCCAATACCTGAGAAACAAATAAGGCAGTTAAAAAATGGTCAGAAGATATGAATAGACATTTTTTTCAAAGAAAACATCCAGATGTATGATAGACACATGAAAAGATGCTCAACATCACTAATCAGAGAAATACAAATCAAAACTACAATGAGATAACACTTAAAAAAAGAGATAACACTTTAAAGCTGTCAGAATGGCTAAAATTAACAACGCAGGAAGCAACAGATGTCAGTGAAGATGTGGGGAAAAGGAAACCCTCTTATTCCGTTGGTGGGAATGCAAACTGGTGCAGCCACGGTAGAAGATAGTGTGGAGGTTCCTTAAAAAGTTAAAAGTAGAACTATCGTATGACCCTGCAATTTCACTATTAGGTATTTACCCAAAGAACACAAAAATACTGATTTGAAGGGGTACATGCACCCTGATGATTATTGCAGCATTATCAATGATGGCCAAATGATGGAAAGAGCCCACATGTCCATTGACTAATGAATGGCTAAAGAAGGGTGTATATATATATATATATATATATATATATATATATATATATATATATATACTCAGTCGTAAAAAAAAATAGTGAAATCTTGAGAGGCAAGACAGTGGAGGAGCAGGGTCCTCAATGCACCTGGTTCCCCCAATTTACCTAGATAACCTTCAACCCATCCTGAACACCTATGAATTTGACGGGAGATGTAAAGAGAGAATGGCTGGAACGCTACAGAGGGAAGGGTTTTTGCTTCTAACAAGATAGGTAGGAGGAAAAAAATAAAAAAGAATCAAGTCGGGGAGGGACCCGGTGACCAGCTGGGCTAAGGTGCGCAGCCGGAGCCTCAGGAACAGGAGAGCCCAGCCCCGGAGAAGCAGGAACTTTACAAATCCGCCCCGATTCTTCTCAGATGGGAAGTGCTCCGCAGGGAAATTGGGCAAAACCGCAGAAAAGGCAGTGGAGCCTCTAGTCTCCCGGCGTCGCTAGTAGAGGAGGGGTGCCCAGGGAGAGTGCACTGCACACAGTGGGCCCATCTCGGTAAAGGGCTGGAGCCGCCTGGTGGGGCCTCCGGGGGGAGCCGATCGGTAAGACCGGGGCTCCCGGGGGAGGGGGCTGCGCCCTGCTGCCGTCGGGAGCTGCACGCCTCGGGAGCGCAATTCCAGGAGCGCAGGCCCTGGATCCCAGGGCGCCGAGGGACACAGCCCACGATCGTGTGGTCCCCCTGGGACAGGCAAAGGTGGGGAAGGCACAGGGCAGTGAGGACGGTCCTGCCACCAGGCACCACCAAGCTGTGCAGGTCAGTGCCTCCTGCCATCCCGGGAGCATCTAGGCCAGTGCAGACTGGGAGACTATGGGTGGTTACAAGGGGAGCTGACGCCAGAGCTGGAGACCTGGCTGCCGCCAGTGTGGTGTTCCTCCTGGTGTCACTGTGCCTGGGAAGGGAGGACTGTGAGGGGACAGAGGCCTCCTGGGGTCAACAATTCCCACTGAGCCCAGCACCTGGCAGGGGGCAGGGCATCTCCCCCAGGTACACACTTCTGAGAATCAGCACAGCAGGCCCCTCCCCCAGAAGACCAACTGGAAGGACAGGGGAAGAGCACGGGGAAGAACTTGCTCTTCTTGAACCAGCGGTGCTGGAAAGCTCCAGGAACAAGGGGAAATTGAGGGAATATAGTATATACAACTAGAGAGCCCTTTCTTTTCTTTTTTTTTCTTTTTCCATTATGACTCACTTTTATATCAGACTAAAACTTTTCAATATTTTTTCTCCTTTCCCACCTTAAATACAATATTTTAACAGCTCATTTTTGAGCTTCTTCCTCTTTGACATTCATATTTCTACAGTTACATGTCTTAGATAAATTTATGACTTCTGGATTCCCTTCAACACACTCAATTTAATTTTGGGATATATGAGACATGGATTTTGTTTTGTGTTTTTGATTTCTCTGCCTCATTTTGTTCTACAATGGCAGAAGTTAATACCTTCTAAAACATGACCAGCATGCACCCAGAACCAAGTGGAATACTGTGCTGGTTCATTCTGTGAGATTATATTTTCTCTTCATTCCCATTCTGCTGCCCTCTTTTATCTTTGTTTTTCAATTTAGTGTTCCTTTTGTTTTATTTGTTCTGATCTTTGTTTTCAATTTCTGGTCTCTGACCTCGTCAGAATCATCTAGGGTGGAATTTACATAGGTCGTGGTTGATATTCTTGACTCAGCCTGCTCATACAGCCACTCTGCACTGGATAAAATGACTACAAGGAAGAATTCACCACACACACACACACACACACACACACACACACAAAATCAGAAACAGTGCTTTCTGCCACACACTTACAGAATATAGATTACAATTTGATATCAGAAAGCCATTTCAGAAGCACAATTGTAAAGCAATTGGTGGCTCTGGAAAAAATGCAGAATTGAGATCTAATCAGGCTGAAATTTAATAATAAATTAAATGAGATGCAATCCAAACTGGAAGTCCTAACAGCTAGGGTTAATGAGGTGGAAGAGAGTGAGTGACATAGAAGACAAGGTGATGGCAAGGAAGGAAGCTGAGGAAAAAAGAGAAAAACAATTAAGAGACCATGAGGAAAGGTTAAGGGAAAAAATGATAGCCTCAGAAGGAAGAATCTACTTATAATTGGGTTCCAGAAAATGCTGAGAGGGACAGAGGGCCAGGCAGTATATTTGAACAAATCATAGCTGAGAACTTCCCTAATATGGAGAGGGAAACAGGCATTCAGATCCAGAAGATAGAGGTCGCCTCCCAAAATCAATAAAACCCATTCAACACCTAGACATTTAAAAGTGAAACTTGCAAATTCCAAAGAGAAAGAGAAAATCCTTAAAGTAGTGAGAGACAAGAGATTCTTAACTTATATGGGGAGAAATATTAGAATAACAGCAGACACCTGGCAGGCCAGAAAGGGCTGGCAGGATATATATCAGGGCACTAAATGAGAAGAACATGCAGCTAAGAATACTTTATTCAGCAAAGCTCTCATTCAGAATAGAATGAGAGATAAAGAGCTTCCAAGATAGGCAGAAACTGAAAGAATATGTGACCACCAAATCAGCTCTGCAAGAAATATTAGAGGGGAACCTGTAGAAGAAAGAGGAAGCCCAAAGAAATAATCCACAAAAACTGGGACTGAATAAGTATTATGATGACACTAAATTCATATCTTTCAATAGTTCTGAACATGAATGGGCTAAATGATGCCATCAAAAGATGCAGGGTTTCAGACTGGATAAAAAAGCAAGACCCATTATTTGCTGTCTACAAGAGACTCATTTTAGACCTAAGGACACCTCCAGCCTGAAAATGAAAAGGTCTTCACCTTTCATTTCACAATTTACCATTCAAATGGTCCTCAAAAGAAGGCAGGGGTAGCAATCCTCATATCAGATAAATTAAAGTTTAACCCAAAGACTCTAGTAAGAGATGAAGAGGGACACTATATTATACTTAAAGGGTACCTAGCCGACAAGAAGAGTTAACAATCATGAATATTTGTACCCCTAATGTGGGAGCTGCCAAGCATATTAATCAATGAATAACCAAAGTAAAGACATACTTAGATAATAATATACTAATAGTAGGAGACTTCAACATGGCACTTTCTGCCAATGACAGATCTTCTAAGCAGAACATCAGCAAGGAAACAAGGGCTTTAAATGATACTGGACCAGATGGGTTTCACAGATATATATAGAACTTTTCATCTGAATGCAGTTGAATACACATTCTTCTCATGTGCACATGGAACTTTCTCCAGAATAGACTACATACTGGGTCACAAATCAGGTCTCAACTGATACCAAAAGATTGGAATTCTCCCCTGCATATTTTCAGACCCCAATGCTTTGAAACTAGAACTCAATCCCAAGAAGAAATTTTGAAGAAACTCAAACACGTGGAGTTTAAAGAGCATGCTACTAAAAGATGAATGGGTTAACCAGGAAATTAGGGAAGAATTAAAAAGATTCATGGAAACTAATGAGAATGAAGATACAACCATTCAAAATCTTTGGGATACAGCAAAAGCAGCTCTAAGAGGGAAATACATTGCAATACAAGCCTCCCTCAAACAATTGGAAAAAACTCAAAAACAAAAGTTAACCTCACACCTAAAAGAACTGGAGAAAGAACAGCAAGTAAAACCTACAACAAGCAGAGAAAGAGAGATAATAAATATTCAAGCATAACTCAATGAAATAGAGACCAGAAGAACTGTAGAATAGATCAACAAAACCAGAAGCTGGTTCTTTGAAAGAATTAATAAGACAGATAAACCACTAGCCAGCCTTATTAAAATGAAAACAGACTCGAATTAATAAAATCACGAATGAAGAGGAGAGATCACAACCAATACCAAGGAAATACAAACGATTTTAAAAATGTATTATGAGTATCTCTATAGCAACAAATTAGACAACCTAGAAAAAATGGATGCATTTCTGGAAAACCACAAATTACCAAAGCTGGTCAGGAAGAAATAGAAAACCTGAACGGGCCAGTAACCAGTGAGGAAATTGAAGCAGTCATCAAAAACCTCCCAAGACACAAAAGTCCAGGGCCAGATGGCTCCCTAGGGGAATTCTATCAAACGTTTAAAGAAACCATACCTATTCCACTAAAGCTGTGCTGAATAGAAAGGGATGGAATACTTTGAAAGACATTTTATGAGGTCAGCATGATCTTGATTCCAAAAGTGGTGAAAGACACCACCAAAAAAGGAAAATTATAGACCAATACCCCTGATTAACTGGATGCAAAAATTCTCACCAAGATACTAGCCAATAGAACCAACAGTTCATTAAGAAGATTATTCACCATGACCAAGTGGGATTTATCCCGGGGATGCAAGGATGGTTCAACACTTGTAACACAATCAATGTGATAGATCACATCAACAAGAGAAAAGACAAGAACCATATGATCCTCTCAATAGGAACAGAGAAAGCATTTGACAAAATACAGCATCCATTCCTGATCAAAACTCTTCAGGGTGTAGAGATAGAGGGAACATTCCTCAGCATCTTAATGCCATCTACAAAAAGCCCACAGCAAATATCATTCTCAATGGAGAAAACTCAGAGCCTTTCCCCTAAGATCAGAAACAAGACAGGGATGTCCACTCTCACCGCTGCTATTCAACATAGTACTAGAAGTCCTAGCCTCAGCAATCAGACAACAAAAAGAAATAAAAGACATTCAAATTGGCAAAGAAGAAGCCAAACTCTCCCTCTTTGCAGATGGCATGATACTGTACATAGAAAACCCAAAAGACTCCACCCCAAGATTGCTAGAACTCATATAGCAATTTGGCAATGTGGCAGGATACAAAATCAACACCCAGAAATCAGTGGCATATCTATACACGAACAATGAGACTGAAGAAAGAGAAATTAAAGAGTCAATCCCATTTACAGTTGCACCCAAAAGCATAAGATACCTAGGAATAAACCTAACCAAAGAGGTAAAGGATCTATACCCTAAAAACTACAGAACACTTCTGAAAGAAATTCAGGAAGACAGAAAGAGATGGAAATACATTCCATGCTCATGGATTGGAAGAATTAATACTGTGAAGATGTTTATGCTACCCAGGCCAATTTATATTTTCAATGCAATCCCTATCAAAATACCATGTACTCACTTCACAGAGTTGGAACAAATCATCTTAAGGTTTGTGTGGAATCAGAAAAGATCCCAAATAGCCAGGGGAATATTGAAAAAGAAAACCAGAACAGGGGGCATCAGAATGCCTGACTTCAAGCTGCATTACAAAGCTGTGATCATCAAGATAGTGTGGTACTGGCACAAAAACAGACACTTCGGTCAATGGGACAGAATAGAGAACCCAGAAATGGGCCCTCAACTCTATGGTCAACTAATATTTGACAAAGCAGGAAAGAGTATCTACTGGAAAATGGACAGTCTCTTCAATAAATGGTTTTGGGAAAATTGGACAGCCACGTGCAGAAGAATGAAACTGACCATTCTGTACACCATACACAAAGATAAACTCAAAATAGATAAAAGATCTAAATGTGAGACAGGAATCCATCAAAACCTAGAGAACACCACACCCTTTTTGAACTTGGCCACAGCAACTTGCAAGATACTTCTATGAAGGCAAGGGAAACAAATAAAAAATGAACTATTAGGACTTAATAAAGATAAAAGCTTCTGCACAGCAAAAGAAACAGTCAACAAAACTAAACGACAATCTACAGAATGGGAGAAGATATTTGCAAATGACGTATCAGATAAAGGGCTAGTATCCAAGTTCTATAAAGAATGTATTAAACTCAACATCAAAGAAACAAACAATCCAATCATGAAATGGGCAAAAGACATGAAGAGAAATCTCACAGAGGAAGACATAGACATGGCCAACAAGCACATGAGAAAATGCTCCGCATCACTTGCCCTCAGGGACGGACAAATCAAAACCACAATGAGATCCCACCTCACACCAGTGAGAATGGTGAAAATTAACAAGACAGGAAACAACAAATGTTGGAGAGGATGCGGAGAAAAGGGAACCCTCTTACACTGTTGGTGGGAATGCAAGCTGGTGCAGCCACTCTGGTAAATTGTATGGAGGTTCTTCAAAGAGTTAAAAATAGAGCTATCCTATGACCTCAAATTGCACCACTGGATATTGACCCCAAGGATACACATGTAGTGAAAAGGCAGGACACCTGCACCCCAATATTCACAGTAGCAATGTCCACAATAGCCAAAGTGTGGAATAGCCAAGACATCCTTCACAGACATATGGATAAAGAAGATGTGGTCTATATATATATATACAAGGGAATATTACTCAGCCAGAAAGGAGAATACTCACCGTTTACTTCCATGGTCATATGGTTTCACTCATATGGGGAATATAACAAATAGTGAAAGGGATTATAAGGGAAAGGGGGGAGGAAACTGAGTGGGAAAAATTAGAGAGGGGACAGACCATGAGACACTTCTAGCTCTGGGAGACAAAGGGTTGCAGAAGGGGAGGTGGGTGGGGAGTTGGGGTAACCGAGTGACAGGAACTGAGGGGGGTACTTGATGGCATGAGCACTGGGTGTTATACTATATGTTGGCAAATTGAACTTCAATTTTAAAAATAATAAAATAAAATAATAAAACCTTGCCATTTGCAACAATATGGATCGAAGTAGAGTGTATTATGCTAAGGGAAATAGAGAAATACAAATTCTATATTTATAAATTTTTATGCTATATTATATATAATACGTATTATGTCCTATTTGTGTTATTTGTGTAAAAATCATGTGACTGAAATGTTGGTAAAAGTTCGTGTTTCTGAGATGGCCAATGGATGCAATAAAAGTAAACTGTGTTTACATTTTTGAATTTCTAGCAATAGAGTACCAGAAGACTCTAAAAACAAATTAATATTTTGTGGAAAGAGTTCATTGCATGTTAAAAGGTTTCCCTTTGTCCCTGGGAAGCTGTGCAATCCTGTGTAAAATGTCTTTTTGAGTGAGGCTGGGCCAATAGAATAATCTGTTCAGGGCAACCCTCTGGGAACGCGCTGGGTGATAAGCAGCTGCACCATGTCAGTTAACTCTGATGCATTCAGAGGTCTCAGGAAAGCAGGTGCCCTGGCTCTGATGCCACTCCTTGAAATGAATGGGAAACCCAGTGGAATAGCAATGTTGGGATTTCAGTGAAAGCATCACTGACTTTGGCTATGGGGACATCATGACCACTCTACCAAACCAGTGACTCTAGGTAACCCCAGGCTTACCATTTTTGACCACTTTTTGGAGTTGTGTAGATTAATTTCAATGCCAGCAGGATAATAGAATAGTTCCGGTTACTAAAATAAAAGTCTGCTATAATAGCAATGTAATACCTCCCCTTCTAATGCCTATTGGGTTGTGGATACTTTCTGTGAGAAAGTCAAAGAAGATGAATGCAAAACAGTGATCTTGGCTCAGTAAATAATCCAAGCCAATAGAGAGCTTAGTCCATCCCTCATAAAGCTGACTTCTTTCGGAGTTTTCCATTGCATAAATTACTCAATAGGATTAAACTAAGCATTTTAAAATTTATAATAACATAGTCTATCTGTGAAGTTACTGTTAGTGCTCTTAGGAATAATGTTCTAAACTGTTAAAAAAATAAACTGTTAAGTTGTTGTGGCAGAAAAAAACAGCAATAAAGCTATTAAAAAACAACATTGTAATAGATAACGTATATGTTATCTATACATACATATATGTTATCTACATATAGATATGTTATCTACATATATACATATGTATATATATATGTTATCTATCTACTTAGAGGATCTGTTTAATCAGTATCATCTATCTATTATTTATCTCTCTATCTATCATCTAACTATATTTGCTTAGAGGATCAGTTAATCAATGTCAGCTAATCTTTTCTAAATAACTTTGCTTTTTTGACACAAAGGATACAAATGGAGGCCACCAAGAACAAGCTATATTTTCCTTCTAGAAAATTCTCCCTTCTTTATTTGGATTTTAGTTTGGTTCTCCTGAGTAATTCAGTGTTTCCAAAAATTTGTTCCATAGAACAAAATAGAAATTTTGTTCTAAAAGGTGATCTTTTATTTTTAATTTCAATTCCAGTATAATTAACATATAGTGTTATATTAGCTTCAAGTGTACAATATAGTGATTCACAATTCTGTACATGACTCAGTGCTCATCTTGGTAAATGCACTCTTTAATCCCTATCACCTGTTTCACTCATTCCCCATGCTCCTCCCTTATGGCAACCATTAGTTGCTCTTTTTAGTTAAGAGACTTTTTTTTTTTTAATCTCTCTCTCTCTTTTTTTCCTTTGCTCCCTTGTTTCCCTTCTTAAATTGTACATGTTAGTAAAATCATAAGATACTTGTCTTTCTGTGACTGGCTTATTTTGCTTAATATCATACTCTTTCCCTCCATCCTTGTTGCAAATGCAAAATTTCATTCTTTTTAAAGGCAGAATAATATTCCATTTTATATATTTTTATATTTACATAAAAATATATAAATATTATATATATATATGCCATGTCTTCCTTTTTCTTTTTATGTGTATGCAAACTTACTTCTTCAACAAACATATACTTTTTATTAAGTTTTTAATTTTAATTCCAGTATATTTAACATCCAATATTATATTAGTTTCA
The DNA here is from genome assembly GCF_018345385.1 of Vulpes lagopus. Lineage (NCBI taxonomy): Eukaryota > Metazoa > Chordata > Mammalia > Carnivora > Canidae > Vulpes > Vulpes lagopus. The sequence goes on along the minus strand of NC_054838.1, from coordinate 48,822,681 downwards.
GGTGTACCATACAGTGATTTAACAGTACTATACATTACTTAGTGCTCATCATGAGAAGTATATTTTTGATCTCCCCACCCACCTCCCTTCTGGGAATCATCAGTTTGTTCTCTGTAGTTAAGAGTGTGTTTCTTGATTTGTGTCTCTTCTTTTTCCTTTGCTTATTTGTTTTATTTTTTCAAATTACATGAGTGAAATCATATGATATTTGTCTTTCTCTGACTGACTTATTTCGCTTAGCATTATACTCTTTAGCTCCATCCATGTTGTTGCAAATGGCAAGATTTCATTCTGAGTAACATTCCAGTGTGTGTGTGTGTGTGTGTGTGTGTGTGTGTGTGTGTGTATCTTCCATATTCATTCATTTATTGATAGGTTGCTTCCATAATTTGGCTATTGTAAATAATGCTGTAATAAACACAGGGGTGATATATCTTTTTGCATTAGTGTTTTTATAACCCGGTAGTGGAATGACTGGATCATAGGGTATTCTATTTTTAATTTTTTGGGAAACCTCTATAATGTCCATAGTGACTGAACCAGTTTGTATTCCTACCAACAGCACACGAGAATTCCTTTTTCTCCACACCCTTACTGACACATTGTTTCTTGTGTTTTTGCTTTTAGCCATCCTGACATGATATTTCATCATGGTTTTGATTTGCATTTCCCTGATGATGAGTGATGTTGAACATCTTTTCATGTGTCTGTTGGCCATCTGTGTGTCTTCTTCAGAGAAATGTCTGTTATGTCTTCTGTCCATTTTTAATTGGATTATTTGTTTTTGAGATGGTGAACTGTATAAGTTCCTTATATATTTTGGACACTAACCTCTTATCAAATAAGTCATTTACAAATATCCTCTCCCATTCAGTAGGCTGCCTTTTAGTTTTGTTTATTATTTCCTTCATTGTGCAGCTTTCTATTTTGATGAAGTATAGTTTATTTTTGCTTTTATTTACATTGCCTCTGGAGACATATCTAGAAAAATGTTACTACATCTAATGTCAGAACTCTCTTCTAAGATTTTTATGGTTGTAGGTGTCACACTTAGGTCCTTAATCCATTTTGAGTTTATTTCATGCAGAGTGTAAGAAAGTGGTCCAGTGTCATTCTTTTGCATGTAGCTGTCCAGTTTTCTTAGCACTATTTGTTGAAGAAACTGTCTTTTTCCCATTGCATATTGTTAACTCTTTTGTCAAAGGATAACTGGCTGTAAAAGTGTGGGTTTATTTTCAGGCCCTCTGTCCTGTTTGATTGACCTATGTGTCTGTTTCTGTGCCAGTACCATGCTCATGTTTTGATTACTACACCTTTGTAGTATATCTTGAAGTCTGGGATTGTGACACCTCCAGTTTTTTCATTTTCAAGATTGCTTTGACTATTTGGGGTCTTTTGTGTTTGAAAAATTCTGTTGACATTTTCATAGGGACTGAATTAGAGATTTCACAGGGATTTCATCTATGTATCGCTTTGGGTAGTATGGAGATTCTAACAATATTTATCGCCCCAATCCATGAGCATATAATATCTTTCTGTTTGTGTCATCTTCAATTTCTTTCATCAATGTTTTATGGTTTTCAGAGTACAGATCTTTCACTTCCTTGATTAAGTTTTTCTTAGATATTTTATTCTTTTTGATGCAATTGTAAATGGGATTGATTTCTTAATTTTTCTTTCTGCTACTGTATTATTTAATGTATAGAAATGCAAAATATCTCTATATATTGATTTTTAATCCTATAAATCTACTGAATTCACTTATCAGTTGTAGCAGTTTTATGGTGGAGTATTTAGGGTTTTCCATATTTAGGGTTTTTCTATATGACATAATACTATTTCTTTTTGTCAGATTGCTGTGGCTAGGACTTCCACTACTATGTTAAATAAAAGTGGTAAGAGTAGACATCCTTGTCTTATTCCTAATCTTACAGGAATAGCTTTCTATTTTCATCATGATTTATCCATTGCTGCAAGTGGATTGTTAATGTCCCCTACTATTCTTGTATTACTATTGATTATTTATGTTTGTTATTAGCTGTTTTATGTATTTAGGTGCTGTCAGGATGGGTGCGTACATATTTACATAAACATTGTTATATCTTCTTGTTGGATTTTTCCCTTGTCTTTCTCTTTCTGTTGTTACAGTCTTTGTTTTGAAGTCTATTTTTGTCTGAGGTAAGTATGGCTACTCTGGCTTTCTTTTCACTTCAAATTACATGATAAATATTTTCCACTACTTCACTTTTAATATGCATTATCTTTACTTCTGAAACAAGTCTCTTGTGGGTAGTACATACATTAGTCTTGCTTTTTTATCCATTCTATCACAATTTGTTTTTTGACTGGGGCATTTAGTTCATTTACATTCAGAGTAATTATTGATATATATGTACTTATTATTATTTTGTATTATTATTATTATTTTGTTACTGGTTTTATGATTTTTTTGTAATTCTTCTCTGCTCCTTCTCTTGCTCTTTTCTCTCCTGGTTTGCTGACTTTCTTTAGTGATATACTTGTATTACTTTCTCTTTGTTTTTTTCCATTTCTATTACTGGATTTTGGTTTGTGGTTACCATTTGGTTTGTATATATAACATCTTCTACATATAGCGGTTTATATTAAGTTGATGATTACTTAAGTTTGAACCCATTCTTTACTCCTCTTCCCTACCACATTTTAATGTATATGATGTCATAGTTTACATTTATTTTTTGAATTTCTTGGTTGATTTATATAGATATACTTAATTGTACTGCTTTTGTGCAGCCTACTTTTCTTATTACTCCTTATGCCCTTTCCTTTCTAATCAAAAAGTTTCCTTTAACATTTCTTGAAGACTGCTTAATAGGCATGAATTCCTTTAACTTTTGGTCATCTTGGGAACTCTTTATCTCTCCTTTTATTCTAAATGGGAAACTTGCTGGATAGAATATCCTTGGTTGCAGTGGTTTTTTTTTTTTTTTCTTTTAGCACTTTGAATATATCATGCCACTTTCTTCTGGCCTTTAAAGTTTCTGTTGAAAAATCAGCTGGTAGCCTTATGGGGTTTCCATTGAATATAACTGTATTCTTTTGCTGTTTTTAAAATTCTCTCTTAATCAATACCTTTTGTCATTTTAATTACTATGTATCTTGGTGAGGACCTCCTTGGGTTGATTTTGTTGGAGGCTTTCTGTGGCTCCTGAATCTGGGTATCTGTTTCCTTCCACAGATTTGGATAATTTTTAGCCATTATTTTTTCAAATACAGTTTCTGCCTCTTTTGTCTCTCTTCTCCTTCTGGGATCGCTGTAATACAAATGTTATTATGCTTTTTCATGTTGCTGAGTTCCCTAAATCTATTTTCATTTATTATTATTATTTTCTTTCTCTTGTTCAACTTGATTGCCTTCCATTTCTCTGTCCTCCAGATCACTGATCCATTCTGCTTCCCCTGTCTACTCTTTATTTTATCTAGTGTATTTTTAATTTCGGTTATTGAGTTATTATTTCTGGTCGGTTCTTTTCAATACTTTCTAAGTCTTTGTTGAGAGCCTCACTATAGTCTTTTACTCTTCTCAAGTCCAGTGAGTATCTTTATGACCATTACTTTAAATTTTCTATCAGGCATATTACTTATTTCCAGCTTTATTGAAGGTTGAGATTACTAAATGCCACAGGTAGAAAGTCTAAAAAATGATGTGAAGTAGTTTTTTTTCCTTAAGGAAAAAAGCCTGAGTCTCCTGAATGGGTAGTGTGGGAAGAAGAGAGTTGAAGGAAAGAGGAACATGTGTGCAATGGCTTCACCTTTAGGCTAAGATCTTGTGGTAGAGAATTGCTAGGTAAATCTGTGGAAAGGAAAAGGCAAAATAAAGGGTCTTGTTCACACTTTGTGGGTCACAAATCTTAGATAACATCACTATACTAACTGCACTTACTGGAGGGGTGGCATTAGAGTAAAGACAGTGGTATGGAGCAGGTATGGAGTCTAAGTTAGCAAGTTTGAACCTCTTTTAGTTCTCAAATGACATAGAAATGTCCCAGATGTTTTTATAGTCCTATTGGAGAAGATAAACAATAGCTGGATAGGGCCCATAGGCTATTGAAGATGAGTGAAGCAAGCCATGATACCTAGTGATCTACCTCAGAGGCCATGGGAGGATAGTAGTTAGCAAGAGTCAAACAAAAAACAAAGAAATGGTTTCAGAGTTATCTCTAGTTACTAATTAGAGTGAGGTGAGACTGAATCAGCAAAGAAAGACTCCTAAGTCTTGACTAAAGCAAGAAGCCATGGCTAGTGTTAACCAACTATAGACATCAGTGGCTATTAGCAGGCTACTGGTGACCAGGCAGGTGAGAGACATCTCTGAGGAGATCAGAGAATCCAGAAGATAGCAAGAGAACCTCCTGTTGTTCACTGCCATTAGGCATGTAAAAAATGATGTGCTGGTAAATATTTAACTGGCTCTTTCCTCCCCCCAAAAGTTCTGATTTACAGCATATGACAACTCCAGGAATATCAATATACCATGTCTGAGTTTAAGCAATCAGCATGATATCACTGAACACAGAGTTGGGAAAAGATGTGTATAACTGTCTCAGACTTCATATAAATCCCACTCTCATGCATAATCTATACTTGGATGCCAAATTAAGAAGGGATTGAGAGGAAATAAAAGCCTGAAAAACATTTATCTGAAGAGACTTAGTTACATCCAGCAAGTAGGAAAGATAATGTTCTTTTCATTCCTGTTCCTCTCCAGGTACCTGGTTAAGGGAAGATTATTAAAAACATTAGAAAAAAATATACATCATTTTGTACATTCAAATGTTAAGTTTTCACCCATCTTATTTGAGTACAGAACTCTTTTCCCCCTTTGGGTTACCAATTTGAGAATTGCTATTCTTTCTTCATCCTTCATTGATTCTTCTTCCTATACATTTGGGTTCAGTCTCAAAATTTGGGCACAAAGCTCAAGTTATCTCCCCCTGTGGGTCTCTACTATGAGATATAATAAAAATATATATATACATGTACATATAATATACATATATATTTGTACAACATATACATATATGTTTGTAAATGTATGAGTCTGTATCTCCAGTGTGACACCACCTCTAATGCTCAGGCAAATCATGCTGTATACACTTCGTTTTAGTTCTCTGTCATCCAATGAAACTAGTATATCCATAACCAAAGCTAATATTTTCACCATTCTCAAATCAGTCTCCAGTTTCCCAACTCAATTTTTCCACTTTTTTTGGAATCATTTTTCCTTCCTTTCACACTCACTTCTAAGTAAGTCTTTCACATTTTACCCTTTTTTTCATTCCCATTGCCACAGCCCTAGTTCAAACTCATAACCCCATACCTTAATAATCATAATAGTCTCTGAGTATAATGATTTTTATTTTATTTTAATGATTTATTTTTGCAAATAATTAAAATAGTTTATCATAAAAAATAGAAAATATAGTTATGCAAAAACAAATAAACTGAAAATAACCCTGAAATCCCATTTCCCAGAGATGACAATATTTGTTAAATTTCTTGGTCAATCTTATTTCGGGTATTTTGTGTGTGTGTGTGTGTGTATGAGAGAGAGAGAAGGAATATCAATCATATAAAAATATAATCTACATACAATAACACTATCATTTATTGATGTTACAGGTGAAGACTCTGCATATATTATCTCCTTAAATATTCAAAAATTTTATGAGGTAAATATGATTATCTTAATTTTACAGATAAACTAGAGCTTAGAGAGTCCCACAATGTTACACAGCTAGTTAAGTGGAGGAACCAAGGAAGTCTGATGGACCCCAAAGTCTATGCCTTTACCACTTTACTTTTACCCCATAACACAACCATATGATCAAATTGCATATACTCTTGCTAACCAGATATGAAGTCTGCATATTTCCCCCTGGGCACCCCAGGCTTATATGCACATATTGGTGTATAAAAAGGGAAACTCTTAGAAAAGTTGTGGGGATACATATAAGGATGATACTTGTGGGATAGTTTCATAAAAGAAGAAGCATCTCAGCTACCAAGCTCACAGATAAAAATGAGAAGGAAGGGAGAGAGTATGTGGGAGGTGTGGGCAGCCTCACCTCACACAGGAATGGGAGAACAGGAAGCTGGTAGGGATTTCATGAGACAAATACTCAGGGTAGGCTAGGAGGACCTAAAATGATGTGTCAGGAGGTGGAACTTTACCCTGTAAGTAGTGGAGTTATTTAAAGTTTTTGAGCATGGAAACAACATAGTTAATTAGATCAGTATTTTAGGCAGCCAACCTCAGTAGCAAAATTGAAGGTGGATTGTAGGTGGTTGTAGACCAGTAAAGAAACAATATTTCTTCAAATTTATTGCCTTTGAACTTTCCTTTACAATATAATTGGTAGAAATTATTAGTTCTCAAGCAGCCTGTAATAAACTGTGGAAAGAGAAATGGTTCCTAGGTCTACCATTACACAGTGGATATGGCAGAGGATGCATAGCAGTATCACTGAAGACATCTGTCTTCAGAAGGATGTCCAGGCTTATTATGGTCTTAAAAGATTTTTGGTTTTAGGGAGTCTTGGCAAATATGTTCGTTGGTAAATGTGTGTGTGTGTGTTCATGTGTGTATGTGTGTTTGACATTGAATATACAGATATTGAATATCTGAACCTGTTTGCTGTTTACAGTATTTGGAGAGGAGCAGGGAGTGAACAGTCTCCTGTGTATCTCTGTGTCCTGAAAGAGTTCATAGAAAGCAGAGAGAGAAATATATAGTTAGTTGCCTTTGAGATTTAATTTGTGAATCTGAAGAACATTGAAAAACAAAAATCTGTGTATGTACACATGAGGAAATTGAAGTATCTAGTGATTATATTGTATTATTCTAGGTATAATTTCAGACTTTAAAAAGTACATATTATTTATAAGGAATCCTATAATTATAAACTTTCAATGAAATACATTATTTCCTGAACTATCTGTAATAGCCTCTTTGAGGCCATCTGTGGAAGGTCAAATTATTTATCTAATTTTGGTTTGTTGGTCACAGTATAGAGATGAGAGTTAGAGGTAGTCATCTCTGTTGTCAAATGTGCAGTCACATGCTGTGAGTAAATGTCTTGGCATTTAAGGGTGAGGTTTAGATATTGCATATAAAGCTTTTCAATTTATAAAAGGCATGTGATTGAGATTTGTTGTCTTATCTATTTACTTTGTGAAATTGAATGCAGAGTTGTTGAAGATTTAGGTATTCTTCAAACTCTATTCTTCTACTTGATGACCTAAGCAACACCATTTCCTTTCTTCTTTGCTCTAATTATCCAGTCCTTCACTCTGCCTCACAGCTTTTCTGCTGACCTCTTTCTCATGCCTTTCTGCCCTCTGTTTGTCATGTTTCCTGCCTGCTCACAAAGACCAATAAACAGAATGTTGACAGTTGAGAGTTGGGTTTTTATAATTTCAGCTCTGTAACTAACCAGCTGCATAACTTTGGGCAAGTCCTTTTACCTTTCTTACTCAAAGTTTTCTTCATCACTACGTTGTAGAGTGGGAAATAGATGATCTCTGTGGTCTCTTCAACTCCGGTATTTGTGTCTCTGACAAACATGGAATGTAATTATTGTAATAGCAGTAATGAGAGAGATGGATTAAGGGAAAACTCCCCCAAAGCATGATGTGCTTTTGTGATAATATTACAATGATATCATGAATGCTGTAGAACTCTCCACAAGAATAAGTTTTCTTTTTTTTTTTAAGATTTCATTTATTTATTCATGAGAGACACACAGAGAGAGGCAGAGACACACACAGAGGGAAAAGCAGGCTCCATGCAGGGAGCCCGACATGGGACTCGATCCCGGATCTCCAGGATCACACCCTGGGCTGAAGGAAGAATAAGTTTTCTTATATTTTTATGAGTGTTTTTTTCTTCCCATCACCTACAAAACTGTCATGTAGCAATTTACTCATTTTATTCTTTAATCATATGCACTACTATATTCAGATTTAAGAATGCTCTGGCCACTAGTGACATATGCTAACTGTACTTATGGAAGAATAGTCTGAGATCTAACTGATCTTGCAATTACTAAATCCCCATGGACAGAGTCAAAGAGAGATTTACCCTATACCACATTCTGTTCTACATAAAATAATGAGTCAAAAGTAGTTATCGCAAAATCTAACATTTAGCAAGGCATGTATTACTGCAAAGAAAACTGAAATTTGGAAACTGAAACCTGGGTTTTAGTCTTGGATTCAACAATTCATAGTCAGTACTCAAGTCCAAATGAGTCCAATTGGCTCAAAATCTTAGCATTACATTTACTGTCTTCCCAGAAAATGTTCTTGAAACAAAATGTGTTGTAATTTCTATCAAGAAATTGAGTAATAGCAGATTCATGAAAAGCAAAATGCATTTTAGAAAGTTATTAAGCAAAACTTCATATAATAATAGGATTTGTGATCAAGGGAGTTATACTTGACAAATATAACTACTGGTTAAAGTTAGATTCAGGGGCACCTGGGTGACTGACAGTTACCAGGATCTGCCTTCACTTCAGGTCCTGGGATCTTGCTCTGCCCAAGTTGGGCTCCCTGCTCAGCAGTGAGTCTGTTTCTCCTTCTCCCTCTCTCTCTGCTCCTCCCTGTGCTCTCTCTCACTCTCTATCTCTATCTCAAATACAATAAATAAAATCTTTAGAAAAAAATTAGACTCAGGCAAGAATGACGGGGAGCACAAATAAAGTCTGAAGTCATCTGAGGGAGGTAAGAGCAGAGTAATGAGCATAGCAATAGAGTATATGACTTTGAGGTGGTAGCAAACATTTTTTGAGATCTGATAGGAAATTGCAAATAAAGTCTGTAGGTTGCAGGTTTAGGTGCCACTTGTGCAGAAATTATAACTGAAGCCTTCTTCGTAGATCTGTAAGAGAGAAGGTATAGAGTACAGATTCTCAGACGTTAGTGGGAACAAGAATATTTTAGAATTGCTGACCGTGATCTCAGAGATTCTGATTCAGTGGGTTTAGGATGGGGCCTAAAAATCCATTAGCAAAAAAAAAATCCATTAGCACCCCTAAAATGTTGATGTAAGTAGTCTATGCTCCATAATTTAGGATGGTGGTTCTCGAACTTTAACATGTATCAGAATTACCTGGAAGGCTGGTTTAGGCATGGACTGCTGGGCCTCACCCCCAAGATTTCTGATGTACAAACTGCGGGGCCAGGTAATCTATCATTCTAACAAGGCAAATGGTGACACTGCTAGTCTGGGGACCACTCTTTGAGAACACTTGCCTTAGTACACTGATTTCACTGACATCGAGGCACTAGAATAGATTCAAGAATAGACTTCAGAGGATAATCACATTCAGTGGCAGCAGAAAGAGGAAGACCCAGTGAAGCAACTAGAGAAGCAATAAAAAATGTTAAAGAATTAGTATTGTGATATCATTGAATAGGATTAAACACGTTTAAACAAGGGTTTTTTGTTTTTTGTTTGTTTGTGTGTGTGTGTGTGTGTGTGTTATAAAAGGCAAAAAGGAAAAAAAAGTCATGTGTTATCACTTCTGGGTGAAATAAATATAATAATATTACTCTTACAGACTTGTTAAAAATTGAAATACAATGTCTAAACTGTTTATTAAAGTCTTTAGTAAGCATTGCATATATATTATTAGTATTATTATTTTATTGACAAGAGTCACAAAATTAGTAAGTAGTAGAGATGGGGCTTTATGTCATTATATCAAATTCCAAGGCAAAGAGGACTTAAAGGAGAAAGAGCAAATACTGAGGGCTGGTCCCCATGTCAAATTGAAGTAAGACAAAGAAAAGAAGCCATTGGAGTCAATGATAATTAGGGATAGAATAATTAGGGAAAAATCAGGTTGTAAGAGGAACAGGGGATCAAGGGGGAAGCAACGGGTGTGTATCCATCTGAGAAACTTGGCAGTAAAAGAAAGGTGAGAAAAGATGGTAGATAGAGAAAGCAGCAGGTTAAAGGCTTTTTGTTTTCCCTGGGATGAAGAAAAATGGTGCACCCTTATAAACCCAAAGAAAAGTACTAACGGGAGTAAGCTGACTGGAAGATGCAAATGAAAAAGGGAGTAATAAAGGGAGCTGTGGTCTGGAGCAGGGTAAAAGGACCAGATCAGTCACAAGAGGGGTGAGCCTATGGAATGGGGGCAATATCTACTTGATAGGATGTCAAAAAAGAAGGAAAAGGGAAAATCAGAGGTTTTTTGAAATAGAGAGGAGAAAACTTCAATCATCATTCCATTGAGAAGTCCTTGCTTTCTCGCCTTTCTCTGGAACACCTGCTCTGCAAAATCTCATTGCATGTTTGCTTAGCTCTTGTACATGTCTGTCAAGTGAAGCAAAATAATCAAAACCTTTGCAGAGTAAAGGTAGTCAGCCCCATATGTTGTCCTATTTTTCTCTGCTAAGCTCATCTCACATTTCCTAAGTTCCCCAAACCCATCTTTCTAATTGTATAGAGTCTCCTTGGGTCTCCTCTTCCACCACATCTCCTCCATACTCTCAGTAGATATCTGTCCTTCTCTTTCAAGGTCCTGATCCTTTCCTTTTATTTGACAGTGTACAGAATAATTAGGTGATTCCTTGTCATCCTCCAAAAGTGAGCACTGAGGTTGCTTTTAGTATGATCATGAACTCATGGATCTAAAACTTATGTTTTAATCTACTGAAGTTATTATTCTTTTTAATGTTTAAAGTATTCCATTCTTGGCTAGGAGGAAATGCTTCAAATTAGACTCTTATCCTGCTGGTACAACCCTGGTAATCATTAGTAGTTGTTATCCAGTGTGAAAAACCTTTTAGGTCCATGTTGTGCATATCGTGTCTGAGCCCAGGATCAGCCATTTACCCAAGAAGCTTTTATTTTTATTTTTTAGTTTTTTGGAGATTGTAATCTGGGAATTATAGGGTGTTCAGAATTATAGAGGGGTTTTGTTGTTTTTGTTTTTTTCATTCTATTTTGAAGCATTCTCCTTTGGTTTCCAATACACCATTCTCCTCAAAATTTTCTCTAACTTACTGGATGTTTCTTCTACATCTTTTTAAATGTTGATTTCCACCACAATTTCAATATAAACACACTCTCTGGGTATTCATATCTATTCCTGTAGCATAAACTGTATCCCTGTGCCCATACCCCTCAATCTGAGCTTCTAGCAGGGGTCTCTCTTATAAACGCTATGTTCCTTATCACACTTCTTAGTTCTAATTGCTCTATGCAGTTTTTCCCATGCATCTGAAATTTATTACAAATGTTTATTAACTTATAGAATGAATAAGTGGATAAAGCTAAATAAATTTATATTTTTCTTCCTTAATTTTTTTAAAGATTTTATTTACTTGATCATGAGAGACACACAGAGAGAGGCAGAGACACAGGCAGGGGGAGAAGCAGGCTCCATAGAGGGGGCCCTATGGACTCTGGGATCATGACCTGAGCCAAAGGCAGACGCTCAACCACTGAGCCACCCAGGTGTCCCTCTTCCTTAATTTCTTCATATAGGAATTAGATAAAGTACTAAGAATGAAAGGAGGGATAAGATAAACAATTTAAAGGTAAGGAATATTCAACATAATTATTGTAGTTATATTCTGGGAAATTGAGTACAAAATGTCTAGAAATGATCTGGCAAGCTGTTAAAGTCTTATGTAAATATTAAACTTTAATGGTGACAATAACAAGAACACATGCTATTTAGAGGCTAAAGCCTAAGCAGTAGAGATTGTTGTGGAGAAACTCTACAAATTTGCCTGTGTTCCAAGTATACTGAAGTCACTTTTACATCTCTGTAATGAGATTTGGAAACTTGTGAAAAGAAATAAAAAAAAACAACACTGTTTTCATATATGGGTGATAGTGTGTTCATAATGGAATTGTTTGGTTTTCCTCAGCTAACTACAAAAAAGTTTGCAAGGCTTTTTCTGCACTTGATCTTGTTCTGTCATAAAGCCTCTATTGTTTCTTTTCTCTTTTAAGATTTTATTTATTTATTTATTTATTTATTTATTTATTTGAGAGAGAGAGCACAGCAGGGAAGAGAGCACAAGCAGGGGAGAGAGGCAGGCTCCCTGTAGGGCAGGACACCCAATGTTGGGGCTCGATCCCAGGACCCTGGGATCGTGACCTGAGCCGAAGTCAGATGCTTAACCAACTGAGCCACCAAGGCACCCTGGCCTCTATTGTTTCTGATGAGAAATTAGTAGGTATTCAAATTGTTGTCCTGTAAATGTAACCTATAATATTTTTCTCTAGATAGTTTCATGAGATTCTCTTTAGTTTTGATTTTTTAAAAAGTTTCAATAGTAAGCATATGGTTTTCTTTGTATCCATTTTACTTGGGGGGTTCACTGAAGTTCCTGATTTTATAAATATATGTCATTTACCAAATTTGAAAATTTCAAAGCTATTAGTTCTTCAAATATTTCTCTCTGCCATTTTCTCTCCTGTTAGTCTAGGGCTTAAATTATTTATATGTTAGATCCTTTGTTTTTTTTTCCCACAGGTCCCTGTTCATTTGATTTCATTCATTTTTTCTCTTATTCAGATTGGATACTTTTTACTGGGTAGAGAGACATGGCCTTGTGACCACTGATGGGTAGTGAAAGTCCTGAGTCTCCATTAGAATCCTTTGACATTGCTCCAATAAGAGGGGAAGAGGTGCTTTGCTTCCTCTGGGTGGGTGTAGAAGACAGACTCCCCACACTGATTGTCACCATCGTAATTGGTGTGCTTTCTTATCTCAATCTTCCAGGGTCTTCTTAAATGCCTTTTAGATATAATATCGAGAATTTGTAATTGTACTCAGTGGGAAGAATAGTGAAATATATATGTACTTCATTTTTGTGGAAGCTGAAGTCTAAAAAATTTCTAATTCAATTTTTGAGTGCAAAGTACATTGACATGGTACAAACCCCATCAACGTAAAGCAAATAACATAGTGAAAAGGGCTCCATTTCTTTCTTGTTCATCTTCTGCCCTATTTCTACTCTGCTTTCATCCACAGCTTCTTTTCAGAGTTTCTTTATTCATATGTAAGAAAAAGGTAAAGATGATTTTACTCCTCTTTTTTGCATAAAAGATGGCTTAGGACATGCACTGTACTGATCCTCTCCGCCCGCCCCCCCCCCCCCCCCCCCGCCATTTAGCTATATATTTTAGAGATCTTTTCATGTCAAGGACATAAAGAGCTTTCTTGTTCTCTTTTATAGTTTCATAGATTTCTATTGTATGTTTAAAAGACAGCATTTTAATTGTATTTTCTGAACTGTGTTGATAAACTGTGAATTTTCTCAGGACTATTAGTTTTCTTTTATAAAAGAAAATTTTATAGTACATAATCTATTAGTGTTCATTCTCAGTTAAACTGTCAGATGTTTGGGGAAACTTGGAGCCAGCTTCTGTTTTTCTTTTTAGAATTGTTTATATGTAATATGCTTATTCTTAAGATAAAGAACATTTGTCATTTTCTTTTTTGTATATTGTGTTTTCTAGATGATCTCAGGGATTCCATGATTCTGACATCTTAGAAGAAAAAGAAAGATGCCAAGTCTAATTATGAAAGTTACAGAAGTGTTTAGTGTTTTTAATTGTAAGAAACAGCTATGCAAGAAGCTTTTGGATGTTCTCTTTCTATTTGTAGAAAAATTCTGGTAAAGATATGCTTTTCATAGAACCTGCCCTAATACATCTCTCTTCCCTGTTTCAAGGGCCTGTATCATGGAGTCTACGGTCAAGTGTACTCCATCTAAACCAATACTGTGAATTGCTTGATATTTTTGGCAAAAAATGTTTTATAATATTTGTAAGCCCTCATGAAGTAGTCCCACCCAAACACCTGATGTTAAGAAATAGGAAGCTTTTGGTTAAAACATACAACACAAAACAAAAACAACAGTTAACTTCCCACAGACAAGAAAATTGCAAAGAAACAAAAAGATGTTTCAAGAGATTTTTTTTTGTTATTGTTGTTTTTTTCTTAATTTTTTTCAGAGAAGAACTGTTTCTAATGTTCTTAGCATTATTCCCACAGCCTTTATCATGATTTCAGTGTGTGAGAGACTTATCACCTGATGCAAGAAGGAAGGAATCATGATTGTAATGTTCCCATTTATTTGTACATGCAGCCACAGGGAGTTAATGGCATAACTGGAAGGCAGCTGAATCAGAATATAAGAATCGGCTTTATTTTAATACATCAAAGTGTTAGGTCCAATGGCAAGTATAGAGTAGGGTACAAAGTAACCATTCAGTGAACAGTGATGAATAAATAATGTCAAGGAGGGATCCCTGGGTGGCGCAGCGGTTTGGCGCCTGCCTTTGGCCCAGGGCGCGATCCTGGAGACCCGGGATCGAATCCCACATCAGGCTCCCGGTGCATGGAGCCTGCTTCTCCCTCCGCCTGTGTCTCTGCCTCTCTCTCTCTCTCTCTCTGTGACTATCATAAATAAATAAAAAATTAAAAAAAATTAAAAAAAAAATAATGTCAAGGATATCAAGCAAGCTGCTTTGAGAGTCTCAACTTGTTAGATATTGATCGGCTGAAATGATGTGTCAAGGCACTTGAGGCTAACATGACATATATCCTTTCTTCACTTTTTGTTTTTATTAATTAAATCAAGATTCTTGCTGAGGGAAAGTGATCCTATTCCTAACTCAGGAATAAATCATAATTAGTCTAAACTAATACCTTGCCAACATTTGTCTTAGCGATGGGCATGTGATATAATCTTGGCCAGTAAAATATAAAAAGGAATTTTATTTTTAATTTAATTGTTTTGTAAATGCTTTCCTCATTTAACAAAAATGCCCTTAGGAAGAACCAGGCTTTTCAACTCCTAGAAATTGTGCAGTTATTTTGTTTGTGCTTCATGAGGACAAAGTCAATTCTCTGAGAAACACAAAGTAGAAAATAGGAAGAATTCAAGTCCCTAACATGCTATAAAGTCTAGAATTTACCAACTCTGGAGCCTTGTTATATAATAAACAATGTGTGACATAATAATAGTAAATTCCCCATATTGTTTAAGTTACTGTGATTTGAGTTTTCTTATATTAGCAACCAAAGCATCCTGACACAATAATCTTCATATGTTCATTTTGAAAAAAAGAACACTGATAGTTCACTTGTGAAAGTGCACATATTCAAACGCACATTGATCAGATACGTTTGAACAAATAGCAGAAACTATACTTAGTTTTTATCTGATAAGTCTTGGGAAGAAACAGATTTTGAAGTAATGTAAAATTATTTGATGATTATAATATTACAATTTCAGAAGTTATTCACAAATTTTGAAGAATAAAAGATATTCTTAGATTGTTTTGTAATATCTTTTCAGACATCATAACTTACTTTCGGGAAAATCTGAGAGTTGAAAGAGAACACTGTTCATCAAGAAGAGGTAATTTTCATTAAATTTTGGGACCAAGTTTATGAATTTTTGGACTGAACTGGAATTTCTGACTATGTGATAAAGCTGTGATTTTTTGAACCAATTTGCTCTTTGAAGGCATATTTTCTTATGAATTTGTAGAACTCAAAACTGAGTGCTGTGCTATTTCTATTGATATAAATCCAAAATTCAAGTATTGACCTATGGACATTTTTATAGTTCTCATTTTATCGTTTTGGTTGCCAAAGTTACCAACAAAGTGACTAGAAGGTTAGAACTTTCAGCCCCATCCCCTGAGTTAATTTCAATAGCCAGTGATTTAACCATTCATGCCCACATAATAGAATTTCCATTAATACCCTAAACAAAGGAATTCAGAGAGCTCCCACATGCCAGGAGGGTGATGTACCCCAAATTCTGTGAGGACAGAAGCTCCTGTACTCAAGGCTCCTCTGAACCTTGCCCTATGCACCTTTTCATCTGGCTGTTCATTTATATCTTTTATAATAAACCAATAATAGTAAATAGACTGGTAATAAGTAATGTTTTCTTGAGTTCTGTGAGTTATTATAATAAATTATCAAGCCTGAGATGAATTTATGGGAACCTCTAATTTGTGGTGGATTCAGTACTTGGAGATTTTCATTTAAAGCAGGGGGCAGTCTTGTGGGACTGATCTCTTAGCCTGTGGGATCTGCGGTAACTCCAGCTAGTTCGTTTCAGAATGGATTACATTATTGAACATCCAACTGGTGTCTACAGGGAAATGGAGAGTTTCTTGGTGTGAAAATCCCACACATTTGGGGTGGATATGTTGTGAGTAGAAAAATAGTTTTCTTTATCTCTGACATCTTTACCTGAACATCCTATCACTACTATTAGTACCAACAAATACATATTTTTTATAGCCTAAACTCATCATTTGCATGCCTGAAAAGATGACTCCTACATCTGATATTTCTATGCTTTTCAACTTCCTTCTCATGGTGACTCAGGTTTGAAACTTCAGTGCCAGTGTGATTTCATCTTCTCATTTCCATTCAGAGTATAATCTGCTGACAGAACACATTTCTCGCTTCAGGTGGTACTTGAAATCAATCAAACACCAAGCCTCTCCATAAGCTCATTACTACGTTAGCAAAAATGGGGGACACATAAGAACCATCAAATTACTGCAAACAAGCACAGAAGATCACACACCCAAGTGGTCTCACCAATTTCCTTGTCTGCCAGTATAAAAAGTACCAACATTAGCTTGTTTAGTAACTAGTTACCACATGCATAGATAAAACACAATTTCCGTGTAGTAGGGTTTATGAGTTAGGTACCTAATTTGTAGGAAAAATCTGTTGCAAAAACTTCAGCACTTTGAAAAAGGACATAAAGTATAATAACAGGAAAACACAAATCAAAATAATTAATTACATTACATGAACTATGTACTCATTTCACAGTAGAGTCTAGATCTGAGATTGGGTCTATTAGCATTTTTCGTTCCACATGAGAAGATAATCATGGGTATGGATAATCTCTTCGCCTGCTCTGCTACATCCTTAAGAGAGCTTGGATTGGGTAGATGGAATACTTTAATTTTTCATCTAGTACCAGTTACAGTCCATTATTTCAAAGCTATCACTCTCCAAATCTCTTTTGAAATTAATTTTTGGTATTTTTACCAATTATTCATGCCATTGACTGCCAGCCTTTACAGATGATCAGAATTCAGGGTGATGACTACTAGAATAGTGATATCCAGTGAAATCCATGAGACTACATAGAACTGACACTTCCCCTCAGAGGCTCTGGGACAGAGTGGGGTGGGGATCAAGTTAGACATTTTAGAGCAGATAATGTGTGAATTGACAATTAGAAAACTTGTAAATCACTCGGTTGAAAGAGATTGCAGATAACAAATCAGGCAGAGAATAGAATGTGTGAAGGCTTAGAAGTATGAGAGAGCATAGCACTTTCAGAGAACTGTAATTTCAGATATAAAGTGGGGTATATGAAGTAGGGGAGAGGGGAGTCTAAATGAGGTTGGACTGAACTGAATGTCATTCGCCAGAACATAAAGTTCCTGATATGCCATGTTCAAGAGTTCCTGAAGGCTATGGGGAATCTGTAAAGGATTCAATGGAGAGATGTGATATTATCCTACATGTATATTCCAAAGAGCACTGCAGTAGCCATTATGGTAGTGCATTATTAGAGGCTAAGACAAGAAGCAGAGAGTGCACTTAAGAAGCAGAGAGTACAGTTAGGAGACTGTTTCAATAATCTAAATAAGAAATAATGAGTTTTGAGCAATTGCAGTGTCATTGAGAATGGAAAGATTCAAGAGAATTATGTATGGTTCCAGGAGTACAAGGAGTGAGCGATACTCAGTTTCTGTCTTAGCAACTGAGAAAGTACTGCTGCAACTTAGAGGATAAATAACTAGTGAAAGAACCCCACCTGATTCAGCATTGCCAGATTTTCAGAAGGGCAGTTAATGAAAATGATGAGGTAAGGCTGCTGGATTAAGATGGCCACTAGAGAATTTCAAGATAGTGACCTCAGTGAAGTGAGGGAGGAATGTAAACTAAATTATAAGGGCTTTAAGGAGTGAGTGGAGTAAGGAAATGGAAAATTTTGTCTTAGACCAGTTTTACTTTTAGACTTTTGGCAGAGAGAGCATGGCAAAACATGAAGACTAATGGAAGGAGTAACAGGATAAAAAGAAGTATTATAATTAATTTTAAAAAATTATAAATGAGGGGTGCCTGGGTGGCTCAGTTGGTTAAGTGTCTGACTTCAACTCAGGTCATGATCTCAGGATCCTGGAATTGAGCCCTGCACTGCACTTTGCACTCAGTGGGAAGCCTGGTTTTCCATTTCCCTCTCCCTCTGCCCCTCCCCACTTCATACTCTCCTTCTCTCTTTCTCAAATAAATAAATACAATCTTAAAAATATATAAATGAGATCAAAGCATCTTTGTAGACTGAGTGGAAGTAAAGAGAGAGATTGGAGATCTAAGAAAAATCAGAACAATTAAAGAAACAAGGGCCCAGAGAGACAGGAAGAAATGGATATGATAAAAAAAAAAAAAAGTGCTGAGTTTAGTTTTGGGAACAATGAGTATGAGTGAATCCTTTTCTCTAAGGCAAGAAGGAAGGAAAAGATCACATGAGAAGAATTAAAGGAATTTTATATGGGAAGAGTGTGACTCAGAGGAGTTCTAAGATGGAGCAGTTCATGTGAACAGTGTCCATCTCCTAAGGAGACGCTCATAGGAATGCTTTGGTCTAGGAGTTGTGGAGATATGATGCTGTCACTCAACATGAAGCATGCACAAAGGCTCATTTTATAAGCTAGCATGAATTCATGCAAGATTGTTTAACACAATTTCAAAAACCCTTCTCAGGATTCAGATGCTGATAGAGCCTCTAAAGAAAGACTAGGGCAAGATTAAGAAAGGGATCTAACAGTACTCTTGTTACTTCCCATTTCTTATGCCCTGCATCCATTCTACATAATGTCTTTTTCAAGCATATCACTAGCTATGTATGCTACCGGCAGACACAGTGCTGACCATTAATGTGTATCTGTGAAAGAAATGGAGAAGCTGAGAAGTAGTACCTGAGCCAGGACACTACCAGATAAGGAATCTTCTACATCCCATCCACATTAGTGGCTGTTGTTTTCTGAATGGAATTGCTGTTCCCTAGACAGAAAACTTTTGCTCTGCACCTTTGCTTATCCCTCTACCAAAATTTCCTTCCTTTTATCATCTGAATATACAATAGTTGATAACTCTCAGATGCTCCCTCTTTGAAGACATAGACATGGCCAACAAGCACATGAGGAAATGCTCCACATCAGGGAAATACAAATCAAAACCACAATGAGACACCACCTCACACCAGTGAGAATGGGGAAAATTAACAAGGCAGGAAACCACAAATGTTGGAAAAGATGCGGAGAAAAGGGAACCCTCTTACACTGTTGGTGGGAATGTGACCTGGTGCAGCCACTCTGGAAAACTGTGTGGAGGTTCCTCAAAGAGTTAAAAATAGACCTGCCCTATGACCCAGCAATTGCACTGTTGGGGATTTACCCCAAAGATGCAGATGCCGTGAAACGCCGGGACACCTGCACCCCGATGTTTCTAGCAGCAATGGCCACAGTTGCCAAACTGTGGAAGGAGCCTCGGTGTCCATCGAAAGATGAATGGATAAAGAAGATGTGGTTTATGTATACAATGGAATATTCCTCAGCCATTAGAAATGACAAAAACCCACCATTTGCTTCAACGTGGATGGAACTGGAGGGTATTATGCTGAGTGAAGTAAGTCAGTCGGAGAAGGACAAACATTATATGGTCTCATTCATTTGGGAAATATAAAAATAGTGAAAGGGAATGGGGGGAAGGGAGAAAAAATGTGTGGGAAATATCAGAAAGGGAGACAGAACATGAAAGACTCCTAACTCTGGGAAACGAACTAGGGGTGGTGGAAGGGGAGGTGGGCGGGCGGTAGGTGTAACTGGGTGACGGGCACTGAAGGGGGCACTTGACGGGATGAGCACTTGGTGTTATTCTATATGTTGGCAAATTGAACACCAATAAAAAATAAATTTATATTAAAAAAAAGATGCTCCCTCTTAGAAGCCTTCTCTGGTTACTTCACCTGGAAAAGATCTCTCTCATTTCTGTCTCTGGTAACATGCACAACTTTTATGGACTTCATCATGTTTTATGTTATTTTATTGGTTATTTTTATGTTTACCATTCTCTTTTACTTTTGTGGTCTTTGGGCATATCAACCATATTTGAAATTTCTTTGTATCTTAGACTAGAGACTATCATATAGTAAAAGCTCCATAATGTTTGATTAAAAATACAAAATAAACCATGGAGTGCTACCAAATGATAACCATCTTTGAGAGGAAGTGGCATGTTAAAAAAATAATGAGTCCAAAGTTACACAACCTTGAATTTAAATCATAGTTTGTATTCACACTACTAGCTGTGTGATCTTAGACTAGCTACACAATCTCTCTGATCTTACAGTTCCTTGATTGTAATATGGGATCGATAACTATTTTGCAGACTTGCCAGGAAGATTAGAAATGGTATAATCAATTAACAAAAAGCTTGGCATATAGTAAATACTCAATAAAGAGCAGCTATTGTTATTTGCTTTATCTTCTGTACTTTTATCTTAAAACTTAAGTAACAGAGTTGCAAAGACCCAAATATACACTATATGACTTAAATAGTGAAGAGAGGTTTCTCACGTGGAAGAAACCCAAGACATTCTGTTTATAATCTGGACTTGGATCCAGTAAGCAACTGACCACAGCTGCTGGATGGATGTACCATAAGGATATCAGGTGCTCACTGCTCAGGGCTAGTGTTTATCCAGGGGTCTACACTAACCATTCAAAAATGTCTTCATGCACAGCTGGTCTGAGCTTCATTTAACTCAGTTTGTATGGTTGACAGTAGCCAATCTGTCACAGGGAATAATCCTTCCCTAACCAGATGGAGGGATAAACTCACCAAGTATTGTCTCTTTCTCATTACTAATGGCTCTAAGTACATGAAGTAATCTTTCTATTAAGCAAACATCTTTTACACTAAAAATAAAGTTCATGGTTAATCTGGAAGAATTCTTTGCCCAGGAGTTCTGGCATTAGTGAACATCTTGTTGGGAGAGCAGCAGAGAACTAAGGCCTGCCACCCAAATTGAAAACAGACCACAGTACAATAGAAACCACTGGGGTAATTGGATGTGTGTATTTAGGGAATCACACAGTTGCCAAGGAGAAATGCACTGTGATGGGCTGTTTAGAATAGAGCAAGTATTTTAGGGAGAGTAAAAAATATCCAATTCTATTTTGCCAGACATCGTTTGTAAATATAGTTCTATCCAGGGATGAAATATTATATGCAAACAAGTATGCCAATAACTCTTTTCAACAAACACTTGTCTAAACTTGGTTAAGAAACTTAACATTGTCAAGGGAATTGTTGCAAATGATGTGCTTCTCTTTGTTAATAGCAAACAGTCCTGAGCTGACTAAACCTCTCAGAGCCACTTGCCTGGAATGTGTATGGATAGAAATGTGGGTTCAACAAGCTCTGTGACCAGATTACTGGAGCTGGTAGTAATAACTTGGCAATATAGGTGTAGCAGGCACTGATGGTGCTTTAGGTGCCTCTGAAATGTCACCTGCTAGGCTCTCTGCTCCTTAGGCTCATGTTCTGACACTTCCTTTTACATATTCTCGGCTATCTGCAGTATGCTCAGGCATAGTAGAAGTAGGAGTAGACCATGCTCCTGATTTTACCTCCAGCTCCTCTCTGCATGTTTTCATCTGCCCAAATACACCTGCTGAACTTTTCCTCCTGGGTAATTCCTAGATTTCCTTTAGATCTCGCTTTGACATACTTCACTGTAGAAAGTATTTCCTGAACACAACCTAACTAAGTTGCCTCTCCTCTGTTCTCCCATACTATTTAAGGAAATACTGGTATTTCCTTAAACATATCACATATCCCATTAAATATGATGATTACCTGTTTGTCTGTAATCTAAGGGTTATAATTATAAATCTCATTAGATCTTTATGTTGGATATTGTTCATAGTTAAATTTTCAGTGCCCAGCAAGTTACTTGGGGTATAATCGGAGACCAATAATTGTTTAACATATGAACAAATAAATACGTATACCCCAAACAGCCTAAGAATATCAAAAATTGGTAAGATGTATCAGAATGATACTAAAGAAATTAGTTGTAATAGAGATGAAGCAAGATGATTTGGTGGAAATAGCATACTTTTTAAAAAGAACTTATTTTAATTTTGGGAAGTGTTTTGAGAACAATATAAAGAACTTTTATGGACTGATTTACTCAAGAATAATTTCCTGACAAGATGGCTTATCACCTCCAAATACTTTATTGTGTGTTTCAAAAAAGGGGGGCATTTTCCAACATGACATAATAGAGAGAACTAGAAAATGAATTTGGATTACTTTTTAATCCTTAGGCCTCA
This sequence comes from Vulpes lagopus, assembly GCF_018345385.1. NCBI lineage: Eukaryota > Metazoa > Chordata > Mammalia > Carnivora > Canidae > Vulpes > Vulpes lagopus. The sequence continues at coordinate 48,800,207 of NC_054838.1, read as the reverse complement.
TTCAAGTTTCACCACTTATCCAATAGTGTCCTTTACAGAAAATGATGTGGTCCAGAATCACAAGGTTACATTTAGTCATCATGGTTCCTTAGTAATCTTTAATCTGGATCAGCTTTTCAGTCTTTCCTTGATTTCTATAATCTTGATACTTCCAAAGATTTACAGGTCAGTTTTGTTTGTTTGTTATTGTTGTTTTTTTCTGTAGGGGTGGGAATTGGTATAATATCCTCCAATCTGGATATTTAAGATGTTTTTCATGATTAAGATTGGATTAGATTGACAGGACTATCACAGAAACAATGTCAAATTCTTAACATTTGTGTTTTATCAGATGGCACATGATTCTAATTTGCCCCATTATTGGTGATGTCAGTGCTCATAACTTCACCAAGGTAGTTTCTGCCAGGCTTTTCTACTGTAAAGTTACTTCTTTCCCCATCCCTGCCCTATAATTAAAAACTTTTGGAAAGGTATTTTGAGACAATGTAATATCTGATAATAGTTAGTATCACATTGTGAAAAGAGGTCCATGTAGTGAGGAGCTGTGGCCTCCAGCCAACAGCCATATTGATGAGCCATCTTCAGAATGACTCAGCTCCAGTTGAGCTTTCAGATGGCTGCGGCACTGGCCATGAGCTTGACAGCAATATCACGAGAAACCCTAAGCCAGAACCACCCAGGTAAACAGCTCCTGAATTCCTAATCCTTTGAAATGGTGAGAGATAAATAAATATTTGTTGTTTTAAGCCACTAAGTCTTGGGGTAATTTTTATGTATCTATTGATAAAAAAATATGTTAGCAGAGTGACTAAATCATCTTGTTTTTCCCCTAATATTTGTTCTGGGTTTAGTACTAAAAGTCCCATAACTTAGGAAATCCCCTAGTCCTGGGCAAACCAGGACAATTGATCGTTCTACACATTAGTCACAATATAAAGTCTATGCACATTGTAAAGTTATGAACTAATGTGCACATTGGATAGCAACAGCTTAATAACCAGTGCAGTTGGTATCACCTTTAATATGAAATAATTAAAACAGATGATTCCTAAATTCTTTCTCAGCCCCAAATTAATCTTGTGACTTAAGTTTTTGAGTAGCAGCTATAAAAATCATCCTAAAACCTGGTGGGCTGAAGCTAGTTAGTATGTTTTAATGCAAGTACTACAGCTGTACCCCTGCAATGAGAGGATGTCTTGATTCAATCTATGGCTTACAACAGAACCTCTGAAACCATGAGGTTTTTCATCTAACTCCTGCCTGGCTAAAAAAGTTTTAGGTCCTCATCTTAGTGTTCTCTCTTATCTGTGTGGAATTTTCCAAAAGCACAAGTTCATAATCTCAACGATTGATCAATTAAACAAAGGAAGATTCGTTATCTTTACCCAAAGAACAAATTATTACCTAGTTCAGCAAAGTGTAAAATCCCCTCTCCCCTTTTAAATTCTTAGATATATGGCTTGTGTGGGACTCCATACACACTAGTATGGAAAATGAATCTTATTTTCTCCTAGAAATTCCAAGAGCTTGTTGGCCATGTCCATGTCTTCCTCTGTGAGATTTCTCTTCATGTCTTTTGCCCATTTCATGATTGGATTGTTTGTTTCTTTGGTGTTGAGTTTAATAAGTTCTTTATAGATTTTGGAAACTAGCCCTTTATCTGATATGTCATTTGCAAATATCTTCTCCCATTCTGTAGGTTGTCTTTTAGTTTTGTTGACTGTATCCTTTGCTGTGCAAAAGCTTCTTATCTTGATGAAGTCCCAATAGTTCATTTTTGCTTTTGTTTCTTTTGCCTTCGTGGATGTATCTTGCAAGAAGTTACTGTGGCCAAGTTCAAAAAGGGTGTTGCCTGTGTTCTCCTCTAGGATTTTGATGGAATCTTGTCTCACATTTAGATCTCTCATCCATTTTGAGTTTATCTTTGTGTATGGTGAAAGAGAGTGGTCCAGTTTCATTCTTCTGCATGTGGATGTCCAATTTTCCCAGCACCATTTATTGAAGAGACTGTCTTTCTTCCAATGGATAGTCTTTCCTCCTTTATCGAATATTAGATGGCCGTACATTTCAGGGTCCACTTCTGGGTTCTCTATTCTGTTCCATTGATCTATGTGTCTGTTTTTGTGCCAGTACCACACTGTCTTGATGACCACAGCTTTGTAATACAACCTGAAATCTGGCATTGTGATGCCCCCAGCTAAGGTTTTCTTTTTTAAAATTCCCCTGGCTATTCGGGGTCTTTTCTGATTCCACACAAATCTTAAAATAATTTGTTCTAACTCTCTGAAGAAAGTCCATGGTATTTTGATAGGGATTGCATTAAACGTATAAATTGCCCTGGGTAACATTGACATTTTTACAATATTAATTCTGCCAATCCATGAGCATGGAATATTTTTCCATCTCTTTGTGTCTTCCTCAATTTCTTTCAGAAGTGTTCTATAGTTTTTAGGGTATAGATCTTTTACCTCTTTGGTTAGGTTTATTCCTAGGTATCTTATGCTTTTGGGTGCAATTGTAAATGGGATTGACTCCTTAATTTCTCTTTCTTCAGTCTCATTGATGCACATGAGAAAATGCTCTGCATCACTTGCCATCAGGGAAATACAAATCAAAACCACAATGAGATACCACCTCACACCAGTGAGAATGGGGAAAATTAACAAGGCAGGAAACAACAAATGTTGGAGAGGATGCGGAGAAAAGGGAACCCTCTTACACTGTTGGTGGGAATGTGAACTGGTGCAGCCACTCTGGAAAACTGTGTGGAGGTTCCTCAAAGAGTTAAAAATAGACCTGCCCTACGACCCAGCAATTGCACTGTTGGGGATTTACCCCAAAGATTCAGATGCAATGAAACGTCGGGACACCTGCACCCCGATGTTTCTATCAGCAATGGCCACAATAGCCAAACTGTGGAAGGAGCCTAGGTGTCCATCGAAAGATGAATGGATAAAGAAGATGTGGTTTATGTATACAATGGAATATTACTCAGCAATTAGAAACGACAAATACCCACCATTTGCTTCAACGTGGATGGAACTGGAGGGTATTATGCTGAGTGAAATAAGTCAATCGGAGAAGGACAAACAGTGTATGTTCTCATTCATTTGGGGAGTATGAATAATAGTGAAAGGGAATATAAAGGAAGGGAAAAGAAATGTTGGGAAATATCAGGAAGGGAGACAGAACATAAAGACTCCTAACTCGGGGAAACGAACTAGGGGTGGTGGAAGGGGAGGAGGGCGGGTGTTGGAGGGGAATGGGTGACGGGCACTGAGGTGGTCACTTGACGGGATGAGCACTGGGTGTTTTTCTGTATGTTGGTAAATTAAACACCAATAAAAGTTAAAAAAAAAAAAAAAAAAAAAAAAGGAAACTTTTATGCTGAAAAAAAAAAAAAAAAGAAATTCCAAGAGCTTAGAAAATAGGTAGTGGTTGAGAGTTCCAAGGGGAGAGCAGAGGGCACCTGTGAAATCTGAAGAATCTGAGCATGAGCATCATGGAGCCTTTGAGGGAAAACATTATACAAGGAACAAAGAAGATGGAGAACCTTATAAGGAGCCTGTTGAATCGTAATTAACATAGAAGGAGTGGAATTGTGACAAAGTCACTTCTGGTGAAGATAAAACCTGGAAGCAATGAGATGATGCTGTGCTTGGTCCAGTGTTTCCAGTCTAATATCCGACCATGGTTCTGCAAAGCCTTGAAGAGCACAGATAACCATCACAGTAACCAGGGAGGTGCCAGACTTCTAATTTGGAATAAAACTTTATTAGACTTCATGTTTGTATTGTAATGAGTCCTTTTGGGGTGCTATGTGATGTGTGGGGACCTTAGGGCAGGCACAATAGGATAAAAATGGATCTTCTGATATGATAGTTTAAAAATATGTCAATAAATTCTCTGACACTACTCCATGCAAAAGATAGAACTTAATTTCCCTTATCTTGGGTGTGGGCTGTCCTTAGTAATTTGCTTCTTGTGAATAAAACATGATGGAAGTGATGCTGTGTGTCTTTTGGGACTGTATCATAATAGACATTGTGGCCTTCTCCTTATTCTCTCTCATGAATCACTAGTTCTTGAGTCACGAGAATACTTAAACAGCCTGACAGAAAGGTCCATGTGGCAATAAACCAAACCTAGCTGCCAGTTGTCAGCAAGGAACTGAACTGAGGCATCCTGCAAACAGCCACATGAATAAGCCACCTTGGAAGTAGACCCTTTAGTTCTACTCAAGCCTTCAAATGATTGCAGTTCTGACCAACATCCTGACTACAACCTCATGAGAGGTCCAGAGGCAGAATCATGCAGCTAAACAACTCTTAAATTCCTGACACGGAAACACTATGAAGTAACAAACGTTTATAGATTTTGTAACCACGAAATTTTAGAGTAATTTGTTGTACAGCAATAAGTAGATAATGTATCTGCAAACCCAAAGATGAAATCTTAGAAATCTCAGGCTTGTTTTAACAAAATTAGACTAAATAAAAATATGACTCTATTTACCCTCTGGGTAGTATGTTGCAAATCACGTGGATCCAGTATAATAAGAACACTATACACAGTGGGAGATGACAACATACATCCCAGTTTAAGGGCTCTGTAGGCCACTGGGACCTTTCCAAGCATTTCCTCATCTGCTCTACTCCATGATCATTGGGAGTCTGGCCTCTAGAGACTAGTATTCTGATGGCAGTAAGCTCTGGAACCATCATCTAGTTTCAGAACCCCTGACTATATTTAATTGCAACAAACCAACATGAAAAAGTCTGTGAAGACAAGCAAGAGCATAAAGAATTGGAATGATTATTTTCCTCCTTGGTGGTGGTAGTGAGGGGAGTACCTACATGAAGAACTTAGTTTTCAGGAGGACCCACTAGATTTTCTGTATTTGGGTTCTGTGAGATTCCACTGTATTCTTCCAATTGCTCTAATTTATTTGAACTAATTTGAATGCTTTTTCTTCCTTGCAACCAAATGATCCCTAATTATGAAAGATATGTACTCATTGTCCTGGTGGGATGGTTGAAGCTTAAGTAGTTTTGGGCCAGGGGAGTCCTAGGGCTCTCATGCAAAGTCCTCATGCCCTAGCTGGACAGATGAAGCTGAAGTGAGGGCAAGCCAGAGGTCCCAGGCTGCTTCATGCAGAGGGTGCCCCACTAGGGCAGCTGGAGTCCAGAATGACACAGGCTGGGGGTCCTAGGGCTTTCTCTATGTCAGGGGCACCCAGAAGGGTGGCTGAAGGTGGGACGAGGGTGTGGAGTTTCTGGGGCACCCTGTGCAGTGGAGCATCATGGTGGGTCAGCTAGAGCCAAAGTGGAGTGGGCTGGGGTGTACTGGGGTGATTTGCACCTGCGTCACCTTGGCAAGACACCTAGCTGTAGTAAGTGTTGACCAAACCAGGGATGTCCCAGTGTGCACCATGCTGAGGCTGCGTTGGTGAGAGGACTTGGAGGGAAAGCTTGGGCAGGTGCAGGCTGAGGGTCTAGAGCTTACTGAGGGGGTTGGCCCACTACGGTGCCTCAACACTGTTCTGGCCTGCACTATCAAGGTGAAGGGGAAATGTAAACTCTAGTGATTTCTAGCCCCCTTCACCCAGAGAGTCCTCTCAACTCCCTCATTGTTTGGCCCTGTTATAGGCTTAGAACAGATAGTTCTTGCAACACAAGATTGAATAACATACATGGATCTGTTCTTTATTTTTTCTTAAGATTTTATTTATTTATTTGAGAGAAAGAGAGCATGAGTGGGGTGGCAGGAAGAGTCAGGGAGAAGGAGAGGGAGAAGCAGACTCCCCACTGAGCACGGAACCTAACATGGGGCTCTATCTCGGGGGATAGACCTGGGGATCATGACCTGAGCCAAAGTCAGAAGCTTAACCAACTAAGCTACCCAGGTGCCCCAGCATTGATCTATCCTTAACTCAAGAACTATTCTTATAGCAAGGTAACCCATAAAAAGCAAGCCATTCTTGGAGAGCTTCAGGTTATTAGTCCAAGGTGAATACTTGTTTAATAGCTGAGTTTAAAGAAAGTAGAAATATGCTATTTTCTTGAATAAAATGTGTTCTAAACAATACTATATTATGTGGTAAATAAATTATTTTAACCAAAATAATTCAAAACCTCATGAGATATGTCTGAATAATCAAGATGTTCCTGGAGTTTCTCGTCTAAATTTCAAACAATGGTAAATATTTGAGACAAGATAATATAAAGTACCCATAAAGTACTCAAGAACTTAATTTACAATTAAAAATAAAATACAAAAGAACAAAGAGAAAATCAAATGCTTTATCCCAGAATAAAAAGCCTGTGAATAGTTTCCCTGGCAACTAAAAGCCCTGCGTGCCTCTGAGATGTGCTGCATTGATGCCTAGCTGTTAGGTGATGGAATGTCGTTTTGCAAATGCAAAGTATACTAGACAAATATTTACTGGCAATCTCCCAGAAAAAAACACCCCTTACATGGAAAAAATTCAACATGGCTGAGGTTACTCTTCAAAAATAAGGAGTCATTTTGCAGGGTGAAAAGATCGTCTGTGCCACCCACATTCCAAAACATGCTATTGATTTCACAAAGATTTTGTTTACTGGTTCAATTGTGACCGGACTCAGGCCTCTGAAGATTGCCTGCTGGCAAATCTGATCGCAAGTTTAATTTTAATTCAGAGATGATTTAAATAAAAACTAATTGTTCAGGTTGTCAGCACTATGAAAAAATATAGAAGAAAACACACACAGAGACAATATTCCAATAGGAAGACATTACTGCATTTTGGGAGAGTTTATTTAAAAGTAATATTTCTGCTCAAGACTCAAAATAATTTCACAGCACACCCAGTGAACAATTTTTTAAAAAAAATCTGAGATGGAGATTTAGAGATCAGAGAAGAGATGGGAAGAAAAAAAACATTCAATTAAAAGACTTTTTTTTCTAAAAATGTTAAGGAATCTCTTTGGAGGCTCTAAATGAAGCAGTTTGGTTTCCCACCAAATTTGGAATGCTGAGTAGATGTATTAGCTTTGCACTTTTGGAGAACTTGGTGGGATGGAAGAACACAGTGGCATTTGGGGTTTGGCAAAATCTCTCAAATTATTTTTCAGACACTTTTGGTTTGGCAAAGGCAGATTTGATTTTGCCAAATGTCTTTTTCCCTACATTGGAACTCAAGTGTACTTCAAGGAAAATTTAATCCATATGCTTAAGATTTACTTATTCTTAAGTCATCTAACTATTGTCTTGAAACAATAGATTAATGCTCAAAAAAGTCTTTTGATCTATTTAATGAAATTGTTATAAAGCAGCCTCCATTCCTTCCCCTTTGCCCTCAATGTTGAAGTCATGTGATATCAGCATCAAATCAAGCCAAAATTTTGGACAATTTACATTTTGTTTCCTATTTAGAGGCCTGTGAGTATGCAGTGGTTATAAAATTGTAGTATATAAAAGTCTATAAAATTGTAAAATAAAACTTCAATTGTAGATTTTTCTTTAATTTGTGATTAAAATTCTCAGTAAATAAAGTGGTTATTATTCAGGGAGATTATACAACAGTTACCTTAGAAATGTCAGCCTTCCTTGGTGTCACCTCTCTGGGCTTATGGTTAGGCTCTTTGCTGGTGTGGCAGTCATAGAGGCACTGCAAATCCTCAGTGCTATGAACAGGTATCATTTCTGCATCCAAATATACTTTTTATTCCTACCTTTTCTAGCTCAAAGATCTTTTCTAGCTCAAAGCCTATCCCCAACCTTGTCTAGCCAAAGGACTCACATACCTCCTAAGCATTTATTGAGTACTACTTTGGTTAGCCAACGAAAAGCACTGAAGCTGAGCTTAAATGGTAAAGTGAAATTGGTCAAAGCCATGTAGTGGAAGTGCTTTCTGGTGATGTCTGGCCAAGCACAGGCAGGGAATGGTCATAGTTACAATCCCTTGGATAAGCTAGGTATCAAGATTATGATGACTACATGTCCTCAACTGACCCCAGAGGCTTCTAGGAAGCATAAACTCCTTGGACCATATCACAGATCTCACTCATAAGAAAGTGACTTTTGTGTAGGGGCATAGCTAAGAGTTGTAAGGACTGACTTGGGGTATGGGCAGTGACCTAATTTAGGGGTTAGCACATGGCAGGTAGTGAAGGGATAATCCGGATGAAGAGGGGCACCTGGTCAGACTGAGGGGCTCAATCAGTTAAGTGTCGGCCTTCGGCTCAGGTCGAGATCCCAAAATCCTGGGATTGAATGCACCATTGGGCTCTCTGCTTAACAAGAATCTGTTTCTTCCTCTGCTCGTGCTTGTGTGCCGCCTGCCCCCCACCCTCTGACATAAATAGAATCTTTTAAAAAAAATCTGGGTGAATAATACCAGAACATGAAGCTGATTCACCTTCTGGTTTTGCAGAAGTGGCAGCTCCAGTTTTTCTTATGCCCTGAGCATACAGTTCTTAAATAAAGCTATCCTCATGCTTGTGTTCAGGAGTTTCCTATTATTCTTTCTAACACCCAGATGTCTGGGCCAAACACTATACTGTTGGGTCTTGGTGATAAAAACTAGGTGCCACGTGTGTATATTTTTATAATTTTCCTTAGAACATTTAAGAAAGCAGATGATATAATAAGTTCTGTGATAGGACAGAGTATCAAGGGTGCTTCGAGCAAAGGCAACTGAGATTTAAAGGATCAGGGAATGTTTCCCAGAGGAAGGGGCTGCTGATTTGCATCTGGAAAGACAGTTACAAGTCATTCCAGTAAGGAAATGGAGAGGGAAAGAGAAGGGTATTCTTGCCAGAGGTATCACCATGGGCAAGGACATGGAGATAAGTTAGTAGGGCTTGTTTAAGAAACCACAGTTTATTGTAGAGTATGAGGAAATGGTAGTGAAAATGAGGAAGAGAGATGATTTAATGGTCAGCTCCAAATGGGTTTTGTATTTCATGCTAAGGAACTTGGACTTTATAGCATAGGCCTGGGGAATCATTAAAGATTCCAAACTGGGGAGTTAAATGATCAGATTTGCATTTTAGAAATATCATTTTGGTAGCTACTTGGAGGGGTAGTCTAGGGACAATGAGGTCATTTTGGAGGCTATTTCTACAATTCAATGTTTTAAAATGATATTTATTTATTTGAGAAAGAAGAGAGAGAGAGAGAGCAGGAGCAGGGGCAGAGGAGTGAAGGGAGAAGCAGACTCCCCGCTGAGCAGGGAGCCCAATGCAGGGCTCGATACCAGAACCCTGAGATCATGACCCCAGCAGACACTTAACCAACTGAGCCACCTGGATGTCCCCAGTAAAGGTATTTTACGACCATAATGGTCAGGGAATATAAATTTGAGGTCAAACTTATAAGACTTGATTACTGAATAAATGTAGATAAGGGACAGAGAAAGGCAAAAAGTAACTCTTGGGTTTCTGTAACTGAGTCAATGATGGTGCTATTTACTGTAAGGGATAATTTAGTAAAAAGGTAGAAGTAGAAGTTAGTAAGTAAGTTCGATTGTGGTCATCCCAGGTATATGGACCATGCAAACGCAAACATCCAGATACAGTTCTATAGTTCTGAAACAGACATATACCTGAGGGGATTGTTGAAATATGGGAGACTTTTGTGGTCATTGAAACAAACATCCTTTTTCTGGAAGAATATATATGGTGTAAAGAAGGCTAAAGACAGAATCCAGCGTGTTCTTCATGTAACATGGTGCTGTGTTCCATGAGGTGGCAACCT